>NW_018408916.1:356229-509980 GCF_002113885.1 Mizuhopecten yessoensis
CCCCCCCCCCGGGGGGGGCAGATTGGCAGGGCCCATTAGAGAAAACATAGCAAATTCTTCAAAAACCTTCTTCTGTACGTATGACAGGATTTTGTCCAAATTTGGTATGAAGCATCCTTGGGTGAAGGGGAACCAGTTTTGTTTAAACGGTGTGTCTAACCCCCCTGGAAGCAGAGAGGTGGGGCCCAATAGGGGAATTATAGGTAAAACCTTTAAAATCCTCTAATCTACCAAAGGGATTAAGGGATTTTATCCTAATTTAATCTGGAGCATCCTTGGGCCAAAGGGACTCAATTTTGTATAAGCAGTGGTTGTGGTCTCCCAGGGGGCAGCAGAAGGGCGCGGGGCCCAATAGGAGAAATAGAGGTAAAACCTTTAAAATCCTTCTTCGACCATCGGGATTAAGGGATTTTATCCTTATTTAGTCTGGAGCATCCTTGGGCCAAGGGGACTTTTTGTATAAACAGTGGGTATGACCCCTCTAGGGGCATAGGGGTGGGGCTCTGTTTGAAGTTTGTTCTTGCTATTTCTCAAGTATTCGATGATCTTTCTGAAATTTCATATGTACTTACAGCACCTACCATTGAGTGTTATATCTTCACTTCATACCAATTATTTTAAAAACATTCAGGTGAGCGATACAGGCCCTCTGGGCCCTCTTGTTTTTCTGTTGTTTATGTAACCGCATGACATTGCTGTATCACATAATTTAATCTTGTCTACTCCAAGGCGTAGAGAAAGAACAATCTTGACCTTTAGTAACCAAATATTGCACAATCAATTCTGTTTTCTGTTGCAGTCTGAGTTGGAGAGTCCAGATGCAGATATCCAGATGTTGGATGTGGTTGGGGTACAGAGCCAGACAGAGATAGACCGTAAGAAGGCAGGCATGAGTCTCCAGGGTCTGAACACCTCACGACAAATACCCGACGACATCCAGACGCCGCAGGAGCCAGACGAAGAATCAGGTACCCAGTCACAAGTTATCCTAAGTATAGCCAAGTTAAGTTTAATTAGTCCCCCACCGTTTTCCGGGGGGGGGGAGGGGGGACCTATAGGTTTGCACTCCTTCCTTCTGTCCAAGAAGTTTTTCCGGGGCATATCTTCTATACTATTTCAGCTTGAATAACCAGATTTGGTGTACAAAGACACCTTGGGATGGCAGAGTGCAAGAATTAGGTCACTGTGACCTATGACTTGACCTTTGACCTTCACTTTTGAAAAGTTTGTCTGGGGCATATCGTCTTTACTATTTCACCTGGAGTAACCAGATTTTATCCACTAGCCTTGTTTCCACTATAGGTTTGCACTCCTTCCTTCTGTCCAAGAAGTTTTTCCGGGGCATATCTTCTATACTATTTCAGCTTGAATAACCAGATTTGGTGTACAAAGACACCTTGGGATGGCAGAGTGCAAGAATTAGGTCACTGTGACCTATGACTTGACCTTTGACCTTCACTTTTGAAAAGTTTGTCTGGGGCATATCGTCTTTACTATTTCACCTGGAGTAACCAGATTTTATCCACTAGCCTTGTTTCCACTATAGGTTTGCACTCCTTCCTTCTGTCCAAGAAGTTTTTCCGGGGCATATCTTCTATACTATTTCAGCTTGAATAACCAGATTTGGTGTACAAAGACACCTTGGGATGGCAGAGTGCAAGAATTAGGTCACTGTGACCTATGACTTGACCTTTGACCTTCACTTTTGAAAAGTTTGTCTGGGGCATATCGTCTTTACTATTTCACCTGGAGTAACCAGATTTTATCCACTAGCCTTGTTTCCACTATAGGTTTGCACTCCTTCCTTCTGTCCAAGAAGTTTTTCCGGGGCATATCTTCTATACTATTTCAGCTTGAATAACCAGATTTGGTGTACAAAGACACCTTGGGATGGCAGAGTGCAAGAATTAGGTCACTGTGACCTATGACTTGACCTTTGACCTTCACTTTTGAAAAGTTTGTCTGGGGCATATCGTCTTTACTATTTCACCTGGAGTAACCAGATTTTATCCACTAGCCTTGTTTCCACTATAGGTTTGCACTCCTTCCTTCTGTCCAAGAAGTTTTTCCGGGGCATATCTTCTATACTATTTCAGCTTGAATAACCAGATTTGGTGTACAAAGACACCTTGGGATGGCAGAGTGCAAGAATTAGGTCACTGTGACCTATGACTTGACCTTTGACCTTCACTTTTGAAAAGTTTGTCTGGGGCATATCGTCTTTACTATTTCACCTGGAGTAACCAGATTTTATCCACTAGCCTTGTTTCCACTATAGGTTTGCACTCCTTCCTTCTGTCCAAGAAGTTTTTCCGGGGCATATCTTCTATACTATTTCAGCTTGAATAACCAGATTTGGTGTACAAAGACACCTTGGGATGGCAGAGTGCAAGAATTAGGTCACTGTGACCTATGACTTGACCTTTGACCTTCACTTTTGAAAAGTTTGTCTGGGGCATATCGTCTTTACTATTTCACCTGGAGTAACCAGATTTTATCCACTAGCCTTGTTTCCACTATAGGTTTGCACTCCTTCCTTCTGTCCAAGAAGTTTTTCCGGGGCATATCTTCTATACTATTTCAGCTTGAATAACCAGATTTGGTGTACAAAGACACCTTGGGATGGCAGAGTGCAAGAATTAGGTCACTGTGACCTATGACTTGACCTTTGACCTTCACTTTTGAAAAGTTTGTCTGGGGCATATCGTCTTTACTATTTCACCTGGAGTAACCAGATTTTATCCACTAGCCTTGTTTCCACTATAGGTTTGCACTCCTTCCTTCTGTCCAAGAAGTTTTTCCGGGGCATATCTTCTATACTATTTCAGCTTGAATAACCAGATTTGGTGTACAAAGACACCTTGGGATGGCAGAGTGCAAGAATTAGGTCACTGTGACCTATGACTTGACCTTTGACCTTCACTTTTGAAAAGTTTGTCTGGGGCATATCGTCTTTACTATTTCACCTGGAGTAACCAGATTTTATCCACTAGCCTTGTTTCCACTATAGGTTTGCACTCCTTCCTTCTGTCCAAGAAGTTTTTCCGGGGCATATCTTCTATACTATTTCAGCTTGAATAACCAGATTTGGTGTACAAAGACACCTTGGGATGGCAGAGTGCAAGAATTAGGTCACTGTGACCTATGACTTGACCTTTGACCTTCACTTTTGAAAAGTTTGTCTGGGGCATATCGTCTTTACTATTTCACCTGGAGTAACCAGATTTTATCCACTAGCCTTGTTTCCACTATAGGTTTGCACTCCTTCCTTCTGTCCAAGAAGTTTTTCCGGGGCATATCTTCTATACTATTTCAGCTTGAATAACCAGATTTGGTGTACAAAGACACCTTGGGATGGCAGAGTGCAAGAATTAGGTCACTGTGACCTATGACTTGACCTTTGACCTTCACTTTTGAAAAGTTTGTCTGGGGCATATCGTCTTTACTATTTCACCTGGAGTAACCAGATTTTATCCACTAGCCTTGTTTCCACTATAGGTTTGCACTCCTTCCTTCTGTCCAAGAAGTTTTTCCGGGGCATATCTTCTATACTATTTCAGCTTGAATAACCAGATTTGGTGTACAAAGACACCTTGGGATGGCAGAGTGCAAGAATTAGGTCACTGTGACCTATGACTTGACCTTTGACCTTCACTTTTGAAAAGTTTGTCTGGGGCATATCGTCTTTACTATTTCACCTGGAGTAACCAGATTTTATCCACTAGCCTTGTTTCCACTATAGGTTTGCACTCCTTCCTTCTGTCCAAGAAGTTTTTCCGGGGCATATCTTCTATACTATTTCAGCTTGAATAACCAGATTTGGTGTACAAAGACACCTTGGGATGGCAGAGTGCAAGAATTAGGTCACTGTGACCTATGACTTGACCTTTGACCTTCACTTTTGAAAAGTTTGTCTGGGGCATATCGTCTTTACTATTTCACCTGGAGTAACCAGATTTTATCCACTAGCCTTGTTTCCACTATAGGTTTGCACTCCTTCCTTCTGTCCAAGAAGTTTTTCCGGGGCATATCTTCTATACTATTTCAGCTTGAATAACCAGATTTGGTGTACAAAGACACCTTGGGATGGCAGAGTGCAAGAATTAGGTCACTGTGACCTATGACTTGACCTTTGACCTTCACTTTTGAAAAGTTTGTCTGGGGCATATCGTCTTTACTATTTCACCTGGAGTAACCAGATTTTATCCACTAGCCTTGTTTCCACTATAGGTTTGCACTCCTTCCTTCTGTCCAAGAAGTTTTTCCGGGGCATATCTTCTATACTATTTCAGCTTGAATAACCAGATTTGGTGTACAAAGACACCTTGGGATGGCAGAGTGCAAGAATTAGGTCACTGTGACCTATGACTTGACCTTTGACCTTCACTTTTGAAAAGTTTGTCTGGGGCATATCGTCTTTACTATTTCACCTGGAGTAACCAGATTTTATCCACTAGCCTTGTTTCCACTATAGGTTTGCACTCCTTCCTTCTGTCCAAGAAGTTTTTCCGGGGCATATCTTCTATACTATTTCAGCTTGAATAACCAGATTTGGTGTACAAAGACACCTTGGGATGGCAGAGTGCAAGAATTAGGTCACTGTGACCTATGACTTGACCTTTGACCTTCACTTTTGAAAAGTTTGTCTGGGGCATATCGTCTTTACTATTTCACCTGGAGTAACCAGATTTTATCCACTAGCCTTGTTTCCACTATAGGTTTGCACTCCTTCCTTCTGTCCAAGAAGTTTTTCCGGGGCATATCTTCTATACTATTTCAGCTTGAATAACCAGATTTGGTGTACAAAGACACCTTGGGATGGCAGAGTGCAAGAATTAGGTCACTGTGACCTATGACTTGACCTTTGACCTTCACTTTTGAAAAGTTTGTCTGGGGCATATCGTCTTTACTATTTCACCTGGAGTAACCAGATTTTATCCACTAGCCTTGTTTCCACTATAGGTTTGCACTCCTTCCTTCTGTCCAAGAAGTTTTTCCGGGGCATATCTTCTATACTATTTCAGCTTGAATAACCAGATTTGGTGTACAAAGACACCTTGGGATGGCAGAGTGCAAGAATTAGGTCACTGTGACCTATGACTTGACCTTTGACCTTCACTTTTGAAAAGTTTGTCTGGGGCATATCGTCTTTACTATTTCACCTGGAGTAACCAGATTTTATCCACTAGCCTTGTTTCCACTATAGGTTTGCACTCCTTCCTTCTGTCCAAGAAGTTTTTCCGGGGCATATCTTCTATACTATTTCAGCTTGAATAACCAGATTTGGTGTACAAAGACACCTTGGGATGGCAGAGTGCAAGAATTAGGTCACTGTGACCTATGACTTGACCTTTGACCTTCACTTTTGAAAAGTTTGTCTGGGGCATATCGTCTTTACTATTTCACCTGGAGTAACCAGATTTTATCCACTAGCCTTGTTTCCACTATAGGTTTGCACTCCTTCCTTCTGTCCAAGAAGTTTTTCCGGGGCATATCTTCTATACTATTTCAGCTTGAATAACCAGATTTGGTGTACAAAGACACCTTGGGATGGCAGAGTGCAAGAATTAGGTCACTGTGACCTATGACTTGACCTTTGACCTTCACTTTTGAAAAGTTTGTCTGGGGCATATCGTCTTTACTATTTCACCTGGAGTAACCAGATTTTATCCACTAGCCTTGTTTCCACTATAGGTTTGCACTCCTTCCTTCTGTCCAAGAAGTTTTTCCGGGGCATATCTTCTATACTATTTCAGCTTGAATAACCAGATTTGGTGTACAAAGACACCTTGGGATGGCAGAGTGCAAGAATTAGGTCACTGTGACCTATGACTTGACCTTTGACCTTCACTTTTGAAAAGTTTGTCTGGGGCATATCGTCTTTACTATTTCACCTGGAGTAACCAGATTTTATCCACTAGCCTTGTTTCCACTATAGGTTTGCACTCCTTCCTTCTGTCCAAGAAGTTTTTCCGGGGCATATCTTCTATACTATTTCAGCTTGAATAACCAGATTTGGTGTACAAAGACACCTTGGGATGGCAGAGTGCAAGAATTAGGTCACTGTGACCTATGACTTGACCTTTGACCTTCACTTTTGAAAAGTTTGTCTGGGGCATATCGTCTTTACTATTTCACCTGGAGTAACCAGATTTTATCCACTAGCCTTGTTTCCACTATAGGTTTGCACTCCTTCCTTCTGTCCAAGAAGTTTTTCCGGGGCATATCTTCTATACTATTTCAGCTTGAATAACCAGATTTGGTGTACAAAGACACCTTGGGATGGCAGAGTGCAAGAATTAGGTCACTGTGACCTATGACTTGACCTTTGACCTTCACTTTTGAAAAGTTTGTCTGGGGCATATCGTCTTTACTATTTCACCTGGAGTAACCAGATTTTATCCACTAGCCTTGTTTCCACTATAGGTTTGCACTCCTTCCTTCTGTCCAAGAAGTTTTTCCGGGGCATATCTTCTATACTATTTCAGCTTGAATAACCAGATTTGGTGTACAAAGACACCTTGGGATGGCAGAGTGCAAGAATTAGGTCACTGTGACCTATGACTTGACCTTTGACCTTCACTTTTGAAAAGTTTGTCTGGGGCATATCGTCTTTACTATTTCACCTGGAGTAACCAGATTTTATCCACTAGCCTTGTTTCCACTATAGGTTTGCACTCCTTCCTTCTGTCCAAGAAGTTTTTCCGGGGCATATCTTCTATACTATTTCAGCTTGAATAACCAGATTTGGTGTACAAAGACACCTTGGGATGGCAGAGTGCAAGAATTAGGTCACTGTGACCTATGACTTGACCTTTGACCTTCACTTTTGAAAAGTTTGTCTGGGGCATATCGTCTTTACTATTTCACCTGGAGTAACCAGATTTTATCCACTAGCCTTGTTTCCACTATAGGTTTGCACTCCTTCCTTCTGTCCAAGAAGTTTTTCCGGGGCATATCTTCTATACTATTTCAGCTTGAATAACCAGATTTGGTGTACAAAGACACCTTGGGATGGCAGAGTGCAAGAATTAGGTCACTGTGACCTATGACTTGACCTTTGACCTTCACTTTTGAAAAGTTTGTCTGGGGCATATCGTCTTTACTATTTCACCTGGAGTAACCAGATTTTATCCACTAGCCTTGTTTCCACTATAGGTTTGCACTCCTTCCTTCTGTCCAAGAAGTTTTTCCGGGGCATATCTTCTATACTATTTCAGCTTGAATAACCAGATTTGGTGTACAAAGACACCTTGGGATGGCAGAGTGCAAGAATTAGGTCACTGTGACCTATGACTTGACCTTTGACCTTCACTTTTGAAAAGTTTGTCTGGGGCATATCGTCTTTACTATTTCACCTGGAGTAACCAGATTTTATCCACTAGCCTTGTTTCCACTATAGGTTTGCACTCCTTCCTTCTGTCCAAGAAGTTTTTCCGGGGCATATCTTCTATACTATTTCAGCTTGAATAACCAGATTTGGTGTACAAAGACACCTTGGGATGGCAGAGTGCAAGAATTAGGTCACTGTGACCTATGACTTGACCTTTGACCTTCACTTTTGAAAAGTTTGTCTGGGGCATATCGTCTTTACTATTTCACCTGGAGTAACCAGATTTTATCCACTAGCCTTGTTTCCACTATAGGTTTGCACTCCTTCCTTCTGTCCAAGAAGTTTTTCCGGGGCATATCTTCTATACTATTTCAGCTTGAATAACCAGATTTGGTGTACAAAGACACCTTGGGATGGCAGAGTGCAAGAATTAGGTCACTGTGACCTATGACTTGACCTTTGACCTTCACTTTTGAAAAGTTTGTCTGGGGCATATCGTCTTTACTATTTCACCTGGAGTAACCAGATTTTATCCACTAGCCTTGTTTCCACTATAGGTTTGCACTCCTTCCTTCTGTCCAAGAAGTTTTTCCGGGGCATATCTTCTATACTATTTCAGCTTGAATAACCAGATTTGGTGTACAAAGACACCTTGGGATGGCAGAGTGCAAGAATTAGGTCACTGTGACCTATGACTTGACCTTTGACCTTCACTTTTGAAAAGTTTGTCTGGGGCATATCGTCTTTACTATTTCACCTGGAGTAACCAGATTTTATCCACTAGCCTTGTTTCCACTATAGGTTTGCACTCCTTCCTTCTGTCCAAGAAGTTTTTCCGGGGCATATCTTCTATACTATTTCAGCTTGAATAACCAGATTTGGTGTACAAAGACACCTTGGGATGGCAGAGTGCAAGAATTAGGTCACTGTGACCTATGACTTGACCTTTGACCTTCACTTTTGAAAAGTTTGTCTGGGGCATATCGTCTTTACTATTTCACCTGGAGTAACCAGATTTTATCCACTAGCCTTGTTTCCACTATAGGTTTGCACTCCTTCCTTCTGTCCAAGAAGTTTTTCCGGGGCATATCTTCTATACTATTTCAGCTTGAATAACCAGATTTGGTGTACAAAGACACCTTGGGATGGCAGAGTGCAAGAATTAGGTCACTGTGACCTATGACTTGACCTTTGACCTTCACTTTTGAAAAGTTTGTCTGGGGCATATCGTCTTTACTATTTCACCTGGAGTAACCAGATTTTATCCACTAGCCTTGTTTCCACTATAGGTTTGCACTCCTTCCTTCTGTCCAAGAAGTTTTTCCGGGGCATATCTTCTATACTATTTCAGCTTGAATAACCAGATTTGGTGTACAAAGACACCTTGGGATGGCAGAGTGCAAGAATTAGGTCACTGTGACCTATGACTTGACCTTTGACCTTCACTTTTGAAAAGTTTGTCTGGGGCATATCGTCTTTACTATTTCACCTGGAGTAACCAGATTTTATCCACTAGCCTTGTTTCCACTATAGGTTTGCACTCCTTCCTTCTGTCCAAGAAGTTTTTCCGGGGCATATCTTCTATACTATTTCAGCTTGAATAACCAGATTTGGTGTACAAAGACACCTTGGGATGGCAGAGTGCAAGAATTAGGTCACTGTGACCTATGACTTGACCTTTGACCTTCACTTTTGAAAAGTTTGTCTGGGGCATATCGTCTTTACTATTTCACCTGGAGTAACCAGATTTTATCCACTAGCCTTGTTTCCACTATAGGTTTGCACTCCTTCCTTCTGTCCAAGAAGTTTTTCCGGGGTATATCTTCTATACTATTTCAGCTTGAATAACCAGATTTGGTGTACAAAGACACCTTGGGATGGCAGAGTGCAAGAAGTAGGTCACTATGACCTCACTGTGACCTATGCTTTGAACAGTAGGTACCTCCTGACATAAGTGTTCTGTTTGTTAGATATAGAAATCATTACCAGTGGGGGACTATGGATTGCCTTGCAATTCTTTGCCTTGTTTCCACTATAGGTTTGCACTCCTTCCTTCTGTCCAAGAAGTTATGGATTGCCAGTAACCAGTGGGGGACTATGGATTGCCTTGCAATTCTTTGCCTTGTTTCCACTAGCCAGACGCCCAAAGCAAAAACAGAACTTTTTTGTCAGGGCTAGAGAAAATATTTGATATTTACTATGAAAATAAGGTGGACTTAGTAGACTGTTTTTAAATCTTCCTGCAAGCTGATACCCTAAATATGAAATTGTGCATCCCTGGAGTTGTTTATTAATTTGATACAGTATATGCAATGTGAGGTAAGACAAGATAGGTTATAACTAACTTGAATCAAGAAAATATAAATCACTGAAATTAAGTATGAAGATTTTCAGCAATGTTTATTGAACAGGAGTTCATCAACGTTTATGCAGGAAATTATTTTGGAAAGCAAAAGAGGTATTAGGGAAGCTTAAGTGAAAACAGCAACAAATATTTCCTCATAAAAATTAAATGTAAAACATTAAATTGTAATGTATCGCATGTGCATTGAGAACTAGCCAACATTGTAAACATTAATCCTATGTAAACAGATGGTGATGAACCGTTACTCAGTGGCTCCGGTGTGGTCAGTAAGGAGGTGACCGATGAGAACCTACTGGACGCCTGGCACGAGACACTCACCAAGTGGCACCAGAACCTCGCCCAACGCCCCAAGCAGGTACACCACCTGGTGAGGAAAGGCATCCCAGAGGCCCTTCGCGGGGAAGTCTGGCAGCTCCTGGCTGGCTGTCACGACAACTCGGAACTCCTTGAGGCATATAGGGTCCTCATCACTAAGGTAACTTATATGTCATATATAATTACCCAATGCCTTAACACAGAGAAGAATTTGTCAGTCTATAGAAAAAGAATTGTCTGTATAGTTCTCTATTGTATGTAAATGACAAGCTGGTTCTTTGTATTCTTTGTGTGATGCGTGGTTTTGTTCTTGTATTAAGGAGTCCCCCAACGAATCTGTGATACAGAGAGACATCAACCGCACATTTCCAGCCCACGATTTCTTCAAGGAGACCGGCGGACTGGGCCAAGATTCCCTCTATAGGATCAGCAAGGTACTGTAAAGCCTGGATATTTGACAAAACACTGAAAACATATAAATGTGGACTTTGAGATATTTTAGTGGTAAGAAAGATTAGTAAAGGAAATTAGAGACGGTATATGGAGGTTTTACTCAAGCTTCACAAAATCTTGTAAAAAATGATGTGTCAAGCAGATTTGTGGGTATTCAGTGATATAGAGTAAGTTGGGATGAGGAGACATTTAGTCATGTTCTTATAGCCATTTATAATTACTTTGCACCTGAGTATTGTCACAAAAGTCAGATACATTAGACTTCATATAAAAAGTACAAAAAAATAAGTTGCATTGCATTGTTATATAATGGAGTTGTTCAAATTTAAATTGCCTGTGTAAAATAAGAAGTTGTGAGGTGTGATTTCTTGCACATTGAATTTGCAGATTCAAGATTGTTAGGTCTGTGACTAGTAATATTGTTATAGAATTCACGATATAAACCTTAATATGCTGCAGCATATTGTTTTATATTCTTCTTTGAAAATTGCAGGCATACTCTGTGTACGATGAAGAAATTGGATACGTACAAGGGTTGTCTTTCTTGGCTGCCTCACTTCTCCTCCATGTAAGTATTGTAAAAGAGGATAAAATTGTCAGACAGATTGTGTGAATTTCAGCAATTTGCATTTTTTTTTTTTAATAATTATAAGAAAAAACACACACTCCGTAACTGAAGACTACATTGAAGGTCAAGGTAGAATATTGAGGTTTCCAATCTTTCTGTAGGGGATGGATAAGAAATTAATATAAAGAACCCTAAATGTAATCAGTAAATTAAACATCAGTATTTATTTACAGCAATATAAAACATAACTCGGCACAATATGCTGAAGGTTCACAATAGTATAAGATTAAGTTCATAACAAGAGGTCATGTCTTTATAATGTTTGTGTGGGGCCATAACTATTCAATATTTTACTAGAGAACTTTTTGGATGGGACTTGACAGAATAGTTTGTCATTAACCACTCTGCTGTCAAAGCCCAAAGTCAGGCTACAGTAGTAGGGTGTCAAAGGTTAACTCATACTCTGGTGCTTGTCCATGGTTTAGACTGAAGTGATTTTGATGAAACCTTGAAGGTGTAAAAAGCAGCAGATCCACTGGTATCGACAACCACTCTCATGTGTGTACCTAATATCAAAGGGTCAAAGGTCAAATCATTGTATTTATTGTCTATGTAATTACATATTTTGAACAGTTATGACAAAACAAAGTTTTCAATGGGGATATGTATTGTATCGGGTCTAACCTATCTGTCAATATAATTGTGATATTTTCTTTTTTTAATTCAGATGCCAGAAGAACAAGCATTTGCGGTTTTGGTGAAGACTTGCTTTGAGTATGGACTCAGGGATTTCTTCAAACAAGGATTTGAGGAGCTTCATCTCAAATTTTATCAGCTTGATCGTCTTATGGAGGTAAATATTCCGCTTTTCACCAATAATTTTATATCTCAACCTGTAAAGCTCAAACAACCTTTTATCAAGTTGTGAAAATAAAGCAACAGCTGATTCAAAAGAAAATAATAAGTGCAAGTGTATTGAGCAACTTTTAGAGAGCATATAGATATAACATGTTAAATATCTTATGGTCATAAATTGTTGGTGAAGTCACCACATTATGTGTAAAAAGATATAGAAGCTTTCAATAATATTGGAGAGTGTTGGATGCTGTCAGAAAGGATTTCGTTAAGTTTGATTGTGTTTACAGGATCAGCTTGCAGACCTCCACGACCACTTCATGGAGATGAACCTGGAGACCCACATGTTCGCGTCGCAGTGGTTCCTCACCCTGTTCACAGCCAAGTTCCCTCTCTACATGGTGTTCCACATCCTCGACCTGTACCTCTGTGAGGGAAGGGAAATGATGTTCAATGTGGCATTAGCATTACTGAAGGTAATGGAAAGAAATTCCAAAAACAACAACGTGTTTGTATGAAACGCTTCTACTTTGACAGCAAGGGATGTGTTTCCAGGCAACCAATAATCTTGAATTAGTTTTCAACTCATTCCTCATCAGAATATCACTACAGAGGATTTGATTGATCTGTGAATGTCAAGTGTACGTATGGAAAGATTTTAATGAAATGGAAACCTTGTTTGATACAAATATTCAATTATATCATAGACCAGGTTTATTGCAAATTTCAGTAGTTTGTTAATTACCTGTTGAAATATTATAATTTTCAGAATTAAGGCTTTTTCATCCTGATTGTATGGGTTTTCGTTGTTATTACAGAATTCCAGAAAAGATCTGTTAGCCCTAGATTTTGAAGGGATATTGAAATATTTCCGTGTCCATCTGCCTAAGAAATATCGTACTGAAGAATCAGCTAAGGATTTGATGCAAATGGTCATCAGCATCAAGGTAAGTATTGAAAGTCAAGAGAGTTATTTGTTCTATGAAATACCTACCCTAGTGCTTATTTCATTTTTGTGTCGCCGCCATCCAGTCAATATTAAGTCTTTGCATTTAACTTAGTTTCACTGAAAGTATAAGTGCTACACGAAACCAAACTTGGACCATAGATGCATCTTAGGTAGTACATCTCAACCCATGCATCAAATGCTGGATGCAGCCTACCTTGCATGGTCCATTGACTGTCAGCATCTCCATATTCATAAACATGATGTTTTTGCATTTAAGTTTGTTTCTCTGAAACTATAAGTGCTACACCAACCAAACTTGACATGTGCATTGATAGTCCAAGCGGATACAGGCGAGACATATCAATCCGAATGACATGTTATAATACAAATAAATAAAATGTGCACAGTGCTGAAATACAGTGCTGAAATTTGTGTGATTAAATGTTTTGTTGAAGGGTTCATGTAGTGCTATGCCAATGTAGTTGTACAGTTACATGACTGGGTTATTTTGTGCTGCAGGTGTCGAGTCGTAAGCTGAAGAAGTACGAGAAGGAGTACATGGCCATGAAAGAACAAGAGATGCAACAAGAGGACCCTGTGGAGAGGTTTGAGGTAATCAGTGATCTGATTCTCGGGAGTTCAGTATCAAAGTGCAGCCCCTTCAACACTTAACTCATTCACCCCTGAAGACACATGTGAACTCTTCCAATTCAAAGGCTGGAATAGTTCATTATCAAATTTCAGGGGTGAATTAGTTAAGGAAGCATGGCTAATTATGATTCACGATAAAAGATAATTTTGCCGCTGCACCATAATGAGGGGGGAATTATGGCGTTTGTGATTTACCTAGTTCTGTGGAGTTCAGCAGAACCAAAGTGCAGTTCTTTGAAAACTACACAGCAATAAAGTCATTTGACAACAAAGCAAGGCCTATGATTCATGATAAAGGTTTTTATGCCCTGACAACATGAAGAAGGGAGGTGTTCATTAGACTTTGCATTTTAAGTCTATTTCGCTAATACTTCTACTAAGTCAAACAAGTTATTAGCTTCATATGTGAATAAATGTACAGATGTCCCTGTATAAATAATGAAAATAATTTTGTTTCAGCGTGAGAGCAAGCGTCTGTTGGAGGCAAACATGCGTCTGGAACAGGAAAATGATGACCTAGCACATGAGCTTGTGGAGAGTAAGCTGGCCCTGCGGAGTGAACTGGATCAGGTGTGTAGTCTTTTTTCGTTAATTAGGCCAAATCAAATTAATTATTTGGTTCTCATGCCAATTTTATTCAAAAGAGATGCGGCAGGGCGTTATTATTTTTTTTCATTTTACATGGCAAAAACGAGACGAGGGCGATTTTTTTTTTATTGTGTAGTTTGTAAAACTTTCATTGTGGGCATTACCTTGTCTTTTTATAGTTGTGTAGAGACCCGTCATAGAGCAAGCCTCCGAAAATCCCTCACGATGTTCCAGACGAGAATCACGAACCCCCCATTCCTTAATCATTTTAACGCTTGCCTGTATATCAATCCTTATCTTTATTTAAACGTTTTCGGGACTTGGGTGACTAACGAGTAAAAACGACATGCGGACCATATTTCCGGATCGTTTTAAAGACGGCGGCTGGCGCATTCACAATTTTTTTTTATTACTTTCACGATAAAATCGGCAATGCGGTGCCCTAAAATGAAATGCGCGCGGGCCTGAGAACCAAGTAATCAATTTTTTTTGGCCTTAGTTAATTTAATACCATAAACAGTAATTATAAGGTTTCTAATTCCCTTACCTACATCAGAAGCTCTTTTTGACCAGGATCTTCTCACTGTACCGTAATTACTACTACCTATCCATTTAATATGCGTTGTCTCTACATTCCTTTTCAGTACAGAGATTTTGACAAATGCGTTAAGTTCATGTCTCATTTCCTCAGAGTTTAAAAGGCCATTTCCCATATCCTATCATAGTTTTATATCAATATGCAATCCCCATATCTGTCTTTAGGCTGGTACAGGTTGAGTGTCTAATATACGGTAGGATATATATACCAATTTAATTAAAAGACCAAAATATAAATTAACTGAATAGATTCCATCAGAAGCAGGGCTTGTCTCATTTTCATCTTTTAAGTGTTGGTGCAACATTATTTCATGTAATGAAATCTTCTACTTTTCAGATCAAGAATTATTCAACTGGGGTACATTTCAATTTCCCAAAACTTCTCCTGATCTGATTTCTGCTGTATCTTTGTAAAATGCTCTATACCTATGTATAAAAAATCTGTTATTGAATTCAGGGATTCAGGGTTTGTCCTCAATTTTCTCTTTCATGTTTTTGTTTGAAATCTCTTTTATTCCTGGTCTTTCCTCATCTATTATACAAGGTTTTATATTTACAAGATGAGATGACATGTATGATAACAATATTGATATGTATTACTAATACACATGCAGGCTATGATGTATAATTAAGCATACATGCAAACCTTAAATACAAAACCTTCTACATGTACTGTATAATACTGAAGTTTTTGATCAGGACCTACCTACCAAGGTATCATCTAAAACACGCAGGAAACGACATGCCTTTTTTCTGGTTCTTATGATGTTTGCCAATGTTAAGTAAAATTCACAGTAACACCTAAGTATATATGTTAGAGTATGGGGTTCAGTGGCACCACACATAAATGTTAAGGTAATACTGGGTAAGGTTTTCGCTCATGAAGGATTCTTGTCCTTATCTTCCTTCACTCACTAAGTATGTTTACTAATCGCAGTGTCTTGATACTCTATATAAACTGAAGTTATAGTACCAACTATACTTGACTTGTACATGAGAAAAAGGTGTTCGTCTATTACTTTTCCTCCGTTATAAAGCTGTCAAGAAGACTGTATTTTGTTGAATATCAAATATTTTATGTCACTGTTGACACATTTCAACATGATTAGATGTGTTGACCTTTTTGCCATGGGAAACCGATGTAGAGTCATATTGTTACATCATCTTGACCCTCGTTTCCGTGATCTTTCTGACGAGTCCCTCTCTGGTGCTCCGACACATGCTCTGCCTTTGAATGTTGTGTCTCCTTGCATTGAATACTGTTCATTCTTGTGTAGCCCTGGTAAAATATTAGCCGCTACGTATACCTATATATAGCTACCAACTTTTGTTTGCTGCATCAATTGCTCAACTTAGCCTCTTTGTTTGGCATACTAGAATGTTTTTAAATCTGATGAAAGTTGCATTTTAAAATATCCCTCTGTTAGGAAAGTACAAAGATTATATGTACGAGGAAGCAGACTCGAGTCTAGAATCTGTTGAGTTGTTGTAAATAGAGAAGATGTTTATGTTCAGTTTAATGAAAAGCTTCTTGCTTGTTTCCATGAATGTAGAAATTGTGAAAATCAGTTTGATATTTTCTTCTACAATTGCAAAAGTTGAGAAACAAGTGGGATATAATCCATTGTATCATTCAAGATATTTAACAGCTTATGAATATGGAACTCTTTGGTATGGAGATTATGTGTTGTAGTAAGGCATACATCCGTAATGCATTAAAGTTTATAATAATAACAAAGCTTTCTTGTCTCTGATTTGTATCTTTATATGTGTGTTCAGAGATAAAATACGATATATAAACTTTATGCAAAAATATCACCAGTAAGATGTTGTTTTGCTGTTATTTTGTCCTACAATCTCATTGTGACCATTGAGCCATTAACAAAACAATCAAGTGGTATAGTTTGGCCATGTCTATACTGTCTTAAAGGAATGCAGTTCAGTCACGTCCGTTTTATGGTGAAATAATAAAGATTGGCTGAGTTTCTGTTTAAGTAAAGTAGTACAGTTTTAACCAGAGTCTGTGTAGTGGTCATGTAATAAAAGTGATGGCTGTATTTCTGTTTCAGTACCAGGACCAGTGTGAGGAACTGACCACAGACCTGGCCGTCACAAAGAAGCTGCTGACTGACACACAGGAGGAGAAACAGAGGCTGGAACACGAGGCCACACAGGTTGGTTGATCTGAAAAGGTCATACTTAAAGTCTAACATTGTTCTCAACAAAATGCTGTGTGTGTAGAATGAGGCTACACAGGACATATATAGGTAGAAGTTTCATCCTTATGTTAAGTTTCCTGTTTCATTTCTGTACAAAATACTCTGGCTGAACCATTAGGTGACACCCTGCTTGGTCCATCTCCGATACTCCAGGGGTTGCAATAACTCTCGCTTTCTGCTACCCAAGAATATGTCATAGCAAAATTGAAGGCACACAGCTAGCTATTTGATTGGTGTCGGGTAAAAAAACTGACCAAGTGCTAGGCTAATACCTGTGCTTTCAAGATTACAGAGGAGCAACAACAGATTTCAAACCAGCCAATGTAAGGTACTGTTAGGCGACCGCAAATTCTTTTGATTTTCATCAAAGAATCAAACGCAGCATCTTGGTCTAATCCACAAGGTACTGTGCACTGAGCCTTTCATTTTGCTATGACATATTCCAGGGGTGCATAGATCTAAAGCATAAGTGAATGTAACCCCTGAAGTATCAAGGATGTGTCAAGGATATCAAGGATGTATCGAGTATCAACGATGTATCAAGTATCAAGGATGTATCGAGTATCAACGATGTATGAAGTATCAACGATGTATCAAGTATCAACGATGTATCAAGTATCAACGATGTATCAAGTATCAACGATGTATCGAGTATCAACGATGTATCAAGTATCAAGGATGTATCGAGTATCAACGATGTATCAAGTATCAACGATGTATCAAGTATCAACGATGTATCGAGTATCAAGGATGTATCGATTATCAACGATGTATCGAGTATCAACGATGTATCAAGTATCAAGGATGTGCTTGGTCAAACTTCTCAGCCTCTATCAGCTTATTCTCTTTAATATATTGATCTGTAATCACTTTACTATACTGTAACTCTTCTATGTGCTTATAGCGAATGTGTTCCTGGCGCAGAGAATTGTTCCATTAACACAGTTTGCCTGCATCAAACTAGCTTCTGAGGTCCTTGACTGCATCGAAAATTCTTTTACTGGTAAAGTGTTTATTTGTTATAAGTTGTTATGCTGTCGACTAGATTCTTCTGGTGGTGGTAAAGTGATCTATATATAACTACAGCTTATTACCTCTCTACCAGTGAATCATGGAAGGGCTAGACATTTCCCAACTATCCATACTTTGATGTACATGTCTGTCGGTTTGTTCATGTATCAAGAACCTTCTATCCGTGAGATGATTCAAGAAGTATTGCACCGCTGGTTACCTTCTGTTATAAGTGTACTCTACCTGGTTTTTCCTGACACCTTTAACTCAAGCCATGGTGCTGTGTCCTACGTCTGGTAGTTTTGAGGATATCAATGTGCTGATTGGTATACAAGATTATATATTACCTGAAAATTCATGGTCTTTGTCATGTATCAGGTAGTTTTTTTGTGTGGTATACATGTATATAAAACAATATGAAGCAATTTCAAAGAAAGCAATATCTCAGGTGAGCGATACATGGCAATTGGACCTCTTGTTATATCTTTGCAAATTAAACCAATCAGAACAATGCGGTTGCGGAAATCAAGGATATCCTGATGAAGGTTAGTATGAAGGTGGAGGGCTACACAATGTCTACAAACTGCCAGCTATACCGGGCACCATTGGGTAGAGGAATAATAATAGTACTTAATGGAGTGTTTTACAGATGGGGATGTGACATTGATCAGGTTTGTGAGAACTGGGGCAATGCTAAGTCATGTCCAGAGTAAAACCTATCAAACCTGATAAATGGCATATCAAGTGGAATAAAACATTCCATAATAATTATCACACCACTGGCCATTTCCCCCCATGCTTCTTTCTGTAAATTGCACCTCTTTAGGCATATTGCAAGCTATACAATGTATTTACAAATGCAAGTGCTAAGCTGTAGCGGAAGGGGCATAACTCTTGCAGTCTTGCATGTAGCGTAATCCAGAAATAAAAGCACTCCAGAGACAGGATAGAAAAATTGGAGTAATTATATCAAATTGTGGCATTCCAAACTCGAGGGAATAACGGAATTCTAGCCAGTGGCATGATAATTATTTCTACAAGGACCTCATCTTGTTCTTATTTACATCTATATGATTTGTTCCTTTGTAATGTATGTGAATGTGTTACCATTGTGGTCTTGTTTTCCTGTAGGTTAAAGAGATGTGCCGTAGGGAACTTGATCGTGTGGAGGCCGAGAATGGCAGAAACTCTGCCATCATCGCCGACTACAAACAGGTTTGTCTCAGGTGGCAGATAGACAAATTAACTTCTGCTGATGGCTGTCTTAGACAAATGTGACCGAAATAGTATTCTTGTACCTTTCTGTCTAAAACAAGTTTTTCATCTCTAAAAACATATTGAATTAAACATTTTGAAATGGTTTGTATCTTTTTAACATACCCTGAAATGTGTAAAGTTAATTTGGAAATTACAATATCCACATCATCTTAAAGTGGATTGATTCAATTGACTGTTTTTTATGTGGATTTGTTCCAGTTTGTTTTGTAAAAGATCTAGTTACCACATCATCAGTGGAGTGGCTGTAGCAACTGTAGGGTAAATGAAGTGACATGTTGTAAGTGGAATGGTTCTATTCTACAGATTTGTTCCCAACTGAGTGAGCGACTAGAGAAACAACAGACAGCCAACAGAGAAGAGCTAAGCCGGATAATGGTTTGTTGATGACATTTCTCAGTTCTCATAGGCTGAATTTTGTTTTGTTAGATTAGATCAATTGAAATTCATTGCAGGAAACACAGCACATCAATTAAATACCACAAGCTACATTGTTTTAAAAATAGAAAAAGGTTTTATATGTAAGACATGAATTAGTGTTTGGAAAGATGTTTTTAAGGAAAAAGGCATTATATTTCTAATTAGTTCAATTCATAAACATTGCTTCCAGAGAACATTGCAAACAAAAGAGATCAACACAGAAAGTTGAAGGTTTGGGGACTGACAAAGTAAGATTTTCACTGAAGGACAGGACCAACAAAACTATTATGTTATATTAGGATGTTATGTCAGAAAAAAAGGATGGGGACTGATTGCGTGGATATCTAGTCGGATATCTTCCTCAATTTCATTTATCATAATTATATTTCCATAACACGCTTTAAGACAACATATTGCATACATACTCTTTCCATTCTGTTTTCAGTCTCAGGTGAAAGGTTGTGATCAGTGTTCAAAAATGTTTGCTTCTGATGGGAAAGTTCAGCTCCCGGAACCGAAACTAGACCCAGATAGTGTCAACCCAAAGATTGTAGATCTCCACCGACAGATACGTGAGCTTGAACTTGAACTGGCACAGACAAAACTGGCTCTAGTGGAGTCTGAGTGTAAAACCCAAGACCTCACCCACCAGCTGAACTCGGCTGTCACAGAAATACAGGCCTCCAAGAACACTTGGTTCCAGAAAACCATTAATTCCATCAAAGTAGCCACGAACCCCGGCAGTACTAAAAAGGACCAGAAAGAGTGATGTCTGTTAACTATTGATAATGAGTATTCAGAGTAGGTTGTGTGTGCTGGTATGCTTGTGTGTGGATATATTGAGCAGTAGCCTGTTATGCAGGGCACTGAAATTTACCACGCTCCCTAGTCAAAAAGTTCATTTGCAAAAACACACACACTTATTTGTGATTTATATTTAAAACGCCGTGTATGGGAGAAAGACTTTTAAAATATCACGCTTGAAATTTCATATACTTTGTATCCAAGAGCGTGTTTTATGCTTTATTGCATTATTCCTGACAAGTTATAATGCCATTCAGCGATCACTCAAAACATTGAATATATATGACAGTTCCACGGGTTAACATTGAATATGCCGAGAGCACGAACACAATGCTTCAGACTGGTATAAATGGTACAAAACAATTACATAAAAAAGTATGTAAGAGTTCAGCTAATCTCATTGCATTTATAACTGGTAAAGAAGAAGGCTTGGTATTGCTGACAAAGCTTTCTCTCTGGTACCCATTCATAGGGTCATAGAGTGTTACTCCAAAAGCTCTGTTTACCCAGTTATTCAAAGCATGGTAAGCTTAACAAGTTGTTGGCAACAAATTTTTAAAATCTAATTTTTGAAAAATGTCTGAAAATTTAGCAATATTTGGATGTGTCGTACAGTACAGCCTTAGCTTCCTGCAGTAATGGGTATTTTCTGTTGAGGGATATGCCTGATGTATGTGGTGCTATTGTGGATACTAATCTGGTCACTTGTTGTTAGAGGAGTTATAAATTTGGTCACATGGTGTTAAATGGATACCTGTCTGGTCACATGGTGTTTGAGGGGATATCTGGTCACATGGTGTTAAATAGATACCTGTCTGGTCACATGGTGTTAAATAGATACCTGTCTGGTCACATGGTGGTAAATGGATACCTGTCTGGTCACATGGTGGTAAATGGATACCTGTCTGGTCACATGGTGTTAGAGCTACAAATATGGACATGCATTGTTAGAAGGATCCATCTGGTTACATGATGTCCGAGCAAAACAGTCTAGATACATGTACATGATGTCGGAGCGAAACAGTCTAGATACATGTACATGATACTGGAGGGAAACTGTTTTGACATGTGATGTTGGAGGGGATATCTGGTCACATGGTGTTGAAGGGGATATTCGGTCACAAGGTGTTAGAAACAGTCTTGAGGTGTTAGAGGAGATAACAATCTGGATACGTTGTGTTTGAGGGATATCTGGACTCCTGGTGTTTCATGGTCTGGGAAATAGTCTGGTCACATGGTGTTGGAGGGAAACAGTCTTACACAAGTAATGTTAGAGAGAAACAGTCTAGACAAAAGGTGATAGAGGGGAAACAGTGTGTACACATGCTGTTAGGGGAAACAATGTGTACACATGCTGTTAGGGGGAAACAATGTGTACAAATGCTGTTAGGGGGAAACAATGTGTACACATGCTGTTAGGGGGAAACGATGTGTACACATGCTGTTAGAGGGAAACAATGTGTACACATGCTGTTAGGGGAAACAATGTGTACACATGCTGTTAGAGGGGAAACAATGTGTACACATGCTGTTAGAGGGAAACAATGTGTACACATGCTGTTAGAGGGAAACGGTTTGATCACATGGTGTTTAAAGGGAAGCCGACTGGACACGAGTTGTTAGAGGGGAAATATGTCTGGGGACATGGTTTTGAAGGGGATACCATTATGGTCCCATATATGAAGTACCTGTCTAGAGGTCAAGGTCAGATATTGTTTAAAGTTTGTGACACACATCTCAATTGGAGATTGTTTTAAGTTAGTGCAGCACTTGCTGCTTTTCAATAAGTCATTCCTACTCGGTATGGGGGCACTTTTATGCCCAAAGAATGAAAGCAGTTGGTAAGTGTGTAATTTTCTTCAATGCATGATATGGTTGAACAGATTTCAAACTTAAGAGTGGAAAGTTGTATGATGTGTGATCGAGACTATTCTTTGAGAGAACATTAATATATAAATCCAACTTGTTGTTGATTTCAGTAAGTATTTAAATCTGATATTACTACTAAGTATACTGTTAAACCTTTGCTGTTCATCTGTGCACATTTTTGACTACTGGTATTTCATATGATGAAGTTTTCATTATTACAGTCTGTGGTTTTTTACTTGACGAAGGGTGAAAGTAAAGTGATGTTCCTTCAATCAAAAATTTTATTCTAGGAATTGAGGATGAGGATTTTTCCAACATTAATTTGTTGTAAATTCCCTGTACTTAGAATAAATGTATGAAACATCAATTTGATTGAAAATTTAATTTATTTTCCAGTATAGTGCAAAAATGTGCACCTTGGAAACAGCATATTAAAATGTGCAATTTACATTGTTTTGACGTGAACATATAAGTAGATGTAGTTGTTGTGATGCTTGAAAGAACCATTGAATATATGTATTTGTTGTGATATATTGTATTTTATCTACGTTTTTATGACATGGAGGAGTAGTGCTAGTTGTCCTACAATCGTTGTGAACAGAGACCTAGTTGTAATAACCAGTGCTGAAGCTAAGAGAGCTTTTGATATTCATAAAACTGTTCTCGTGCTCAAACGTAACTTCTGTGGTGAAACCCATTTCCTTGTTCCGCTGATGAAGTCCAAGTGCTTTGGTAGACTTCAATTTTTGACTGGCACGATTTACAAGAGAGTTGGTTGGAGCAGAGATACCAAGCTTGAGCATGAGAATGGGTTTAGGAAGGACCCAGGCTGATCTTTGTCTGGTATTTCATTACATTGGTGCCAAGCACAAATTAATAATGTATTCTTATGTTTCGTTAGAGATGACCAATTTTAAGCTTCATCATGTTTGTAATCAAATCTGAAAGAGAAAACATCTTCTTTTTTAGAGTCCTTCCTGAAACAGTATTTTTTTTTTATATTGTTACATCGGATGATTTTATATCAACTACTATTAAAGTATTTTAAAGCAAACTTTTTTTATTTCATAGATTATACACTTGTGTATTTCTAATTTCAGAGAATTTTATTAGTGAAATAAACTTCAGTCCTTGTATTACAAAGAGGTCTTTGGTGACAAGATTGTAGATTTTTTGAAAGAACAATGCAAACTGTTGTATAGAGATGTACTAAGTCATGTAGTTATGCACTGTAATCATATTCCATCAGCTTGGACACTTTTAACTGTCACAGCCATTCATGACTTTTATCATCTCAATAATTCCAAAGATTTTTTCATCGTTGTACAATTAAAATATCATTAAGTCAAAAGATTTCAAATCTCCCCCCGCCCTCTCCTCTCACTGCATTCCTAGTATACGTTTCACAATCGAATTCCTCACAGATTTCTCTGCCTCTCCTTTCACAGTTTTGGTCAGATACCACAGAAAAGTTTGTTTTTTGGTATGTGTGGGTGGAAAATGTGCATTTTATCCAAAAAAAAATAATTCATGGACTTTTTTGTAATGGTCACCATATAACACTTTGTCTAAAAGTGAGAATTTTTGGTTATTTTTTTTAATTGATCCATGATACAAAGCGAATGTTTCATTTAACTTTTACATAACTTACCTGTATGAACAAATTGTATATGACTTTTAAATCATGTGAGGCATTTAAACTCACGATATTCTTTAAAGATTAAAATTGCGCATTGAGAAATGTGTTCTTCAAAAGTTGAAATTGCAAGTTGAGAAATGTGTTCTCAAACACATGTTGATATCTTGAAGAGCTTTAAAGAAATTTATTTACGATCTGCACTATTAAAGATAAAATTTCATATGCAGGGTACCTTTCAGAAATGAAAACGTTATTAAAGATTTCTTACATGTTGTCTCACTTGCTGAGAGTTCTCTGCACATGGTCAGCAGATTTTTTCTGCAATAGTTTGTTGAGAACTTTAAATTCTGAATTTGTCATAGTAACGCAAGCCTCCATATATGGTAGCTCCCTTAGCAACTCTCTCATTTGACTCTCAGTGTACTGTCCGACCTTGCTTCATTTGTATATAGAGACTTTATTTATAAGAAATCCTTTCCAACTTAAATGTTGCTGTTGACAGGCACTGGCTTCTTATATTCAGTTATGTTTAAAAGAGAAAATTTCAGTTTTTTCCTTTTCTGAATCGCAGTACACGTATGCGTTTTCACGTTTTCATCAGAAATATATATAGAAATTACTTTCTTTAAAAGAGAGCATATCAGGTTTACTTTTTCCGAATTGCAGTACATGTATTAGGAAAGTGTCATAAGAAAATAAAATATTGATGTTGAGTTTTGAAAAATCTACTATTATTACTGAATAAAATACATGCGTTTTAACAAAATATAAGTGATTCCAAAAATTACAAAAAGAGTATTATTAATAACTACACAAAAAAATGGGTTTTAATGATATTGTCGGGGGGAAATATTTTATTTCGAAGTGTGATCGTAATTGAAAACAATTTTTTTTCAAATTTGAAAATGTGTTGGGTAACCGACACCTGTGTTTAGGATTTTTAATACATGATCGTAAAATTTTGCTGTATTTGTAGACTCCAAGATGATTTTCTAATTTTGTTTATTACCGTAGAAAAGGTAGTATCATTCTCCTGCTATATGTAAGTCAAATCCAAATGCTATCTCCCGACTGCAGTTTGTCTGTCTCTACGCCTGTGAGGAACACTGTACATTACTATGAGTAATAAAACACTAGTCATGAATGCCGGTTTTGAGTCTTTTGTTATCTAATAAACAAAAAAACTAATTTATTCTTGACAACTGCTTACGTT
Source organism: Mizuhopecten yessoensis (assembly GCF_002113885.1). Taxonomy (NCBI): domain Eukaryota; kingdom Metazoa; phylum Mollusca; class Bivalvia; order Pectinida; family Pectinidae; genus Mizuhopecten; species Mizuhopecten yessoensis. Next base: position 381,354 of record NW_018408916.1, read on the forward strand.
AACATATTTTTCATGATTTTTATGACATATAAAATAGTTTTGGGCAGATACCTGAATGATGAACATACCTATTCCACCTTTACTGTTTAATTTTGCTCTTCATTTATTTCGCAAAGGGTGGTTTTCCAAAATGACCCCTCATTCGATTTCATTTTCTTAAAGCCTAAACCTTATCACAACAAAAACACCAACGAAAGTTAAAACGTTTTCTGTAGAAACATTATTGAAATTCTCAAAAAGTATTGAGTTTTTTCCCCAAAACAAATATTGCATTGAAGGATCATTTATGATGCAACCAAAATTAGGAATCGTATGCTACAGTGAACATGTAAAAACTCCTTGCTATTTTTCCAGTTTGGATGGAATGAATATTTAATTGACAGAGAAGATGGTTGGAAAAGATTCGTTGGTTTATTCCTTTTCAAGATGGCCACCAAAACATTCATTTTACTGCCAAATCAGTTGTTAGATTTCCAGACAAATTTTTTGCAATATCAATGCAATTAAGAGATTGTGTTTGTTACTTTGTTTATATATTTTTAGGTCACCTGAGCTTTGCTCAAGTGACCTATTCCAATCACTTTCTGTCCGTTGTCGTCCTTCGTGCGTCATGCGTAAACTTTTTACATTATCAACTTCTTCTCAAGAACCAGTGGATGGAATTTTTTCAAACTTGGTCAGAATCATCCTTGGTAGATGAGGCTACCAAATTGTAAAATTGGGATTCCTACCCCAACCCTAGGGGCCAGGGTGGGGCCCAAAAGTGAAAAATAACCAATATTTCAAAAATCTTCTTCTCCAGACTTAGAGGTATTACAGTCATTTTCTCTGCATGGATGGAAAGATCATCAGGGGCTTTATTTAAATTGTAAATTTCAGGACCCCCGAGCTATCCGTTCTCCCTTGGGGAGGGGGTATAGGTTACTATAGTTTATATAGGGAAACAACACTTTTGGGTATATTTTGACAATTTTCTGTTGGAAATTATTTTTACTTGGTGAGAATTATCCTTGGAGGAGTAAGATGGTTTTAAATTGTAAAATTGGGATTCCTACCCCAACCCTAGGGGCAAGGGCAGGGCCAAAAAGGGAAAATTAACCAATATTTCAAAAATCTTCTTCTCCAGCTTTAACAAGGGTTTTGTCATGTACATGCTGGTAGACCGTTGAAAGCTTTAACAAGGGTTTTATCATGTACATGCTGGTAGACCGTTGAAAGCTTTAACAAGGGTTTTGTCGTGTACATGCTGGTAGACCCTTGAAAGCTTGAACAAGGGCTTTGTCATGTACATACTGGTAGACTGTTGACAGCTTTAACAAGGGCTTTGTCATGTACATGCTGGTAGACCGTTGAAAGCTTTAACGAGGGTTTTGTCATGTTCATGCTGGTAGACCGTTGAAAGCTTTAACAAGGGCTTTGTCATGTACATGCTGGTAGACAGTTGAAAGCTTTAACAAGGGCTTTGTCATGTACATGCTGGTAGACCGTTGAAAGCTTTAACAAGGGTTTTGTCATGTACATGCTGGTAGAACGTTAAAAGCTTTAACAAGGGTTTTGTCATGTACATGCTGGTATACCGTTGAAAGGTTTAACAAGGGTTTTGTCATGTACATGCTGGTATACTGTTGACAGCTTTAACAAGGGCTTTGTCATGTTTTTAACAGACCTTATTTTTGTTATCATTGAGAATATCCAGGTTTTGGTCCAACATGGTCAGAATGGATGCAAGAAAGAAAGGAGGCGGGAGGGGGCTGGCAGTTTTGTCAACAACAATGCACAGGTTATTCGCAATGATTTCTAAGTCTGTTTTGAACTAGGATATATATGTATGTAAACATAATTTCTATTCAGATCATTTTCCGCCAGAGGCCCCTAGCTTTATTTTTATAAATCTGGCCTGGCATTAGCGTGGCATTATGCATATTCAAATATCACACAAATGAGTTTTAAAAAACCCCACTTAAGATTGTTCTCTCATCGTGAAGGGGGGGGGGGACACATTTATTGACTTAAGATCAAATGAAAGGTCGTAAAGTTGAGATTGATATGAGATGTACTGCGGTCCAATGGTAAATCTTCATGCTAGCAAACTCCAACAAAACAAACTATTTAATTACAACTGTGTTCGCTTACAGACGGTAACTATTATGTACACGAGTGACCGACATTTTTCTATTCGGTGGCAAGAAATGTTTGACATTATTTACTTTGCGTGTACACAATTTTCTGATTGTGAAGACGGTAGTTTGTTTTCCTGTCTTTATTCGTTTCGTTTGTGTACAAACTTTATACATTCTATTTGGTGGTTTCCTCCTAGCGTGCCGTCATTTAAGCATTGAATTGCTTTCAGTTGGCATTCATAGGCAATATGAATACCGCGCTTCATGTTGAATATGTCTTTGTCCAGTTGGAATTCATACTACCTATCATTTATATTTACCATTTTTGGAATTTGTTCATCTCATATCAAATTCAATTCATAGGAACAATGAATCCCAACTGGATAAAGGCAAATGCAACATAAGGCGCTAGCGCGCTTCATTGAATTTGCCTTTGTCCAGTTGGCATTCATATTGCCTATGAATGCCAACTGAAAGCAGTTCAATGCTTAAAAATACCCCTACTTAATTCAGTAAGCATTCATACAAGCTATGAATGCCATTGGCCGATTATTGACGTCATCATTGTTACGTTTGATACAACTGACCCTCCCTTTGCGATGGTTGTTCTATTCATTGAAGGTCAGTGGTATCCAACGTAACAATTATGACGTCATAATAATGATGACGTCAACAATCGGTCCATGGCATTAATGCCAACTAAATTTGGTAGGGTTATATAGTGGCAATGCCATACGCAGATAAATATAACGTTATAATATAAATGATTGAATATTGACAACCAATGGATAAGTCTCAAATTTTACCCTTGCATTAAATGTTTGGTGTTTTTTTTTGATATTTAATTTCTGTGTATATTAATTTTGAACATCTGCAGTTTGTAAAATGCATCATATGTTGTTATGTATTTGTAATATTTATGTAGAAATTGATTCAAAAGTGGCAATCGTGATAATATTTTCTAAGTTGACTGAACATTTTACATTAATTTTTTCCCTCAACAATTTTTAATAAGACAGAAGTTTTTTTCTCTCGTTTTGACCGCACCGCCTCAATGCCGGAGCCCTAGAAAACCTCCATGCTAATTACATTATTTTTGTACAAAAAAAACCGGAAGAAATATTTATAGATTTCAACGCCTTCACCAAAACCACATCAGTCCCTGCTTGTACTCTTCGTAAAGGATAGTTAAAAGCAGTCATTTGATATTCACGTTATAGAAGTTAATATAATTTTTGTTGCAATAATAAAAAAGCCAGATTTTCAAACTTGAATATGTTATTTCAAAGAAACAAAATTGTTCGATCTGACCGTTTTTTGGGAGATCAATGTGCGTGTATTCAAAATAGTTTGACACTAGCTATTTATAGGTGGTCGGTGCCTCAGGGTGTTTTGTAGAATATTGGATTGTTGACGTATTAGGTCTTATTTGCTTGTCAAATACACGTAAACAATAGTGACGAATAGATAAAGACAATGTTTAATTGCGTGGATTTTACAAAGTTTTCGATTACCATGTCGGTCCGTCCCGGGGACTTATCCTTTGTCCTTCCTTACACGTCACGCGGTCCACGTAGTAAATTGTACCGTCCACATTCATGCGACAGGTAACGTTATTAATTGGTTTATACGACATCAATAAAAACACCGCTAAAGACGTATTTGTGTACCCTCGTTTAATAAACGTCTGTTATAGAGGATAGCAATAGGTTTTAACTTCATGATAACTAGCTTTTAAATGGATTCTTCAAAATTTTATGACCTAATGTTTCGTTCGGTTGAAAGCACGTATTTGAACTTTATTTGTATAATGAATGGGAGAAAATGTGGTTTGATATCAATGTAGATCAAAGTTTTCTTTATAAGGTATAATGGAGGTTTTTATTTACGTTTGATTTTATATCCATGATCTGTAAATGATAGAAGCCGTTACATATCTATTAAAACCTATTATACACGATAAACTATATATATATATATATAGAAGTAATAGTAAACGTGTCCTCCTAAAAATGCCGAGTTAGAAAACATAAACATGCTCAATATCAAATTGTCCATGAATCTTTTATTTTCATTTCTGTTTGTAGGAATTTTGTAGATTGATATTGATCCATGTTAAATGGCACTGTCATATTAGTATCGGTCCATTGTACATTTAAATATCACGGTTGGTTTCTCTCCGACGGCCAAATACGTTTGATACTTTGTAGATATACTAGTTCATGAACCCATAAATGTTACTTATCGGATATCAATTCGTAAAATACTAATTTGAACGCCGTCTGGCAAGTTCCAGGGTCGCGAGCCAACACGCACTTTACGATATATACAAACATATATAGCCTACATCAACTCGTGTTAAATATTCTGGAGTTAATTAGTTCATAAATAATTAAAAATATAACCAACCACTTATTCGTGTTAATTTTCTTTATTCCTGGTATGATAATAGGTATATACGCAAAACAGATTCTAGTGTAAAATATATCACTAACCAACAGAGGCGGATGCAAGAATTATTCAGCGCCACTTCCGGTGGGGTGCACTTAGAGTGCGAAAGACAAAATGCCCCTAAAACCCCTGTGCCTAGTCCAGAACTTTTAAAACTGAGTATGTAGAGATCATCGAATTTCATCATGAATGACACCAGATTTGGAAATTAGGATCAAAGTCCCTTATCAGTATCTACTTTTAACAATTTTCCAAGTGTCTCGTCTGTAAACTGCAGACAGAGCGGTGTCTGAATCTCATGATCACCAGGTCAATCACGTGACTTGAATAAAAGATCAATACAAAAGATAAACACTTTCTCTACATAAGTTAAACAAGAGTTCTAGATTTAAATTTGTTATACGAAAATGTCAGTAAAATCCTGATTATAAAAAAAATTCCTAAGAATTGTATTTCTGCTACAAACGCCAAAATTTAAATATCCGTTATAAATATGTGGATGGTATGGAAATAGCTCCATTGCAGGTGACGCAAACGGTCACACACTACCAGTCAGTCTTATTTTACAGAATGTGGTCAAGCTTTATATATTAATAAATGCAAAATCTAACGTATCAGAGTAGAAATAGAAACAAAAATGCTATAGCAAAATGTTTCAGGTACGGGACGCCCCAACACAATTAACGAGCTCCAAAGAGAAAACGAGAGAAGGAGAACCTCATGGCGCTTTTTGTCCAAGCTGGCGGATGTGTTAACTATTGACAGGGAATGAAGGCCGTCATCGAAGGAGTTTGCTTCTTAAGTATTACAGAGAGTTTTTGTTGGTAAACACCATACAGAAATACAAATATATACATACGTAGGCCGGTGTCTGAATATTTACATAAACCACATACAGGCGCGACAGTATAGAAAATCTAACGCAAGGCACACACACCAGTAACATTGGCAAGGTGAACAGTTTTTTTTACAAATTGTCCACATACATGGTTGATATGAAACGAACATATAGAATATAAATAATAAATTTAGTGTCGCATTTTAACATATATACAACTTTGTCAGGACAAATTATATAAATAGGACATGCAAGGTATTAGCGATTCTACTGAATATCACAGTCTACAACAGAAACCATTTAACAATCCGCCAACATGACGCGAAATCAAACATTAGGTTGTATATCCATATGAAGCATGGTTTGGCCACGAATGAATGTGTTAGTTAATTAAAATTTAACGAATTTAGTCCACACGCAGCACACCATTGTCATGACCACTACCGTCAACTGACATCAACATTGACACGTGCATCACACATCCGCCGGTGTTGTAAGTATTTTCCATCAAATATGTCAATAAAACCATTCTTGTTGATTTGTCCTCAATCAAAATGTTGTATCACCCATGCGCATTCCTGGTTTAATCCATCGACAGAGTGTGCGTTCTTCCCCTGGGACATAGCAACACACGCGCACGCACGTAAGCACGTGCTGCACTTCTGATGACCGAGCATGCAATAAATACATCAAGTATGACAGAAGCTATCCCACTGCTGCCGTTGATGTCGACACTAATTGTGGGAAAATATTTCCTTTGTGGTCAGTTCACGGTCTCGTTCAAGTTTTTCATTTGTTCGTATATAACGGGCCTTTTTTGCCTCTTCATACGATGAATCAAAATTTGGCAGCGAAAACATTGTCTTAAGGGAACCGTCCGCATTGTACATATCCGGGTCTAAAACGGGTTTCCGGAGCAATTCGTCGACCTGTTGTTTGGACATCCGCCGTTCTGGCCGCGGTCGTGGCGCATCTTCAGGTTCCTGTTTGCCGGGGGAAGCAGAAATATCGCTGTTGGTGTTACCGGCCGAAATCTCCGGGCCAGCTGATGTTGTCCCTTTACGATTGTTTTGTTTCCTGTTAGATCCGGGGTCTGATAATGCTGACCCTTGACCACTGATATAGTCCTTAGTCAGTCTTTTGGACACTTTGTTCCGTACATTGGCCATATCAATGTTCGCGAGTGTCGCCAAATCTAATGACTCGTTTTTCTGTGACAGATTTGACTGTAAGGAGCTCCGCAGTGAAGTTTCTGGCACTATCAGTGACGACGTGTAAATGTTGAGATGTTCCTTTTGGTGCTTCCCCGCTTTCAGTTTATGTTCTCTATGTACCTTTGTCGTCCCTTCTTTAAGAACGCCCCCTCTCGCTTCCCCTGATCGAGCATCTATGGTAGTCGCCGAGTTAATAACCTCGTGTTCTATGCCAGGTCGCGTTGCCTCTGAATAGGACTGTTCCGCTTGATCGGATTCAATTTTGCCAATCTCCGTCAATCGTTTAAAAGCTAAGCGCGGCGTATCGATATCGATCTGATTGATTGAGGAGCGATACACGGGAGATTTAGCACCCCTTTCACTGGGCGGAGGTGTTCTAGTATAAATCTGTGTGTTGTTGTGCAAGTCTCCAAGATATTTGATGATCATAAAACCGTCGACTTCACCGTCAGCGCTATCTATGGACTGTCCTTTTAAACCCACGACATGGTCCATACTTTCTTTCGACTTTTTCATTTCGTTCGTAGCAACGTTTGTGTTTGTTTCTTGCACCGGAATATCTGTAAAATTGAATACAGGGTGATGGAATTTCTTATCAGGTGTCAATAAAGTTTTGTTAGTTGGTTTATGTATGCCCTGTCGGATTTTCTCTAATTGACGTTCAGCCATACTCTGTTCCTTACTTAGTGTCTGTAGATTCCCGGTTGCTCGTGCCGGACCCATCGTCCGTATCCGGCCTAGTTCTCGTGCAATCGCGCGCTGCTCATGGTTCACCTTTTCCAGATTTAATTTGTATACTGCTTCCGGTCCATTTTTGCCTCTTAAGTTCAAATTTAATTTCCGGTCCTCGCGCTTATTACGCTCACGTGCGACTTCTTGTGAACGGTACGTTTTGAGTAAGTGCCCACTCATTTTGGCTGTCGTAATATTTTCAAATGAAGTCAATTTGAAATAATCGTCAAATCACGTGTAAACATTTCAATATAGCACTGTTGCACGCGCACCACACCGACAGCATGCGTCATTAGAATTAACAAGCACTGATTGCTATTTCTGACGTTGTTAACCTAATGGATTCCTATGTGTTGAAAATCAATTCCAGTCTGACTCCCCAACCTGCAAATCATTCTTCACCTGTGGAACTCCCAAAACTTTAATCTCGCCATTACGCATATCTGTAACAAAAATTAAAACAAAAGTTAAATGTTTGGTGGCCATTTTTTAATTTTTGAACTGTTTACATGTGTTTATTAATGAAATTTTAAGGATGTTTATAAACTGAATTAACAACACTCGTTTGGTAACTATCAATCAAACCATTGTGTACCCTTTTATACGTACAAACTCGCATATATTTGTGTATTTATTTTCGTCTCAAAGCTCGATATTATAAAGACAATTAAAACGTCCACAACAATACCTGTACAAATTAGCCATCGTGACTTAACTGCCAACCAATGACACATACAATTACTTCAAGGTGGGTGCGTTACGACTTGGCACACCGTATACGTAAATAAGATAAATCTATATTGGTAAGGTACGTGCATATTCGTGAATCATTGATATATATTTCTTGTTGAATATCAAATATATTTTTCATGAGTACGACATTTTTTTCTGCTTCGTACTCGTGAAAATATAAACAAAATCTGATGTACGAGTGTAATTCAATGGAAAACTATTGAAATACATCTATGTTCACATTATCCGCTTTTGCAGACCGTGAAAAGTATATAAAGGAGTTTTTTTTGTGTCAAATAGTGTAAAATGACCAACATGTCAAACTGACTTAACAATATGGACAATCGTTATAAGATCGATATATCTTATTGTAAACACATTTGTGGTAACGTGATCTGACCAATGTATTTCCCTGTAATTGTACAAGGACGAAAGGTATATGGTTCTGAAAGAGCCCTTGTACTTCGACTGTGAGCAAAAAGAAATACAGCTACATACATGTGCAACATTTCCCACAGGGAAAATCTGACATGATGTATTGCACAGACAAAACACCCTAACAAATATATATTTATCCAGGCTTGGAAAATAATTATACTATTCTACAACTTGCATGTTCGGAATGTTTAATATTGATACATTGTACACCCATACACACTGGCATATCAATGCACAAATTGTTTACCCCGTTTCCGTTCTTATAGGGCAAAGAGCTTTTAAAGCAAGGTAGCGATTTTGGTTTGTTACCATCTGACGCATGTAAACATTTATACCTTAGTAAACAAACTCAGCACATACTTTATTACGTACGATAAATTCCTTTCAATGTTTTCCTCTACATTTACGACACGATGTTCACCCATGATAGCGGTGTCACCTTGTGACCTGGGAGATGAAAATCTCTTCGGCAAGTTTTGGCAAGCTTTAAATTCACGAGAAAGAGGAGAAACTAGATTTGTTAGCTTTACACAAGTATACACAGTCATATCGATCGATTATGTAAATATTTGTGTCGTTTCTACATTTTGTCTGACATAACAGTTAATTCAATTTCCCCAAGAGAGCTTGGGTTTGATTCCCTGATCGGACGTGTAAAATAGAGTTCCCTCCTACACAGATTTTCTCCGGATACTCTGGTTTTCTTCCATATAAAGACATGTACGCTTCCATTCAGGCAAACAAAGGTGACTTTTAAAAGTATAAAAAAAGCAACGTCAGCTATTCTAACAGAAACAAAATCCAATACATATTGATACAACACCATGAACTGTAAGTTGCAACCCATATAATCACAAGTGCATTCTTAACAACACACAAAGTTATATGGCTGTATGCATGCGTAATTTAAAAATAAACATTAAAATATTTTCCTACTTCATTGAAAAGTATGATTTCAATTTTATTTTGGTTCAAGTGAAAACCATTATACTTCTTATGGTCGTACTTGTAGCTTTTGTATTCGGTAACTTTACGATGGGATACAATGGCTGTACGTGCCGTTATTAACCCGTCAGAGGGGATTGTTCACTTTTTGTTACTGCTCTGGCGACTCCATTCTGGACAGACTTCGTTCAATATTCACTTACTGCTCTAATATGAGATTATCTCGAACTAATTCGTGTTTAAAGTTTCCAAGGTCAAGGTCATCCTAACTATTTATAGAAAATCGTTGCCATCACTTTAGTGAATTTATTTCTGAATAGATTTCGACAAAACTTCATACATTTGTGATATGATATGATAATATCTTGAGCGATATTATCGATATATGTATATAAATAACACACCTAAAAGGAGAATAAAACTACAAGTACGAAACAAGAATTGAATTGAAACGGACTAACCTGAAGAAGGTCTCTTTAAAAACATGGACAACAACATACTATCAAAACTAACATTCAAAAGACACAATCTACCCTCGATGAACAGAGACCGAAAAAAAGAACTGAATAATTCAATAAAGCAAAATCTAAGAATACGCGAAAGGCATGGGCCCTATTCAAAGAACAGAAGAGAATAACACAGAGAAATATATGACAAGCCCATTGGGATTCTGTTAATTACACACTTGAAAAACAACTGGAGGAGGGAAACAAAGAGTCGTTCTGGAAATACATAAAGGCAAAGTGACAAGATAAAATCGGGGTGCATGTAGCAGGTATCGTGATCGAAGGTGTGTTACATCAGGTTTTCAACAACTATATATGGCAGACAGGCTAGTGTGACAAAATGTTACAAGACTACAATGACAGCCCCTTATCAGAACGACGGAGACAACAGCGACTGGTGTTTTGTTCTGTAAAATTGTAAATGGTAGCCATGCCCCCTGACACACTATTTGTATTCAACACAAGACCATTAAAAGGAATAAAATACTTAATCATAATCATGAAAAATAAAAACACCCCCTCATTTATTCCATCTACGGGCGGTTATAGACAGGAACAAACCATCAGATCACATCATCAAAAGCTAAGGTGTTGAAATCGTCAAGGCTCTGCACTAGAAGCACATAGAGACGAAGTGAATAATGCTCACTCATTGTTCCTGGTAGACATATGCTCGGCGGTGAGCCAATTACCAGTTACCTCCAGATATTCCGTCTTTGCGTATGGCAGAGTTATCTTCTCTTGTGAGCAGGTATTGATTGTTACGTCATCGGTTTGTGTGAGAAAATTACGTCGTTTTCTCAAAAATTGATTACACTCACAAACCAATAACGTAACAATCAATACCTGCTCACAAGAGAAGATAACTCTGCAATACGAAAAGACGGAATAGATGCAGTTTCTGTGTATGACGGTGCCAATATCAATGTGAAGGTCACAATCATTATTATTTATAGAAACAAAATAACTTTTGTTATAGCTCTGGATACTTCAATCCTGAACCGAGTTCCGTGCAATGCTCATACATTTGTTCGGGGTAACGTGTATTGTATTTCATTTTAACAAATTTATTGATAAAGTTGTTACAAGTTAATCGGATGGGATAACAGGCAAAGCCTATATAAATTCTCTCCAATGGTGGCTAAAATAATGGATTATGTAGCAATAACTAAAAAAAAATATGTTCAAGTTATCTTTGTGTGTATGAAATAAGGTAGCAAATTGCAGCCCCCACGCGCTCGGTATGACAACGGTATCTACTAATGATGGAGCCGCACTAGGATCTCTTTATAAACACCTCCGTATGTAAGAGAGAAAACATAGGTGTCAGAAGTGTTAGAATTGGTACAGACAGCAGATCAGGTATGGTCTCTTCTGTGTTCCTTATAACAAGACAAATAGAAATAACCCGAATCTACAGGAGTACCATATAAGTCGTATCAGTGGACCATGTATTGTGATACAACATGCTTATTTTCGAACGTCTCGGAACATGCAGAGCTGTAACAAGTTTACGCTCAAAGCTCGTCATGTCAACCTTGTTCGGGACCATGACAGACTTAGTGACTGGTTTATATATAAACTTTATTTATTTTACAACAATTATGAAACACGTTTTTCCAACTTATATTAATCACTCTTGTTGGCCTGGATGTTAGCACACGGGAGGTCATAATGTGGGAGGAAACCGGAGTACCTGGAGAAAACCCATGTGGTCGGGCAGGTGACCCAAAAACCTTTTCACGTCCGATCGGGGAATAGATCCCCGGTCGCCTTGGTGAAAGGCAAGTGCGCTATCCACTGCGCCACCCGACCACCCGGTCGTCATTGGTTTGATATGTCCGAGTTTGAATACATGGGTACGAAATCCACTTTGAAATAAATGATGTTTTGGAGAAAATCAAGTTAGAAATTACGACTTTGAATTTAGGTAATACAGCATTTCAGTCTTCGTTCCCGTATGACGAGACAAATATGTTCAAGGGTCACACAGAGTTCAGAGCTAACGTTCTTGACGACTACATCTAAAGACTCTTTGTTTGCTATATAAAGTTTTGTATAGCTTTGCTATAAAAGGGTTATCTGTCTTCATTGTAGTTAAACACATGATCTCTATGGTATATATCGATATCTATAAACCTACCCACATCCCCGTGTAATATACTTAAGTTTCATTTATATAGAGTAGATAATACATTTTCTTTAGGATTCGTTACAGCGTATAAGATGTCCAATGCCTTGTATACTGCTCCAACAATTTCACACAAACAGTACATACAGACCGGCTTAGGATTCTATAGGTATGTAGTTCTGTTCTTTGTACCTGTTTACTGGGAATACACATTGGAGGACCAGTTTAGAAGCAAATACCTGTTTAGCATATCTGATTTATAGTCAATACGTATACATGAAAACCTCGATATAATGTCCCTCGTTTCATTTGTCATCTCATTTACTGCCAACATATTTCAAGATGCCTTTTCGCCTTTTCTAAAGAAATAGTATATATGTTCCCTCAATTTATCGCTGAGCCCCCTTATAACGCCAACATTTCTCTTGACAAACGGTGGCAGTATAACGAGGTTTTTACTGAAAATGATGCGATTTCGGAATAAGATTGAGGGAGGCGTCGTCACACTTGACTGATTTCTGTCAGCAATTCCAGGCATTAAAAAAGGTATCTGATGTTTTGGTTCATTGTTATTCATATTTAATTTATCCACCGAGGCACATACACCATACTTACTAGTAAATCTACTATTATGATTCAACATTGGGTATCAAACATACTTATTTCTCCCACACTCGATGAGTGTATTCCGGTTTGTTCCAGGGAAAAGATCAACATGTATTTATAAGGTTAAACTATGGCAACTAAAAATTGCTGTATGAAATTCATCATGGTGAATATCAAGAAAACAATTGACTTTTCATGGAGATGGCTTTTTTCTTGATCGACAGCGACGTTGTAGTTTGAAGATAAGTAGAATACATTTCTTTAATTATTACTTGAAAATCTCAGTGAAAGGTTTTAGAAATTGGCGAGATGGTGGTCGTTTGTGAGTGTTGGGAAGGAGTGATATTTTATTTTCATTGCTAATAGGAGAGACACATGTATTCTTTCATATGTTACTATGGGCGAATTGAGAATTTCCCCTTCGTGAATCAAAAATCTATAATGGAATATAAAACCTACAGAATGTACCTGTTAGACATCTTTGACACGCGCAGAGCGATGTAAACAAGATGGCGACAACTAACAGCAGTCGAGTCGCTGGTACCCGCATACAATTGAACTAACCGAATGACGCAAACACGTTTTCTCATTTATGTTGACTGTTTTAGTTTTTGAGCATACAATTTGACAAATAGTTATTTGATAAGGTCTAAAAATCATAAAAAGGGTGATAATTATGGCTGTCGCACGATCGTATGATTCGGGGTGACTTTGCCCATTACCAGGATGTGTAGTGCCATTGCGAATTCTATTTGCAGAAAAAAATAAGCTGCTGCGTACAGGAAAACAATGCTGAATCAACGGTAAAAGTTGACATTGGGACGTCATAGACGTGAAATATCACAGATTTTATTAACGAGGATTTCAGAACACTTTTTAAAAATGAGGTATCATTTTGGGTACACTGACGTTACACTTGCTATGGAATATCAACTCTCTTGTGTCTACTTTGGGGTATATACAATAACTTTATCTACTATGAGAAAGACTGAGTTATGATTTCCCCCCGAAAATATTTTTATTTATTCCACCTCCTTGGAATAGTACTCCATTCATTCGCCTCAAAGAGACTTGTACCTCGACAAAGCGGCCACACATTTTGTGTTGTTCTGTCCAAATAGAGGGTATCGAATGTATAGCCGTACACTTGATTAGACAACGTCAGTGTGCTGATAAACTGCTCCCAGACGAGCTTTAGTCCCGAACTCACATCACCGTACACAACCGCGGGTGTCTACGGGTGCAATATTTACATATGTATTTCCATTTTCATGTAGGGTGATTCATGAAGCTTAAAGTGCGATGTTTAGACGGGAGTAGTATGTATTTGATCAAGTGATACACACTATGCAAATTCGAGAAGCTTTATTCGAAGAGACGGCGGTAGGTGTCTACAATACGCCATTATATATCTACATTGTAAATAACATTTCGGGTATCAACAGGGCCGTGTGTCATATGTACATTTGTTCAATCAGAAGTACTCTTTTTTTTGTTTTTGTTTTGTTTTGCTGCCTATTTTTGTATTGGTATATATTTATCTGTATCTAAGAAATAGGAATAGTAAAGTTAGGCTAAACAACAAAGGACTAAGGGAACGAATTTCACCGTTTATTCTCCCTCTGGAGTATCACCTCCAGTGTCATTTCTTCTGTTTGTGCACTCTTTCGCGAAATTACTTGAGGGGGAACTCATGGTTATTGTTGAGGGGTTACGCTCACTTTCGCTCTCATCCTCGATATCCAGGGGTTACGCTCACTTTCGCCCTCATCCGCGATATCCAAGGGTTACGCTCACTTTCGCTCTCATCCTCGATATTCAGGGGTTACGCTCACTTTCGCCCTCATCCGCGATATCCAGGGGTTACGCTCACTTTCGCTCTCATCCTCGATATTCAGGGGTTACGCTCACTTTCGTCCTCATCCGCGATATCCAAGGGTTACGCTCACTTTCGCACTCATCCGCGATATCCAGGGGTTACGCTCACTTGAATATCTCATAGCAAAATCGAAGGCTAACTGTGCGCCACCTTGTGGACGAGACGAGAAGACTAGTTTGGTCCTTTGATGTACATCAAAAGAATATCGCGGTCGCGTAACGGTAAAGCTTACTGGTTTTTAAGTCGGGTTTCGTTCCTCTGTAATCTTCAAAGGACATGTATCAGCCTAGATATTGGTCATTTTTTTTACCCTTCACCCATCAGATAGCTAGCCGCATACCTTCAATTTTGTTATGACATATTCCAGGAGTGTAGAAATCGAAATAGAGATTAACCCCTGGATATCGAGGATGCGAGTAAACTAATATTATGAATTCAGAACAGGTTGTAAATATATTTGCTGGTGCAAAGGGTGATAACTCTAGGGTCGTCTGACTGCACCACAACCAATGCTTTTAAAAACCACTCTTCGTCGTTTTATAATTTGCTATTGATTTTCTTTGATTAGATATAGGATTTGTTGTGTGACGAATAGTTACACAGATTTAAAGCAGGTTTACATGGGTCACCTGCAAACAATATAGATAACCAATAATACATTTCAAAACGGTTTTCCCTGGGTCTAGTTCAGGGCTGGCTATGCATTAAACTCGTATTGCACATCACTAAGTCGTTTCCAGTGCCGCCATTTTTGCGTAATCAAAATCGTATATCAAGGTGATTCCCTTTTGCCAGAACAGACATCAAAATCCGATTATTTCAGCCCTATTTGCTACGTTTCTCCAGACCATGTTCGTATATGAATTTCTTTCATGCAAAGGCTGTGTATTTCGTTTACCTATGCCACGTCGATTCGATAATCCAGCCACATGCGTTCTCAGCATATGAGGCTGGACAGGGAAACACTGAACTACTGGGACAATTTAGTATGCATAGAAGTCAATCAGTTTTTTTAAAATACTGTCTGGATAAAGTCAGGCAATTGAGATCGATGGGTTGGTGTATTCGACTTTACTCTGATATGACCATGTAGCAATAGCTAGGTCCATACCGATTTCAGAAGATGACCTACTCTTTGTCACGACCAGAACATGCTTGGAACACTGCATTTGCTTATTTTAGTCCCCCAATATTTGATATAATCTAACGAGGGAAAATCTAAAACACATACACTACAATGTTAATTAATACAAATAAGACAATAACAATCGAGAAAATAAAACCTTTTCAAAATAAGCTTTTTGTTTTGAAAAATGCGTTTTTGCAGATGATTTTTCTTCAAAACAGTAGGTATACATTACCTTAGTAAAACTGGCTTATGTAATCCTAAGACTCATTTAGAAGATTGAAGAGAGAGAGAGAGAGAGAGAGAGAGAGAGAGAGAGAGAGAGAGAAGAGAGGGGGTGGGTTGGGGTACGGTGAGAGAAGAACCAGGAGACAGGACTGGGGTTGGAGGTTGGATAGAGAAGAGTGGGGTTGGTAGTTAGTCAAATCTACCCGATCTTCCCAGGAAATGCCGTGCAGCCTTGGCTAGTTTCATATTACCATTTGGTGAGATGTTGGGATCACCTTTACAAAGAATATCTACGTTTATGTCGCCTTCGTACCATTCTAATTCGGTAATGAGTGTTCTTCGTAAATTAGAATACAAAGGACAAATAAGGAAAAAATGATAACAATCTTCACAGGGATGCACACACCCGCAATCAGCTGAACCGACTAGATTTGCTCCGAAAAGATCATAATTTAATGAGCTAGCTCGATATCTAAGACGACAAAGGAGTATATTTAATTTTCTCGGTCCATAGTTTACGAAATGCTTGCTAAACAAATTATTTACTACCATAGACTTTTTTACATTAGACTTAAAATAATTTAGTGAGGGTGAGTTTCTTACAGTGTTGTTCNCAAATTGCTGGTTTTAACCTATACAAACATTTGGATATGAATGTATGGGTTTCTCGCTACTCAAATGACATCATATTTCATTTTTATTATGAGAAGTGCCTTTCATATAATACATATTGGTTTTATGTATAGGGAGATCGTTTGACCTCTAGGCTTAGCTGGAAGTTAACATCTCTGAAAACACTGTACAAACTGTTATTTATTGAAACATTTCCAATTATGTTTTGCCGAGATTGTTTGACATTTATTAATTAATTAATTAATTAATTATTAAAAAAAAAAAAAAAAAAAAAAAATATAATAAAACCGAAGGCAGATAAAAATGAAAGAAATAAACGAAAAGAAATATATGCAAATATATATGAAATATTTAATAAAGCTAGATTATACCTATAAAATAAAACGACACTGCTAGAAAAACTTCGTGTGTTAAACATATCAGAGAATGTTTCAAACATTAATATTTACGCACGCCTATTCACGAGAATGTGAAATGCTAAGAAAAGTCTATGTTACGCGTGCAGTATTTTACATATAGTAAGTTAGACAACTCCCACAGTGTCACAGAAAACGTTACTTTGACCTTGTGCTAGATTTCTATATAAAATTAAATTCCGGGTTATTTCAAATTGGAGGGAGACATTCATTATCTAAATGTTAAATATAAGTAGATTCATAATGATAAATATTTCTTCTAGTTTAACAGGGACGATTTGTTTTCATAATTAGCTTCGCCTCGGGTGACTATGGGTTTTTGAGGGTTGACAATATTCACTGTCACCTGCTAATGAATGTCATATCTATTTTGTTATGCCAAAAGTCTTTGTAGCTCATAAACGGCAGCAAACCTCGATAATGACATCTTGTTTGTTGATAGTCTGCTGTTTACAATCGCTATCGCACCGGCGCTTGATAAAATTGGCTGTTGTCGTCAAACGTTCTTGTGACCATCACGGTGGGGAAACGAAGCAGTGAACGCACATTTTTCGCGCATGTGATAGTTTTCACTGTCTCATGGCAATATCACCCGCGCCACTTAAACCCAATGTATTTTCGGAGGGTGACAGAGTTTTTGGTTTAATTTTCTCCCAACCAATCAAATAGCTAGAAATTCACTTGAGGTGTAACAAATATCAATACTTACTGGCGTACAGGTTGATTTCCGAGTCAAGCATACAGACATTATATAGCTGTCTAAATATCGAGATTGTTATATCACAAGTAAACATGTAATGTCTGTTTGTTTATTGTTTGGCTCGGTATAAATAGGTTAATATACAAAGACCGGAAACAAACATAATAATCCCTATGCAAAAATGTCTTATGACTTTTGCAATGGTCTAGAAATACATACAATAAGATTTAACAGTTGTTTCACAGTTGTATTACAGTAATTCAACCAATTACTTTTGGAAAACTTGTTGTTTCCACAACTTAGAGGTAGGGACTTGCTGATGGCAACTGATGCTTTTATATCTTTAGTTCAATTGAAAGACCATTAAAACTGTACATTACCTATCGCTATTAAGAAAAATCTACATTTGGATACTCTTTATTACCGCAAATCCATTGACTATGTTGAGTCAAGAGTACAGACTACTTTAACAGAATCAAATGCTCCATACAACCATCAACAGTACAATGCGGTGATCAACTTAAACATATATTTTCTTAACCACGCGTAACACCAACAGTCACCTTACATTCCTTTACAGATTCAACATCCATTAAAAAAGTTACTGTCAGGCACCCATAGGCAACTGGAACTATTCTCACTATAAAACACAGTCATATACAACCAGTCACAGCTGTCCCTAGTAATCTATAGCAGTCATATACAACCCGTCACAGCTGTCAAACGTAACATATACTTAACAGTCATATACAACCCGTCACAGCTGTCCCTTGTGATCTATAACAGGCATATACAACCAGTCACAGCTATCCATAGTAATCTAAAACAGGCATATACAACCAGTCACAGCTGTCCATAGTAATCTATAACAGTCATATACAACCCGTCATAGCTATCCATAGTAATCTATAACAGCCACATACAACCCGTCATAGCTATCCATAGTAATCTATAACAGTCACATCCACCCCGTCATAGCTATCCATAGTAATCTATAACAGCCACATCCAACCCGTCACAGCTATCCATAGTAATCTATAACAGCCACATACAACCCGTCACAGCTATCCATAGTAATCCATAACGGTCACATACAACCCGTCATAGCTATCCATAGTAATCTATAACAGGCATACACAACCCGTCACAGCTGTCCATAGTAATCTATAACAGTCATATACAACCCGTCACAGCCATCCATAGTAATCAATAACAGTCATATACAACCCGTCACAGCCATCCATAGTAATCAATAACAGTCATATACAACCCGTCACAGCCATCCATAGGAATCCATAACAGTCACATACAACCCGTCACAGCCATCCATAGTAATCCATAACAGTCACATACAACCTGTCACAGCTATCCATAGTAATCTATAACAGTCACATACACCCCGTCATAGCTATCCATAGTAATCTATAACAGGCATACACAACCCGTCACAGCTGTCCATAGTAATCCATAACAGTCATATACAACCCGTCACAGCTATCCATAGTAATCTATAACAGCACATACAACCCGTCACAGCTATCCATAGTAATGTATAACAGCCACATACAACCCGTCACAGCTATCCATAGTAATCCATAACAGCCACATACAACCCGTCACAGCTGTCCATAGTAATCTATAACAGTCACATACAACCCGCCACAACTATCCATAGTAATCCATAACAGTCATATACACCCCGTCACAGCCATCCATAGTAATCCATAACAGTCACATACAACCTGTCACAGCTATCCATAGTAATCTATAACAGTCACATACAACCCGTCACAACTATCCATAGTAATCCATAACAGTCATATACAACCCGTCACAGCCATCCATAGTAATCCATAACAGTCACATACAACCCGTCACAGCTATCCATAGTAATCTATAACAGGCATATACAACCTGTCACAGCTATCCATAGTAATCTATAACAGTCACATACAACCCGTCACAACTATCCATAGTAATCTGAAACAGCCACATACAACCCGTCACAGCTTTCCATAGTAATCAATGACAGTCATATACAACCCGTCACAGCTATCCATATTAATCCATAACATTCACACACAACCCGTCACAGCTATCCATAGTAATCCATAACAGCCACATACAACCCGTCACAGCTATCCATCGTAATCCATAACAGTCACATTCAACCCGTCACAGCTATCCATAGTAATCCATAACAGTCATATACAACCCGTCACAGCTATCCATAGTAATCTATAACAGTCACATACATTCCGCCACAGCTATCCATAGTAATCCATAACAGTCACATTCAACCCGTCACAGCTATCCATAGTAATCCATAACAGGCATATACAAACCGTCACAGCTGTCCCTAGTAATCTATAACAGTCATATACAAGCCGTCACAGATATCCATAGTAATCCATAACAGCCACATACAACCCGTCACAGCTGTCCATAGGAATCTATAACAGTCACATACAACCCGTCACAGCTATCCATAGTAATCCATAACAGCCACATACACCCCGTCACAGCTGTCCATAGTAATCTATAACAGTCACATACAACCCGTCATAGCTATCCATAGTAATCTATAACAGTCATATACAACCCGTCACAGCTGTCCATAGTAATCCATAACAGCCACATACAACCCGTCACAGCTGTCCATAGTAATCTATAACAGTCATATACAAGCCGTCACAGATATCAATAGTAATCCATAACAGCCACATACAACCCGTCACAGCTGTCCATAGGAATCTATAACAGTCACATACAACCCGTCACAGCTATCCATATTAATCCATACCATTCACATACAACCCGTCACAGCTATCCATAGTAATCTAAAACAGTCACATACATTCCGCCACAGCTATCCATAGTAATCCATAACAGTCACATACACCCCGGCACAGCCATCCATAGTAATCCATAACAGTCATATACAACCCGTCACAGCTATCCATATTAATCCATAACATTCACATACAACCCGTCACAGCTATCCATAGTAATCCATAACAGTCACATACAACCCGGCACAGCCATCCATAGTAATCCATAATAGTCATATACAACCCGTCACAGCCATCCATAGTAATCCATAACAGTCACACACAACCCGTGACAGCTATCCATAGTAATCCATAACAGCCACATACAACCCGTCACAGCTGTCCCTAGTAATCCACAACAGCCACATTCAACCCGTCACAGCTATCCATAGTAATTCATAACAGGCATATACAACCAGTCACAGCTACCCATAGTAATCCATAACAGTCATATACAACCCGTCACAGCTATCCATAGTAATCTATAACAGCCACATACATCCCGCCACAGCTATCCATAGTAATCCATAACAGTCACATTCAACCCGTTACAGCTATCCATAGTAATCCATAACAGGCATATACAACCCGTCACAGCTGTCCCTAGTAATCCATAACAGCCACATTCAACCCGTCACAGCTATCCATAGTAATTCATAACAGGCATATACAACCAGTCACAGCTATCCATAGTAATCCATAACAGTCACATACAAGCCGTCACAGCTATCCATAGTAATCTATAACAGTCACATACAACCCGTCAAAGCCATCCATAGTAATCCATAACAGTCACATACATCCCGTCACAGCCATCCAGAGTAATCCATAACAGTCACATACAACCCGCCACAGATGTCCTTAGTAATCCATAACAGTCACATACAACCCGTCACAGATGTCCCTAGTAATCTATAACAGTCACATACAACCTGTCACAGCTATCTTGTGTAACCCACAATCAAACAAAGCCATGAATTTAAATGAACGTTTGTTACCTGTATGACTTTTTGATCATCATAAAATCGCCAAGATAACGAATCGTTACATACCCAAATACCCATTTAACCACTAACAATCATCAGAACACCACACGATATCCATACTTCACTCATAATTCCACCTCTCGCCTTTAGTTATCACCAACAAACGCCAATAAAACCCACACACGTTGATACCAACATAGAACTTTCGATAACCTCCCATAGTCATTCATTACTATAAAATACATACTCAAATACCAACATTTATCTTGTGAAGCTCTTAAACCCTACAGGGAATCAGTATGATTTCGCATGGCTTTACTTAAAAAAAAAAAAATGATTTCCTTTTTGTTTGGTGATCGATGCATCATTTGTTATACAGTTTGTAACTGACTACGAAAAAAGTAGCCCTCACCCCCTATGCAACCTACTTACCATCCATATTTCCGTAAACAGTCAAGGCAAACTAAAACATGTTATATAAATGACCCTAGAGAGCCTCATAGAGCCACCTGTACATAGTAGCAACACTTTGTGACCGCCAAGCCTGTTGTAGATCTCATATAATGAGGTACAGTGAATTCTCGATAATCCATCCACATTCGTTCCCAGGACATGTTCCTGGATTATTAGACAGATGGATTACCGAATCAACTGTGTAAAGCAAACCGACAATCCGTCCTCTATCTGGCCACATAGTGAAATAACCAGATTATTGGTGACTGGATTGACGTAGATCGACTGTATTGTGAATATTGAAAATAAGAACAATACATATATCATAGTATTACATGATTGAACAGGTGTGGTACCTTACCGGCGGCTGCTGTCTCACAATGTAAGTGTTTCGTAGTAAATGGCCTCAACTCATTGGTAAACAACGATCCCACATATAAAGTTTACACGACTAATAGTACAGGTAAGCCCTCCAATATGCGAGATACGACTACATCATCGTCTCTGTCATTAGTAGATAGTAGTAGACCTGTTATGTTTGGCTATAAACTTCTGACATTTAAATCAGTTAGTCACACTGTAATATAAAACCGTCCCTTTAAATGTAATGACATGAGAGCAGTAGATTGATAAATAAATATAAACCGATATCACGATTTGATAATAATTAAAAAAATCTTAGTCATCGTGTTTTAATACCGCAATGATATCGTACATTATGGTTATAGGATTCCGGGTCTTTCTATTTATGCATTCATTTCAAATCATTTCGTTCCAAAAATAATTCTATTTTTTGAGTAAACACGAACTGCTTTGCAATGAATATCAATAAAATTGCCGTTCACATTCCAAGTTATATTTTTTCTTTTCAAAACGTAGCGGTAGACGCAATTGAAAATACTAGTACATTGCTCAAAAAAAAAAAAAAATAATATTATAAACTATGGCTGTACTTCAGCACGAGCTATTGACTTCTTTTATTTGAAATCAAACGTCATTTTCGTCAAGAATTCATAGCAGTTTTTCGTTTCAACTATCAATACTATACACAGAAAATATTTACTGAAAAAATATGTGTAAAAAATGACTGTATATTAGGACGAGCTGTTGACCTTTATCCCGGTGCAGCCTAATTTAAGTATTATTGACATCAAACCTCAAATTCCTAAAGCATATACATCATATCCAGTTTTAAATTGTCAAGCATTTACATAGAAAAACATTTATTAAAAAAATGTCTATCCGCTCGAGCTTTTGACCTTTATCCCGGTACATCATTGTTTTATTCAAAGTTTAAACAAATATTTATATTTGTTTGACATCAAACGTCCTATACAGTTTCCAGTTTTTCCAGGTATAAATTACCACATTACAACCATAAAAAAACATTTAATTGAAAAATTATGTATACAAATAACATAAATATGTAACATTTGGATACTATTATTGTAAAAAGATTTTAAAAGTTCATACACAATCATTGTTTTAACAACAATAGTAGCGTACTAACAGACCCACACTTTAAAAGTATCACTAGTACCGCTACGTTGTCAGGCTTTTGTTAAACATTTAAATGCATACTTATGCCGTGTTCTTATCGTAGACTTATAAACAATGTGGATGGTTTGTCATGAGTTATAGAACATATAATGTTACTTTGGCGAGGAGTGGGGCAATCCCTCTTATTGAACCTTTTGCAGGCTAATAGTTTCATGAATCATGATATTCTAACCCTTTTCCATCCCGCACAAACCCATTTTACACGAAAGGTCGATGTATATTTAATTTTAAAGAATATATATATTTATCATACTCATCATTTTTAAAATTATGGGCCTAAACAAGTCTTTAACATTTTTGTGTGCACATTCATATTCAGCGTATATTTATATTGATGGAATGTCAATATGCTTACAATATTCGAAAGAATTGGACCGTGATATCCAACACACAATTAACATAAATCGCTGCATTGATTTCTTTCTAGACAAATACAGTATTGATATCAATAGCTGTTTCACTAGACTTGTTTTACATTCCCGTATAATAGATATAAAAAGAGTATACACTTACCGCATTAATGATATCCAAGGTAGATATTCAAAACAAGACATTACCATATATTTATACCCGGGTTTACCTATGTTCTGTAAGACCCAAGTTTAACGTGGTGGCTCTCGTCCGATACGTACACCTGATGTTTGAGATTATTGGATAGAAGGACATCCTGTATTATGTGTGTCGTCTTGTATCGTGTCTCGTGTGTTGTGGAATTAATGTGCATCATTATGTTACATTAACTGTTGTTATTGATGTTTTTTATTTATTCAATACAAACATCAATGCGATAGTTAATGGAGGTATATGATTGAGTCTATGTATATGCCTATTACAAATACCTTCGGTAACAGTTAAGGTGACTAGGTGTATTACAAATTGAAAATTAAAAAAATGGAAATAGCGTTACGTAATGCATATTTTGAATTAAAATGACTGCTTTCAGCTTTTGAATCACATTAAAACCCAACACGCAAATAAATTAAAGCTAAAGTCATATTTTATACATTTACACTCGGCTTATTGCAAATTAATTGAAAAAAGACTTAATCTTTTCGTATTTCATATAATATTTTCAATGAATTACAGAATTAAAACCAATTATGAGTGTAACAGAATATGAGGTAGCAAATATTGTATAATAACAATACTGTATGTAACAGAATATTAGAAAATGGATGTAACAATGCTGTATTTCAACAAATGTAGCAACGCTGTATGCAACACTATGTACATTATAACGAAATGTATAATATTACCAATGTTTTTCAATTTGGGATTATGTCGCATATTAATAATTCGTCGAAAGGTTTATTCGTTCGAAGAAAACTTATTTACTGGTATATGTATTGTTTGATATCTTTGCATTGTTTCTATATGGGGTCAACTCTTTTCGCAAATGAACGCAAAAACACGATACGATATATGAATATTGATTGATATGGTGGATTAAATATGCCTTTCTACTATCGATTGATTTTTCCAGAATGAAGTACAACATATTACAGATACGGTATCAACAATGAATCTATATAATCACCATATACCATATTATATTATTGCCAAACCTCCACTTTATCAGTCAGTGTCAACATTGACTATAGGGTGAGGAGAGGAAATTTAATATCGGCAAAACTGTAAATCTTGTACGCATTTACTAGGGATACATCAACCCAATAACAAACGGGTAAAACTGATGATTTGTTCGTTTGCCCTCCAGACCTACCATGAATACTATATGGGAGGAATACAAAATTTGATAGTGTAATATCACATTGTTGCATAAAAAATCATTTTTGATATTTGGGGAGGGGTCTCTGAAAACAAAATGATAGTTTAAAAAGCATGTGATTCCAGACTTTATCATTCTTAAATAGTCTTAATTGTCGAAATTGCTTTAGTAACATACTGGAAAAGAAATGTATGTTACAACGGTTGTGTATGGCGGGTGTAGCGTTCTTCAAAAAATCTGCATTTGCATTAAAATATATCAGGTTCATTCTCAGCATAGCGTGATGCATATTCATAATGAAGTGTTTTTCCGTTCTAAAATGCAGCAAAGCAAGTGTAAACAATAATGGTAGGAGATAAAAAAGATTGTAACCCTGTCTGAGTCAAGATATAATCGCTGATGTCTCAATGAACAACACAATAGCTAACACTCTAGTTTCTCTTTATGTTAATAGATTGATATCTTATGTTTTAGACTGGTCTGAACATTTAAATATAACAGTCCTTTTAACTGACTGACATTACATAGAGGTTTTGATGAAACCATGACGAGGGTATCTATAATCGAACATGTGGATACCCTAGTATAACATTTCATTGACATACGAAGATGAGTGCTTCGTTAAAATACACTAACTTTTTATATCGACATGTAAAATAAATTTACTTATTGTCAATTTATCTAAATACACTCAGACAAATATTCTTGACTCTTATCAACGAGTGTGGGTTTCTCACCGGGGATTTAATCCCGAGGAGATATTTATCTCTTGGGACACTCTCACAGACATTCCTGTGGTAGAGGTGTTTGTCTATAGCCTATCATATATCATTAACCATTGCCGATATGACGTTATATACATATCTTGTGTTTAAATTGGAGTTTTTAAGGACAAATAGACTACAAAAAATAAATAAAACCCTCCTATTTTACAGTGAAAGAATAAACATATATATTAGTGTTGTAAAACTAGACTTTAGTTATAGATCCGGTTTATCGAGAACTTTTCGTGTTAACCACTTAAGGTTCATGACACCTTAGCCCCCCTCTGGGTGTTGGTCAGACATATTATATTACCCACACATGGAGATAACGTTCTAGAGTGATTCTCGTTTTTTATTGCGCCAATCAACCTTACTTATAACGTAACCATTATAATTACATTAGTTACTGTGATTTCCCTCCCATTATTGTGTGCTTGCAAAGCGGAAATGATGAGTTGTCTATTTCCTTTTGGGAGAGGTTCACTTATTTGAAATGTTCATTTCACTACTCGATTGACTAATTGATACTATTGGATAAACTACACTGATCATACTTGCCAAACCTTTGGAGAGATACTATCGATTTTCACACTAATTTTTGAATTTTGAAATCAGTAGAATTACCTATATCGTTCTTGTTTGTTAAAACCAATTTCATTGAACTGCTTTAACCATGTTTTGCCAAATAAAAACTACGAAAATAAGTTTTATAGCATTTGAATTTTTTTCACGCGATTTTCTACCATATCCAAAACTGGAATGTTTGCAAGTGTGCAGGATTTTGATTCATAAGACAACCAATGGGGGATCTCTATAACTCTCGTCAGTGACATAAACATATCTCAAATCAATAAGATACTTACAAAATGCCGCAAGATGTCCATTGCTGAGATTATTCTATAATTATAACTTACTGCATATACGGATATTACATAAAATATGTATAGAGTACAATACTGTTAATTTCAAGAGTGACGAATTTTGGTTAAAACCTGCCTGTCGTAAAACCAGTTCGGAACCAAACACCACATTTATAATAGAAACACAGAGGCACGGACAGTCTTTCAATTTAAATGTAAAATACAAGTACAAATATACCTCAGCGTCAACACACAACAAGGACAAGGACAACGTGAGAAACCATGGTGACATTACAATAACTCACATCACATGTGGCATCACCATAGATAAACGCTTCTTTGTACATGTATAGTTAGTTAGCGAGATCGTCACATACTATACTCAGAATGAGGTCAAAAAATCACGAGTTTTGTCTTTTCCATTAAAGATAACATATAGTTCAATACGAAGTTCCCGATTTGTTTTGGCAATGTTTTTTATCCGTCTTGAAAGGAGGACGAATACATGTCAAATCAATCATGTGTTTAAGGCGACCGGTATGACATTTGCCTTGTCTGACATTTTTTCTTATCTGCCGCTGAGTGGCAGGTCCTATAGCGAGTACGTGTAAATAGAGGCAGACGTCAGTCGTCAGACACGAGAATGGAGATTTATTGATTGATCGGGATTACCTTTAACATCTAAATATTCGGGAAAGTCAAAACCTCTCCTACTGCTGTAGGTCTAATGCTAAAACATCGGTGAAATATTGCAAACGCGTGTGAATACGATATCAGGTATGGCGACCCGATGATTTTGTTTCTTACTCAATGACACAGACTACAGCACACCGATAGCTTAACAATAGGACGTGTCTTCGACAATTTATTCATTACTGTAGATAGAACGATACCATTTACTAATTCTTTGGCAATGATAAGCACACGGCATTGTCGACATGTGCTATTCATATTACGATAAGACAATTGAGGGAGGACAACACTTTATACGAATTTGTGTATAACACATCCCAAAGCCCACATATCGGGCAGTCACGCGTGAGGTATTCTGGTTTACGTAAAAAAATATTATGAGAACGTACGATTAGTCTAAATACAAATGCATTCCATATTTTGTCGTTTTCTCAGAGATTGCTCCTTTCCTCTTAGCTGCAGCTATACTTCTTTTTCGTTTGGCTCCAATTTTTATTAATACATTCCTATGGGAATTTTATTGATATTATGTCACTACAAAATCTTGTTTGCGAAGATATTTGGATTTATTGTTGTTACGTATGGGGTTCTGTATTTCCCGCAAGTGCGTCTGACAGTTCGAGGTTTAAGCCAAGTTGGTTACCCGGTATCTGGTACGACCATGTTGGCACGTTAACAAGCCTTTTGTAGAGTCTGGGTGACGAGACCAAGATCATATCACAGTCAACATGCTTTTAATAATTATAAAATATGAACTTTGGTTGAAGGGAACATATGGTTATATGGACCTTGTTATCAGATATTAATCGATTCGAAGTTGAGGTCAATATAGTTTTTTCATGTCGAAACCATCACTTGTTCATTTAAATTAATGTAAGATATGAGGGTTTTTTTTATAATTGGAAATCCTCAAGACAGAAGAACTGAGTTTAACAGAGAGCGTTATGACGTTATAGTGTGTCGAAATGAAGAGAATGTTGACCTGTCGTATAAGAGAAAGTGACATCGAGTCAATACACTGTAACACTTACACTGAATGTCACCATCTACATATACTATAATTTTTTCTTTTTAGATTGATTATATTTCAGAAAACGGTAAAGATAACTCAGAATATATATATACATCAATTCAAGTATAATATTAACCAAAATATGTTTTTGAACATCGATAGATAACGGTATTTAAAATAGAGTATTTGTTCAAACGTCAGTAGCAAGTTAAACGCTATTATATACTGATTGCATACGTTTGGACATTGTATGGGAGAAAGTTAAATAGAATTCTTATTAATTAAGACGTTCGCTTCAAACATTCGTATTCAACATTTACCTGATGACATACATGTGGATAAATATAAGTAAAGACAGTTTGCTAGAAACATTTCGGAACAAGTCGAAAAAAACAGATGTAAAGGCAACTAAAAAAAGAAACGACACATTTTACATAGATGTCATGTTCTAAGAAGAATGCAAGCACCTATATGTCTCACAGTTTAGTTTACCTTCTGCTTTGGTATAATTGGTCTTTGTATTAAGTTTACAGAATCACAGTGTAAGGTCTGTATCACAGGAACCTCAAAATGCAAAAGGAGGTACCAGTTTGAGAATTTAGCAGATTTATCTACGTACCGACACATACTGCATATTGCAGAGATAGTTATCCCATTCTGGATTAATCATCAAGCATAACTAGAGGTGGTCACAATGTAAGTGCTAAAGAGGTTAAGAAAAGACAGACTGTTGTTTCTATATACTGCTTAAAACACTGAACAAGAGACACATCTGAAACTTTCTAAAACCAATATATCTCGTATGTAATAACTAATTTAATAATGAGAATATTTAAGATTCAGGTAACTTTATTTAGGATTCAGGTTACTTACCTTGTCCAGGTGGTAGATGTTCCCCAATATACTTCTTCAATGTCCAATTAGTGTCGGCCGAAGGCTTTTAAATAGCCAACTTGTCATAGTCACTATCGGTTACTAACCTGAACGTCCAGTCGTTATCGTAGACAAACAAATTAAGACTAGATGTAAATGCGTAAACTGGGTCAACTTGTTAACACGTATCCAACGTCTTGACTCCCTTTGCCATTCAATATTAATGAAAAAGGGGATTTATTAAAACTGGCATGCCCGAAAGAAGTCAATGTCAGTTCTTTAAAAATCCTTTTAGTCGTCTATATTGATTATACAAATGTTATTAATGCAATGCCATGCCCACACAGCATGGGTGAACTGACAAACCGCCCGTCAAAACACCCAGCACATGCTTTATAGCACTGATATAAAATGGCTAACTGTCTGAATGCAAATCTGTGTATACCTATCTACCTGAGAGGTCCGACGGGAATACAAAGGGTAGGTATTACTATTTAGCGTTACAAGGCTCAATGCCCCACAGCAATGGATTCGACACTATTGGAATAAGGATGAATATATAAATATTCAATGAGGCAGTACAAAAAATGTCCATGACTAGCAGAAATATGAAATAGTTCTAACGTTTTGTCCACAATTTTATATGAAAAATATTGATACAAAGTCAACTATGTGGTTATTTGTGCTCGTCATTGTAAATATATGATTTTCTTCCATTTTTTTTTTTTATAGAAAACCAACCCATTTATATATAATTATATAACAGTTGGTTTATTGCATATCTTATAAGCGAGTGTTATATTCAAGCCCTTATATACTCATTATCATATGTCATATGATACTCCCTCCCTTTATAGGCTATTATACTCCCTCCCTTAACTGGTTATTATACTCCATCCTTATACTGGCTATTATACTCCATCCTTATAATGGCTATTATAATCCTTCAATATACTAGCTATCATATTTCTCCCTCCCTATACTGGTTATTATAATCCCTCCCTATACTGGCTATTGAATTATTCCCTCCATATACTGGCTATTATACTCCCTCCCTTAACTGGCTATTATATTCCATCATTATACTGGCTAACATAATTTCTCCCTATACTGGCTATTATACTCCATCCCTATACTGGCTATTATACTCGATTCTTATACTGGCTATTATACTCCATCCCTATACTCCATCCCTATACTGGCTATTATACTCCATCCCTATACTCCATCCCTATACTGGCTATTATACTCCATCCCTATACTCCATCCCTATACTGGCTATTATACTCCATCCCTATACTCCATCCCTATACTGGCTATTATACTCCATCCCTATACTCCATCCCTATACTGGCTATTATACTCCATCCCTATACTCCATCCCTATACTGGCTATTATACTCCATCCCTATACTCCATCCCTATACTGGCTATTATACTCGATTCTTATACTGGCTATTATACTCCATCCCTATACTGGCTATTATACTCCCTAGCTATAATCTACTGGCTATTATACTATGATATTAGTTGTTATTATTATACTCCGTCCCTTGTATATTATAATTATAACAATTACATTGTTGTTTATTTTCCTTATACTGACTATTATTATCCCTCCCTATTCTGGCTATCATACTCCCTCCCTATACTGGCTATTATACTCCCCCCTTTACTTGCTATTATACTCCCTCGCTTTACTGGCTATTATAATTTCTCCCTTTACTGGCTATTATACTCCATCCCTATACTGGCTATTATTATCCCTCCTTATACTGGCTATTATTATCCCTCCCTATACTTGTTATCATACTCCCTCCCTATATTGGCCATTATACTCCCCCCTTTACTGGTTATTATACTCCATCTTCCCTATACTGGCCATAATACTCCCTCCCTACACCGGTTATTATACCCCCTCGCTTTACTGGCTATTAAACTCCATCCTTATACTGGCTATTATAATTTCTCCCTATACTGGCTATCATACTCCATCCCTATACTGGCTATTATACTCCCTAGCTATACTTGCTATTATACTCCCTCCCTATATTGGCTATTGTACTCCCCCCTTTACTGGTTATTATACTCCATCTTTATACTGGCTATTATTATCCCTCCCTATACTGGCTATTATTATCCCTCCCCATACTGGCTATTATAATCTCCCCCTTTACTGGCTATTATATCTCCTCGTTATACTGGCCATTATACTTCCTCATTTTACTGGCTATTATACACTATCCTTATACTGGCTATTATTATCCCTCCCCATACTGGCTATTATAATCCCTCCCTCTTATACTGTTTATCATACTCCACCTAGATGCTGTAGAATTTTAAAGAAATTTGTTTTAATATTTATTCCTTCATTCCTTATATACAGAAAATATACCCATTCTTATACTCCACCCCTTCTAAAGCGGCATAAAAACATATTCTATCCTATGTTAGATTAGACGGTTTACAAACGACAGTATTGATTGAAACCCGTTATGTCACGAATGTAGCTCAAAGCAATTTATATAAAACAGCATGGGACATGTTTTGCCATGAACATGATGGACAGGGAAAGGTTTAAAAGACGGCAGGTACATGACGGAAATGGAACTTCACTGATAAGAGAATGAAAGGGAATGATTTTATGGACGCCGCGATAGGATAAAAACAATTTGGAACCTACTAAATCAACAATATTTCAACTATTGTTAACCTAGCTATGATTTGACAAAGGTATTTTAGAAATGAAGGATGCTCCTCAAGCACGACAAAGTCGGCTTCTATTCCGCCTTTTTACGGTCTATGTGAGATTAAAGCCTGACTTTACGCCTGCTATGAGGTATTAGTCAAATACACAGTTCTGGTGGAGGTGGTCCACTTGTCACCAGTGAGCGCTCTGATGGGATTAACGATTTCCATCTCTGTGCCAGGTACCTAGGTAAGGGGAGGATGAAAGAGGTGGGGTTGAGGTAATCGTCAGGTCTGTTTGTGGTTTACCTTGTATGACGACGGACAAAAGAAGTAACATTATGGAAATTTCATAAGAATAAATAACCCACGCACTGCATTTGAATTTATTCCGAGCAGAGTATATACAATCTCTAGTTTTTGCTTTGGGTCTAACATAACATAACACACATCTTGAGACGCTACAAGTTTATTAGGTTAGAAACGTTTTCAACCAGATCAATGATTATGCAAAAGATTATATACATATGTATATTATCTCGAAATATATCATAATTCATTTAACTCTCCGAAGAAATGTCTCAAAAAATCCTTTTGTGTATTTTGTTGCAAAACGTTGACGTGATAATTTAAATAACTTCACAAGGAAGCAATAATCATTCTAGCTAATTTCAACGAAAATTAATTATCTTTCTTGGTTATTATTGACAATTCCATAAACTAAATATATACACTAGTTTCGATTCGCCGGTTTTGTGTGTAAAATTACATGAACTCTAATTGACTGTAAGTAACACACGTTACAGATCCGTATCGTGATATATTACACCTCCAGGTGTGGAGTTTAACGTTTTCCTCCAGCTTTGCCTAGCTTTATTTTTGTAAAAGGAAATACATCACTAGTAGGAAGTTGCTCAAACATTGTAGAATGAGTTTCAACCGACATACCTATCATACTACATGTCATGTTGTGTTACTGGTTACACCATGGAGTTGCACAAATCAGGCATTTTCGCTTTCAAGCACATTATTTCATTCTCCGAGAGGATTAGTAATGAAAAAAAATGCGGTCACGTTGCAAACACATGTCTGTGTAAAATATTTTATAATGTGCCTCACGAATTGTCTCTAGTGTGTAACTATGTGGATTACATGATAGGTAGGACCAATACCGCTGAGATTTGTTAAAGTGCTCCGTGAATGTTATAAGGAAACAGCTTTAGTGGTTAAGGTGGAAAATTACTCGATGAGCCAGATCTGTTTCTAAGATCGAGATTAACACCGCTTGTGTTGTGATGGAAAATTGGAAGTATATCTAGAGTAGGCCCTATTGTTTTGTAAAACAGTGATATATAAGCTCTATAAGCAGGGGCGGATGGCATGTTATTACTGAGGAAAAAAAGGTTGTCACGTTTTCTTAGAATTTGGAAGTGAGGTGATCATTATTCTCTAATTGTAGGTAAATATCATAAAATTTCATAGTGATGTTAAATTGATGGTCAATAAGTTGGTAATTATCATAGAATGTTGTAGGGGTGACATCTATTGAGTTACTGTAGGTAAATATCGTAGAAGTTTGGTAGTGATATGATCATTATTGTCATACTGTAGATAAATATCGTAGAAGTTTGGTTGTAATATGACCAATATTATCATACTGCAGGTATATGTCCTAGAATTGTGGTTGTCATATGACCAATATTGTCATACTGTAGGTAAATGTCCTAGAATTTTGGTTGTAATATGACCATTATTGTCATACTGTAGATATATGTCCTAGAATTGTGGTTGTCATATGACCAATATTGTCATACTGTAGATAAATTTATAGAATTGTGGTTGTAATATGACCATTATTGTCATACTGTGGGTAAATGTCATAGAACTTTTGTTGTGATGTAACCACTTTTGACATACTGTGGGTAAATATCCTAGAATTGTGGTTGTAATATGACCAATATTGTCATACTGCAGGTATATGTCCTAGAATTGTGGTTGTCATATGACCAATATTGTCATACTGTAGGTAAATTTCATAGAATTGTGGTTGTCAAATGACCAATATTGTCATACTGTAGGTAAATTTCATAGAATTGTGGTTGTAATATGACCAATATTGTCATACTGTAGGTAAATTTCATAGAATTGTGGTTGTAATATGACCAATATTGTCATACTGTAGATAAATTTATAGAATTGTGGTTGTAATATGACCATTATTCTCATACTGTGGGTAAATGTCATAGAACTTTTGTTGTGATGTGACCACTATTGACATACTGTGGGTAAATATCCTAGAATTGTGGTTGTAATATGACCAATATTGTCATACTGCAGGTATATGTCATAGAATTGTGGTTGTAATATGACCAATATTGTCATACTATGAGTAAATGTCCTAGAATTGTGGTTGTAATATGACCATTATTGTCATACTGTGAGTAAATTTCATAGAATTGTGGTTGTAATATGACCGTTATTGTCATACTGTGAGTAAATTTCATAGAATTGTGGTTGTAATATGACCATTATTGTCATACTGTAGATAAATGTCATAGAATTATGGTTGCAATTTGAATTTTGGTAGTTATATGACCAATATTGTTAACAGCAAGTAAATATTAAGATATAAACAAAACAATTGCAATGTGTGGTTCACATAATTACAAGTTCTGGTGATAAATGAAAAAACAAATTGGGACAAAAGCATGGTGAATCTGTCTGAACAACTTAATTTAATAGCCACTGTATACATTTAGCTTATTGGTTCATGGTTAATACCCTTTGGATCACACAGAGTCAACATAAATGTTGTTGAATAAACAATGAGCATGCATACAACACTATAGTCATTTTTATCTTGCTAGAAATTATTGAACAAAAATTGTTTTTTCGACGGTAAATGCATTTTTTTTCTGCGTTTGACATTTATTTTTAGGCACAAAGGTACCATTTTGTCTTAAATATATTATTAGATATTAGACATATATTTTAATGTTTGTTAAGTATACCATAATACATCAATTATGGTCGGAAATCCAAATCTATATTGTGCAGGACATGATGAAAACATCCTTCAACTGTTGGCTTCATAATCCTTTGTCAGCCTGGGTATAATCTATACACTTATTCGATATAAGCCGCGGTAATATCCTGTATTACTGCAAAACATAACACATTTTATCACAGCCCCTGTACAGGCATGCTAACACTTGGAGATAGTAACCAGGTGGCATAGGACTAGTAGTTCGCGCCTGATAAGGCAGCTTCTACAAAATCATAATAAAAATGGTGTTGATTGATAACTTTTGTTGTTTGCACATTTATATTTATACTGTAAAGCGCTTTGGAGTAGATTATTCTAGATAAGGCGCCATATCACATGTTGCATAATAAATATAAAGTACAACGTGCAAGTAAATCTATTTTATCCCCAAGATCAATGACGTCATCCAAGAATCTCAGACTTGGTGTCTTACAAACACCCTTAGTAAGTTATTTGAATAAACATTACTGGAGGCAAATATTGATGATGGCTCTATTTTATTGATTAAAAGTGTTTGTAATGATAATACACAAGCACATGTTGATTAAAAACAACTTTCTAACTTTCGCTACTTTTCTCTCTAATTTCACTTAGAATACAATGTCACAAACTTGATTTGTTAACCGTTTTGATATTTGCTTCGTTAACCGAACAACCGTGGGAATGAACAGGAACCATTCCAAGATAAAAAAAAGAAAAAAAAAAAAAAAAAAATCCGGGGGTTTAACGTTTTGCTGATTTGCAATTAGACCGTTTCATAGTTCCATTTCCGGTATAGAGAGTGCGTTGATGATCTTTGTAGGCGGCCATGTTGGCCCACGAGTAGTAGTTCATGTTCATCATCGCAACGTTTGGTTTGTATTTCACGTTTTTCATTTTAGCAGATAACGTAGGGGTAGACAACCTACTTACAATATTATTCACGTTATGCTCGCCTTTCACATCGAGACTACGGCGAATAATCGGAAAGTTCCCCTGGTTACTTTGGAGATGATCACGTGGTGATGAGGAACGAGATGCCCGGATGGGTTTTCCACCCGTCCAAGATGGAAACTTCATACCAGAGTTTTTCGCTGATGCTACATTCTGCAGAAAAAAACAAAACATCATTGAGATCAGAATGTTATAAATTGTTATACATTGTATTGTACTTTTTATATAAATATATTCTAATATTTAATACGAAGTTTGTATGATCAAACAGACACCAAATCAACAATGATGTTTGTTATTTGTTAATGATTTTGTTTGCTTGGGGGGTATACATACCTAGATAGACGAGATGTAAAGTATGTGTATTTATTTATTTCAAGAGGAAAAAGTATGCCAGCTCTGATGAATACCTTCAAAAACAAATATCATCAACGTTGACAAAGTTAGAAAAAAACATACAGCGCGTAAAACCCCCAAAACAACAACAACAACAACAAATATCAAAAACAAAAACAAAACAATAAAACCCCTTATCCTTAGGAATGAAGTGTTATATTCAAATACTGGTTTATTAGAAATGGCCGAATTTTTAAATATAGGTAATAAATAAAATAATATGATAATAGCATGGAAATGGTAGCCATATTTTTTTGACAAGGAATAGGTACGCCGGAATTAGGTTTAATCGTGATGTGAAAAGTTGGGTGTTTATTTTTGCAATGCAAATAACCATATTTTTCATATCACCTGCAATTCAACAAACTAAAAATTATACACATTTTTAAAATTTCATAAAAATAAGAATCGTATTTATTCCATCAAAATCTGATTTGTTTCGGAATCATCATTTCTTTTTCAGATAAAGCTGTCTGTTAAATACTTTGTGCTGCATAACATCTCTTTGTTCATTGTTGGAAGAGATTTGAATTCTTCATGATAAATAATCAAACTCACTCCCCTTTTGTGAAATTTCTTCCTCCTCTCCTAGTTGAAAATGTGTAAATAGTAAATAATCACGATTAGAAAAGACCGACATCAACAGGAATATTCCGCTTACGCTACAATTTACCATAGCACTTAAAAAGACTTGAAATGCTTAGTAAAATAGGAATAACGTTATTATGAAATACGTTCAGAAATTGTTTTACAGTCTAGAAAGTTCCACATGATAAAAATGATATAGCTAAACTACTCCTATATAGTTACATACGTTTACTTGACTGAGATCTTAACAAAGCACTATTACCCTAATTTAATTAAAATAAGACCTCTCATTGCACTTTGTTATGGAAGTGTAATGTTAGAACGGGTTTTAATTATATTTGGATTACCTCTGTGATTAATTTTTTGAATGTTTAGTCTTGTGATATTCTATGTCACACTTTCTATGTGTAATGTATATATATCCGAATCAATACCATACAGCGTAGCGTTATAGTATTAATTGTTATACTATTCAATTTTACTTACTGTTGGTTTGTGTTAATACTTTTATCCGATCACAATTGATATTAACGCGAATGAATCACGCTACGGAGCATCTGTTTGGACGTTTCAGCGACGAATTGACCGAGTTCCTTAAGGATATATATGCTGCCTCGGTCTGACATATGTATCTTCTTCGCAGAAGAGTTTTACATTAACAAAATTATACCAAATAGAAAAATGTCTTATACATTGTATGAATAGCAATTTGAACTTTGCCAATTTTGTTGTGGCCCATTGAACGGTATAAAGAAAGAAAGCAAGATTTTGAAATAAACGAATCTAATGTTTATTAAGAGAGGTAACAAAGGGAAGTAACAAGACCATTCTTTCATTCCTTTGTTATTTACGTTACACGTCTATTATTGTATTGTCTTTCTAGTTATAAGGTCTTTAATACATTTTTAGTTATAAAGGTACTGCTACATTGTAATATAAGTTACAGGTACATCATGCATGGTTAATTAAGTTATACAGAGCTTAGAGGAAATAGTTCAGCATAGAGGTCAATAGTACACTAGTGTTAAGGAGTTATCTTAAAGATGTGTTTGTACATTGTATTATAAACTGTATGTAAAAGGGTCGCATGCGTGTATATGACCCAGTTTGTAGATTTTTAGGTGAATTGCTGTTGGTGGGTAGATATTGATACGATTACAGTAGATTAATAGTTAGGTCAAATGTGGGTGTGGGCTCTCTATGTAGGCTATGAAAAAATACCTTTAGCCTAAGACATGGTTAATATGAGAAAGGTTATCGGAATAAAATTCATAGATTTAGTCACGCTACTTGTCAAAAAACAAAAATCGTGGTACGGTATAATGAGCTTTCCAGAATAGCTTTGTATCAAGAGTGATTAATTCTTCCAGAATAAATTGATTTCTCAGCTTTCCACAATATTTTTTTTATTCAGAATGAGGCCGCAGACAGTTAAGCAAACATGCCAGTCGAGCAGCTTTAACCTGGCATATTATGTATGTGGATTGTTTCAATAATAAGAGGTAAAAATGTAGTTTTGTATAAGTTTATCCACTGTACACTTCGAGACACCAGTACAACCTGTCTATATCGGTTCGCTCTGTATCCAAGCATTAAAACAGCATGTCCGGTAAAGCAAAAAATCCGTCAAGATGGAATATAGAAGTTTACCTAACATATTGCACTCTGCATATTTTATTTAGCACAAGATTTTTTTTCGCGGTTATTCACTAGAAATGAATTCATCGAAAATATAAATATCCTACCACTGTTTAAAATACCCGATAGTATTCCCTTCTCGGTTTTAAATCTCTGCAAATTTGTCGAAATATCTTTTTTGAGTCCACGAAATAGAGGTGAGATTAAGTACATCTTTCTACATGTAAAAGGACGTATGATACCTGATTTGGTATAAGTGTTTTTGACTCAATATGAAAATATGTTACTCGACTGCCTGAATTCACATGAGGATATTTGACTCCAAAGAACACATTTGACACTCTGTATGATATTTTACTCAAATGAGTCCTCATGAAGTTGATATTTGACTTCATAGAGAATTTGGTTACGTCTTTATAGAGAAAATGGATTAATTTGACGCCGTATTAGGAGGATGGAATTTGACTCTATATTAGAATACGGTACTCCGTAAGAAAAAAAGAATTTTGATTCTATATGAGAGGGACAACAAGAGATGAATGTAACAGAGGTCATTATTTTTTTTAATGCCGCCGCCAGGAGTCGAACCCATTAACTCTGGATTACTAGTTTTATGCTCTACTGAATAAGGTAAAACGGTCCCTTAGCCGAGTCGGTAGGAAGTTGCTAGTACATGTATTTTGTACCAGGATGACATACACCCCCTTAATGAGAGAACTCGTCTCTAGTTTTTGCAGGGGGTCGTATCGATTCCTTTGTAAGTCCCGGGTCCCTATTTGGGCGCCAATGTAACAGAGGTCATTATTTTTGTAATGCCTCCGCCAGGAGTCGAACCCGGGTCCACTGGCCTTCTTGTCTTACGCTTAACTGAATATAATTCGAGGTTCTTATCTACCGCTTTATCACAACCTAGTTCGTAGGTCGTCTCAAAGCGGTTCACAAATTATTATCCGTGGTTATAGGGCCTTAGCAACCAGCCAACATCTTTCTCAACTCCCTGGAGAGCATACAGCCAGTGCTGCCATTTCGGCGCTCAAAGCTAGCATTCTACAATTCTAGCACTGCCCAACCACGTATTCATTTACAGCTGAGTAGACTGGAACAAGCAGAATAAAGTATCTTGCTCAAAGATGCAACACAGTTGAATGAGTTAAAGAGACAATTCTCCTTAGCCGAGTCGGTAGGAAGCAGCTAGTATGTTCTTCCAGGGTGATTCTACCAGGGTGACAAGAGTGGTAGGAAATAAACGGCCTCTTTATGGGTTTTGAATCACAGGAAGCTGATCGATCGAACTCATAACTACACTTGTAAGTTTAAATTGTTTTCGGCGATTAGCCTATTCAAAAAAGAAAAACTATAAATGCATATGGATTTTGTAGCTTTCAAACCTCCGTCATTGACAAGAACATGAACCGATACTTTTGTTATCCAAATAAGGTCACTTGGAATTTAATAGAAACTTACGTATTTCAGTTAGAAGTTTAGGAGCGTTTATTGAAATAGGTTGGTTACAAATAATAAACCATCGTTTGTAGGTTTGAAGTGTTATGCCCTTACTTGAAGCTTAATTCAGTTTGAAATATTCTTCAATCTCGGAACGCTTAGAAATGTACAGTCAGTATTGTTGAACTGCATTTTGCAACTTAGAAGTATGTTTCTTTGAGTTCGAAATATTATATAGTCTTTTGAAGCTTAGATATATTCTGTTATGTTGTTAGTGACGTACACATTGTTTAGCGGTTCTTTGTGTATTGTGCGTCTTCATTCACAAAAAAATGAGAGAAAACATAAGCAACGGTGAAAAATGAAGGACTGCTTCGTCGTTTCGTGATATTCAGAGGGGGAGAAATCAAGAATTAGAATTTCTTTGTAAGATTGAAAAGAATTTCATGTTCTTAAATAATAGGAACCGATTCGCTTTGCATTATTTAATCTTTTTATATGCCTCACCATTTTTTTCTTCCGTGGGACCGATGAATTTGACGTCATTGGTTTTGTGACGTCATATGAACTAGCAGCAGACTCAGTTCTCCAGCTGATGGACGTTGAACCTGCATTCGACATGATTAGGCTATAGTGTCACCATCTAGCGGCTAAAGTATGCGAATTGAGTATTCCTCAGTCATCGAATGGTCTATTCCACAATCCTCGAACGGTTTTTTCCTCAATAATCGATTACTTTATTCCTCAATCCTAAAACAGTTTATTCCTCAATCCTTGAATAGCGTATTCCTCATTCCTAGGACAGTTTATCCCGTATCTCCAACCCTTGAATCGGCGTTTGAAACCTCAGATATCGCACATATATCCCATCTGTGAAGAATCACTATCTACATCATCAAAAAAATTTATTCCGATTTAAAAAGTGATACTATTTTTCAAATCGACCTATATTTTATCAAATATCTTCTTTCTTATAACTACTGTGTCTTTCGTACTTTGTCTCGCTATTTCTTCTCGAACAATGTGAAACACAACCGTTGTTCAGCACACACACGCGGTTTGAATATTATTGTGTATAGATACAGGTATATTTTTAACATAGCCGGATTACCAGTAGTATTAAAGGCCCGCTAAGGCTAAAGTTCTGTATAAATTCTTATTTCGGATTAAAAAATAATCCGTTTTGATATTCAGTATATTTTATCCATAACGCAATGAAAAAAATAATTAGACAAAAAAAGTCTGGTCAAACACTCTTGTGTATTTGACCTTAATCTTTTGGTCACTGGGGTCAACCCATACACACAGTCTGTCACTCGTCACATCTCGGCATATTCCGTACTCACATCAAATTCAGTTAGATGAAAGGTACCGGAATCGGCCGAGGTTTGCCGAATGACAGTCTGTGTGTAGGTGTACACACTATTAACATGGAGGTTACAGACGGACGGCAATTAAACCAAAACAAACAATTTAAAAAGTCAGGTTCCTGTTTCTTGAAAATCCTTTTATTTAAGAACATTCCCAAATTCAAGTCTTCTTCGTACAACAACATTGCTGAAGTTCAGTGTATTTTAGCTTAATATTATCCCATATATCCAGCGTTGCTTTCAATACAAAAAAAAGTTTAGGAATATTCTTAGGTTTTGGGACGTTTTCGAAACCTGTATGGCAGAACAAAACTAGGTGATATTTGTAATGAGTAACCAAATCAAATAAACTGAATATAAATAACTTTCTCGCACATTATTATCCAGAAAAAGTAAAGATATACCATTCTAGAAAAAAGTTATGGGATTAAGGCTAAACGTTGGTTGATTTCTTTTAATCCTCAAAAAAAGGACGTTCTTTTTATTTCAAATGCAAATGAAATTGACAATTACTGGGATTTGATGTTTGATGGGAAACATTTAAATTTTACAGACGTACATAGACATTTAGTCGGCTATGAAAAAGATTAATGTTTTACAAAAACTCAAATACTTGTTGAAAAGAGATTCACTTTAAAAAATGTATAAATCTTTCATCTAGCCAGTTTTTGAATATGCCTGTGAATTATGGGATGGTTGCACTGCTTTTGAATCTGAGAAATTAGAGAAAGCACATAGAGATGCGGCTCGAGTTATAACAGTATTGCCTTCGTATAAAAGTAATGATTCATTATATTTTAAAACGAGTTTTGAAAAACTATCAGAGTGGAGAAAAAGGAGAAAGTTGAATATTTTATATACAAAAAGAAAAATAATTCAACCCCCAGCTATTTATCGACACTTTTGCCAAACACAGTTGGTAACAACAATCGGTACAATTTACGGAACCGATATGATTATAATATTCCTTCTTTCGGACTCTCGTCAGGCAACTCCTCTTTGTCTGTCATCGAGTTTACGTAATTGGAGTTCGTTAGACAATTAAATAAAAACATTACCGTCTGTAAATACTTTTAAATTTTCTATATCTAGTGGTGCAAATTCGTCTCCATCATCTTATTATAATTTTGGCGAATGCAATTTAAATATATTACATACGAAACTCAGGCATCAGTGCAGCTCTTTGAAAAAATGATTTGTTCCGTGTTAAGATTGTTGATAATCCATCATGCGCTTGTGGACATTCTTGTGAGGATGTTGGCTATTTTTTCTTAGAATGTAAGCTTTAAATACAGCACGAATTACGCTATTTTAAAACATAAGCTCGTTGAATATATATCCAGTTAATTTATTTTTATTTTTATTTAGCAATGGAAATCTGTCCGTAGATACCAATACAGAAGTATTCAGACACGTGCAACTTTTCATCAAATCCAGCACCTGGTTTTAAGTAAAATACAATAATTGTAAAATAGCGAATGTATGGGTTTTTAGATGCTATCATGTAAATATCGATATGCACTGTATTAGAGGAAAAGGCGTTGATAAGTTGATATAACTTGTGCCTAATACTTTGCTCAAAATTGGGGCAATAACTACATTGTATGTTTCAATCAAAAAATGAATTGTGTCTGAAAGTATTTTTTATTGAAAATTCAGAGATACTTGTTGATTGGAGTATACGAATCAAAGAAATAGGAAAACGAATCTTTAACAAATTTCGGGTTCGAATTGACGTGCTGTATATTAATAGCGGTCGTCACATGTACGCTGTTTAGCGGGACATGTTGACAGGGAATATAACTCTTGAACAGCGTATAAAGATATTTCCTTGGAATTTATGCTTCTTTCTATTCTTCGTTGCTATTAAACCGCGAAATAGCAGCTACCGGTCGTCATCATCATAAGTATTAACGTATTGATCTTCTGCCCCTATTCCGTCTTTGCGTATTGCAGATTTATCTTCTCATGTGAGCAGGTATTGATTGTTACGTCATTGGTTTGTGTGAGAAAATTACGTCGTTTTTATCAAAAATTAATGACGTTACTCTCACAAACAAATGACGAAACAATCAGTACCTGCTCACAAGAGCAAATAACTCTGTAATACGAAAAGACGGAATACCGCAAAAGGTAATTTTATTCGTTCTAATGTTTTTCGCAACCAAGTCTTCATATATAATAATTAATCGGTGGTATTACTAACATCATACAAGGTAACCACATTTTTTAAATCAAAAGAAACAGGTTATAATGAAAGAAAAAAAATCAATTGGCAAACATTGAATTTAAAGAAAAGCTGAAAGACGCCTTTATCAACCCTTGAATCTATTAGTAAAATGAGATTTAGTATTGTTGATCTGATCTCGAATGTTTTCAATTTTCACAAAGCAAATCTACTTAGAATACATGTGCAATACAGGTAATCGTGTGTTTCTAGGCCAAATCATTAAGCCCCGATTTAGTGGATTAGAGACCAATCCGAGCCATGTGCTACAGTATGTTAGCTACACCAAGACGTAGGATTGGACATTTAACACATGGCGTGTCGTATAAAATCATCCGATGATAAGGAGAAACAAAATACAAGATCAAATGATGTCTAATAACAAAACAATACGTAAAGACTACTACACGGAACAGCGTACTGGTCTGTTCGGTGTCTGTCCTCACAATATCGAACCATCTGAAAACAGAGCACACGAGAGAACGATTATAAAACTCTTTCATGCACAGGGGTGTAGGATAGGGAAATTCCACCAAATAGTTTTTCAAACTGGGCAATACACGAGGCTCTGCCGTGGGATTTGCATCAAGTTAATAACCCCGAGGGTGGAATTTCCCTATCCCCACACTCCTGGGCTTGATACAATATTTTTCTCTTGTTTGAAACAATAGAAATAGCTCTGAAATCGATAAGTTGCAATTTCCGCATCTAGACATTAGAATGTTCTGATTTCGTGATTGTTGTCACATTACGTCACGCATGTGAAATGGGGTGCAATATAGAAATGTCTTATACCATTTTCTTACCCTGGACAGTTCTGTGATATGTTCACAAGAATAAGAGAAAAAGATCCAAAGTGTTTTAAACGAAGCAGCGATCAGTTTTCCCTCGTCAATGTCGCGTAAGTAGATTAGA
Source organism: Mizuhopecten yessoensis (assembly GCF_002113885.1). Taxonomy (NCBI): domain Eukaryota; kingdom Metazoa; phylum Mollusca; class Bivalvia; order Pectinida; family Pectinidae; genus Mizuhopecten; species Mizuhopecten yessoensis. The sequence continues at coordinate 426,054 of NW_018408916.1, forward strand.
TGGCGACATCCAGGTATGTCCCTCGACTCCATACGTAATTTGTTCGAAATTTAGATTTCAAAATTGCATGTGCCAGAATTGTGGCTTTCGACGCGCATTGCTGATGACATCTCTCCGTGAGTTTTTCGTATAAATGTACGTCAATACATGAATGCAAAAAAAGTTTGGTACCTTTTTGTACGGTTGCTCATACGTTTCCAATGATCTGCCCGAACCGTATACTTAAATGAGGTCTCCAAACACGATCTTTGTCTTATGTCGAGTTTGTTTATAACAGTTCGATTTGTCATTGCAAGGTAAAAAAAAAAAAGAATAAATAAAAGCAGTAAATAAGTAATTAAACAAGTAAAAAACCAAATATAAATTATTAGAAAATCATGTCACTGACACGATGTGAACACGTGGCAAAAATGGATATATCTTACCTTGAGTAGCGAAGACAATATGCCCTTGACTAGCGAAAACTTGATCTGTACTTTAACCTTAACTTGTGACCCTGACCTCTAACTTTTTTTCTTCTCCCGGACCCGGAATTATCCAAAGACACACCGCCTATCGGTGGTTTATATGTTTCTGGTTCAATTGGAATGTTTTCAACAGTTAGCAATTACTCCGAACGAGCAAAATCTAGTTTGAATTTTACCTCAGTTTGGTACCTTATGACCTTGGAGTGGTGATCTGAAAATGGTTCTTATCACAACGCTGTGTGGTTTAAAATATGTCTAGTTACGATTCATATGTATATGATAATTCATTGAAATATTCTCACCTGTAAGGAAGTTATACTTTGGAAATGAAAATTTTAGCAGAGGGAAGGATTTTAATCTTGACTCGTAAATAACACAAGAAAGAAATCTACTTAGTGGTGAGTCATGCGTCTATCAGATTTATTGGAATATCTGCTGTATTAGTTAGTTGGTTTAGAAACGGGAGATCTGAGGCATTGCTGCTCAAATTACAGTTCCACTTGACTCCTATACTTTCTCTTCAATTCTCATAAACTGTTTGTTTCCAATACATTTGTTAAAGCAATGCTTGAATCGTTATGAAAAAGTGATACATTTGTATTTCTGAGCTTTCAACAAGAAGGATTATTAATTCATTTTGATAATTTTCTGAAAAGATAGCTGGTAAGCGAATATATCATGTTTGACCGAAAAAACTTTTGTAAATATAGATTTTGTAAGAAAAAGAGGAGCACAAGAGCTTCGCATAAAACTTGAAGGCATTTTCGTCATTTACCTATAGACCTTGGTCTTTCGCAAGGAGTTGTGTTGAGCCCATCCTATAATATAAATAAGTTGTGATACAGTTAAAATCGCATAGTAAGTAGTTGTTATAAGCAGTCATAATGTTACTGGATTTATTTGATGTCACCAATTTTGACATAATATTCAAGCACATGGTCTATCTGGGGATGACAGCATTTTCATAGATCCAGTCCTATTTGACGGAACGATTTTATTTATTTTTGGTTTAATGTCCTTGCAACAGCCGGTGTCATATGAAGACGAGTACCTAGGGAGAGACAACAGCCGGTGTCAATATGAAGACGAGTACATAGGGAGAGACAACAGCCGGTGTCATATGAAGACGAGTACCTAGGGAGAGACAACAGCCGGTGTCATATGAAGACGAGTACCTAAGGAGACACAATGGCCAGTGTCATAAGAAGACGAGTACCTAGGGAGATACAACAGCCAGTGTCATATGAAGACGAGTACCTAAGGAGACACAACAGCCGATGTGTTATGAAGACGAGTACCTAGGGAGACACAGTCAGGGTCGTATGAAGACAAGTACCTAGGGAGACCCAACCGGGAAACCAAGACAGGAAAGATAGGAAACTAAAAGATCCCAAGTCTTGCAATTCCGTCTTTGCGTATTGTAGAGTAATGTTCTCTTGTGAGCAGGTATTGATTGTCGCGTCATTTGTTTGTGAGAGTAACGTCATCAATTTTTGAGAAAACGACGTAATTTTCTCACACAAACCAATGACGTAACAATCAACACCTGCTCACAAGAGAAGATAACTCTGCTATACGCAAAGACGGAATAGGGGCAGAAGATCAATTTTTTTCTCTTCAATGTCCTCCGATTAGAAGAAACAGAAGAAAAACCTCCGATTCTGCAGGGACCCGAACATTACTCGCCTTTTCCAATACACATGTAGTGGCTTCAATGTCCTCTAAACAGAAGTCAAAAAAGAAAGCAGCCCCGATTCTACAGGTGGCTGACGGAACAAGGAGCATTGAGTGGCACTAGACAATGCCATTTCCTCCATTTGAACTGAAATGTCCATACTTCCAACCCGAGGGTCAGAATTTTTGAGTTTTACGAAATGTGCTCACTGTAAAATTGTGGCTACAATTGAGTTTTGTATCAATTCGCGTCATTTACTATCGGGAAAGCATCGCAAAAAACCTCATCCGGTTTGATTGTTTATTATCGTAACATTCAAAACAGTTAACAAGTAAATGAGAGAGTGACATCGTCTTTCCACTATGGCATATTCTGCAGCTGGTTTGCCAGACGTTGGAGGAAGATTTCTGTATTGGATAAGGTGTCATTCAGCTGTATGATGATGTTAGGATCAGTTGAGTTGTTCTTCGTTAGGTCAGCCATTATACTGAAACATTGAAAAGTATCAATCAGAACACACTAAAAATGTAATTTAACTACGTGACTCAACACCACGTTAGAATACGTGGCTCAACACAACACTGAAAAGTGCGACTCCAAACACTAAAACATGACTCAGTACTACAATGAAACACGTAATTACGTAATTCAAAACCACACTAAAACATGTAATTCAACACCACACTGAAACACGTGACTCAATAACACACTGAAACACGCGACTCAACACTAATCTGAAACACGTGATTCTATACCACACTAATACACGTGACTCATCACTAGTCTGAATCACGTGACAAAGCACAACAATGAAACACGTGACCCAATACCACACTGAAACACTTGATTTATTTCCCACGCTGAAACACAAGACTCAAAACCACACTTAAACACTGAACTAAACACCACATTGAAACACTTGATTCAATACAAAATGAAACACGCGACTCAAAAACCATATCACGAAACTCAATACCACACTGAAACATGCGATTTAACACTACACAGAAACACGTGACTCAACACTTCGCTGAAACACGTGAAAAACAACAACACTGAAACATGCGATTCAACACCACACTGAAAAACGTGACTGAACACCACACTGAAACGCATGATCGAACATCACACTGAAACATGTGACTTGACACTACACTGAAACACGTGACTTTACACTACACTTAAACACGTGACTCATCACAACACTGAAACACGTGACTCAACATCACACTGAAACACTTGATTCAACACCACACTGAAATATGTGACTCAACACAACAATGAAACACGTGACTCAACAACACCACACTGAAACAAGTGACTAAACAACACATTGAAACACGGAACTAAACACCTCACTGAAACACAAGACTAAACACAACACTGGAACACGTGACTTTATACCACACTGAAACACGTGATTCATCACAACACTAAAACACGTTACTCAACACAACACTTAAACATGCCATTCAACATCACACTGAAACACGTCACTCAACACAATACTGAAACACGAGACTCAACACCGCACTGAAACACGTGACGCAATACCACATTAAACAAGTGACTAGAAACTACACTAAAACACGTGACTCAACACCACACTGAAACACTGACTCATCAAAACACTGAAACATGTGACTCAACACAACACTGAAATATGTGACGTAACGATACACTGAAACATGTGACTCAACACCACACTAAAACACGTGACCCAATACCACATTAAACAAGTGACTTAACACCACACTGAAACACGTGACTCAATACCACACTAAAACACTGACTCAACACAACACTGAAACACGTGACTCAACACAACACTGAAACACGTGACTCAACACAACACTGACAGAGTGTACTCAGCTCGACACAGAAACTCTCAGCTATCAGCAATCTATCAGTAGTTAACCTTTCAACCACGAGTCCACATAGAAGTAAGGCTACTCACTTTCTAAGGTTGGAGAGATCTTGATTCCCTTGGGTAAGCACATCGGTCAAATTGACATTGGCCGGAACTGAAGCGCAATGTGCAAAATGAATATTTAAAAGTATTATATTCACGTAATCATCAAATGACTTTATCATAAAGTTCGACGTCATAATTAGTTTCTTGGGGACTTATTTCTTCTTTTACATTTTGCATCGTTTTTTAATGTAAACATTAAGCAAATGAACAAGTTTCAATATTATGGTGAACCGGTGAGGCAACTGATAAATTCCATCACATTCTGCTCCGAGTCGGGCCTAAAGTTCTGAACTGGGTTGAAGATTAAGCAAATAACGAGCTTATTGGTTACTTGTCTACAATGTAGTTCAGAATTACAGTACTCAACGACAATGTGGTTCTGAATTACAGTATTCAACGACAATGTGGTTCTGCATTACAGTATTCAACGACAATGTGGTTCTGCATTACAGTATTGATTTCAATTTTCTTTTGGTGAGATGTAGACCTAAACCTTATTACAACAAAAACACCAACCAAAATTCAAATGGGCACTTGGTTCGTTTTTCGTAGGAGCATAAAACTGAAATTCTCATAAAGGCAGAGTTTTTTCCCCAAAAGACGAATAATGTTGTCAAACTTATAATGCATTGAAGGATCATTTTTGATGCAACCAAAACTAGGGACCATATGCTACAGTATACATGTACAAATATTTTGCTTTGGTGAGTTATCAGATATTTACAGCCAAATCAACAGCCGGAAGCCATCTCAAACAATAATATTTTCCAGACAAAAAATGTGTTCATCTTAGAATGAAAGTATCTTATAACTTGTGTATACCAAAAATAGTTTGATTATAGATTGACTAGGTCCTGAACTACCAGTGATGAACATATCAATAAAATATATGTGGTGGAACATATTCAAAGAAGAGATCAAATGTCCATTTGGTCTATTCATCAGAATTCATAGCTATGTGTATAGTCTAATCATTATGACTGAAAACTGACAGAAAAGAAGAAAATATTTGTTCCAGTTTAGATGGAATGAGTATTTAATCAACAGAGAACATGTTTGGAAAGATTCGCTGGTTTATTCCTTTTCAAGATGGCCACGAAAACATTAATTCTACTGCCTAATCAGTTGTCAGATTCCCAGACAATTTTCTTGCAATATCAATGGAATTCAGAGATTGTATGTTTGTTTGTTACTTTGTTTTTATTTATTTATTACAGTTAGACGCCGTATTAACAGCTGATGACATTAACAGATAATGTTTTGCAAGATGCAAGAGCATGATATGTGTTCGAATGGCAGGCTTTTTGGAGGAGAAAAAAAAGAAGAAAACAAAAATGATGCGAGGCTTTGAGTTTGTTTTCAAACTTATTTCAAGCTTTGTCGGAACTTGTTAGCCCTTGGGTGCAACTGATTTGAATTTTGAAGATTTCTATGATAGTCAAGATCATAAAATATACTTATATAAGCACAAATTCCCATAGTTCTTTGACCAACTGGACATTGGCAGTAGTAATATTTTATTGGATTATTATCATTTGGTGTCGTGTTGTACCGAATCCCAACATTATATTTAGTCTGGCTTTTGTGTTTGGAACAAATCTGACAACAGATGAGGTCTTGAGGGTGCTAATTCATCCACATTTCGTTATCTTTACGAATTCTGACTTTGCACTCTTGGATCTCGAGAGCTGGTTGTTTCCACCCTCTGAGCCAAACAGTTCGTTTTTGTAAGTAGAAACTACATTTAATGTGCGAGTTCTGTCTTTTCTGTCAGTGTCCGGTGATCTGATCTTTGATAAATTGGTCCCCGTATCCAATTGAGACATGCAGCACAATTGTTAGCACCTCCTCAATTATATCAATGAAGTAATTTGATACCAATGGAGTTCTAAGCAATATCCAATGCTTAAGATGGTCATGAAAAGACAACAATCCATGGGGATTTAGTAACTGTTCTGTCAATGTTAGCCTGTAGATTATGATCAGATTGTTGTCTCTGACTAGTCTTCAGATATGAGTACATACTCGTAATAACGCAAGATGTCTCTAACATTGACAGGGCATCTCTAAAACCACGATCAACGACTACATTGTCGTCTTGCCCCAACCATGTGAGCTAGTCTTTGATGTTTTTGTAATGCTTGCATCATTTTGGCTTCCAGAGAATGGTCCTACTTGTCCAAAATGTAGCCATCAGGTAGAGCTATGATCATGAATTTAAGATAATTACGCTCCTTCTAGCCAACGTAGGACACTCTCAAGCTTATTGACAGCATTTTTTTGAACATAAATGTATGTACCATCTATTAAGGCTGTCACGTTGTATGTATGAAAGTATATGTTCCCTATTCAAATGGTCAGGACCCATGAACACTGGAACTATAGATTTATTAAATTGTACTACAGAATGAAAGGTTTTTGAAATACTAGACAGAGGAAAATGCCAAAATGGTGTAACACTTGATTACAAGAGATATCAGTTTTCATCTTAACCCAAAACAGTGAAAGAGCATTTTGTGTAGTTTTGATATATACTGAAGACGAAAGAAATGTGAGTGAAGGCTAATTGATTCTTTGATAAGATGTACGACACTTCATCAATTATTCCAGATGACCTACTTCATAATTGAGAATTAAAAGACTCTATTCCTTATACCCTTACATGGGTTTATGTCATTGCCAATTATTTGAAATGAGCATACACGTGATGACGCAGAACACCACAATTTGTGTGTGAAAATTAACTGATGCTTGGCACGTTTTTTCAGAAGTGTGGATTAACTTCCCTTCGAATTCAAATTGTTAAAACAAAAACAACATTTTTTCTGTGAACAGGAGCAGTAAAACAGGTCCTTGATTGGTAAGAGAAAAAAACCTACTAGTAATTTCATCTGCAAAACGTTCTGTTTCAGATTCTCTTTGGTGCAGATACTTTATGTAGCGATTCAGACCAATACTATCTTCTTCATTTGAGCAAACTATGCCAGTTTTAGTCAGTATATCCAAAAGCCATTTAAATTATGGCCTTTTTTTTTTTACATTTTGTGTACCTTTACATTGACGTGATTTGGCGAAGATACGATGACGACCTTCACCAATACATTTACTCTTCGTTATGAGATGAATATTAGCAAATGAGTATGAAATATCCCCTAAAATCAATGTAAAAACGAAAGTCTGATGATAAATCGTGTTAAAAGTGATAACAAATTGTATAAGAACAAATTCTAAAAAGTGACAGGAAAATTACATTTGATCTCTAAATTGATTGTTAATAAAACCTTTATCAATCACGCCAAGTGATGAAATAAATAGGAATTTGGAATTGTTTGTGACCTAACATGCACTGAAAGGTTTATTGTAGGCTTGCAGCGAATTTCATTACCAATTACGTGTAATCAGGTGCATTGCGTTTTGGTGGACGCCAGGGAGGTGTCTTAGGCCCTCCCCATTTTGGGTACACAGGGTACTTTGTTGTGCGAGATCAATACTTTCCACCATGGTTTTTGGACTGAATGTTTGCATACATATTTGGAATAACACCACTTCTTCATACTATGAAAAGTTTTGATATACAAGAATAATAAGAATGAAAAATCCTATGTTTTACATTAAAATTTTCCCAAAATGTTGATTAAACTCACATTTGCGATGATAAATATGTCATTAAAGCACTACATGAAAGAAAATGTCCTTTCCCAAATATTACCATTCAAAAAATACGATTTTTTCCCCAGAAAAAATACTTTCAGGCTGATATTCCATTTTTCGATTCCCGTACTGTTATTAGGTTAATTGATCAGCTAAATAACTAGAAGAGCGATTCAAAATAATTACTCCAGATAAAACAGCAGCATAAATCTCGTAGCACTTCTGAAACAAAAGCTATGTAATTTTAACAAAGCTGGAAATGGTCCCTTTTATCGAAATCTTGGTCCTCGTGTATCTTACCTGGTGTTGTTGGTGTTGGTGTTGGTGTTGTTGTTGTTGGTGTTGTTGTTGTTGTTGGTGTTCGTGTTCGGCCAAAAATTCGTGTAAACAATGTCCAAGTGTCGGCTAGTTCACTTGGAGCTACAGAGTTCAAAAGTTAAATATGGGTTATCATCTTCATTCATTTTATGCAATATGCACGTTCACATACACAAGATGTATGAAAATACAAAAACATTCTCAAACAGGAAAGGTGACGCCCTGCGCGCATGTCATAATTATATACGCCATTTTGTAATATAATTGTGGTTGTTTGGATAGAACACATGATATACATTCACATTTGACTTTAAATAATTATTTGTCAGAGCGAGGTTTCTCTCATAATCCGTCATTTGGGATTAGCTTTGCCCACGGACAGTTCATTTTGATGGCCGAAATAAACGAAAAATATTCTTTTATTTATAATGATTAGTTGATAAAAAAACTCCCTCGTAAATTGTAGCAAAACGCTCGGGTTTTACCAATTTTATAAATATTTCGGGTGAAATGTTCTATCCTACATATTTTCTGTCCCATACTCACATAATGTGTCCAGCAGGGGCTGTGGCGGCTGTGTCGGTCCATGTGTGGTCAGAGATTGCTCGTAAGCCGCGGTTTTGTTCATGGCGTCAATGGCGTAGTTCAAGATAATATTCTCGAGCGCCTTCATCACCAAGTCAATTTGAGGGTCATCCATATTAATTGGATGTATGAGACCGCGATCGGGTAGTCGAAACAACAGGTTGATGTCACTCACAACAATAGCAGGAAGGTAGCCCGTCTTCAGCATCTTAAAGAAACTAAACCAGATATTGTTTTCCATTATTACACTATGACATGTACTGTATATTAGTATATTAGTCGAAACTCCAGTGGTTACGCCCACATACGTTTTCTGCTTCCCGGGAATATGTCATGACAAAATCGAAGGCACACAATTAGCAATTCTATTGGTTTTAGGTATAAAAACCTGACCAATCGCTTTGCCGATACCTGTCATTTGAATTTTAAAGAGGCGCGACAACCGACTTCAAAGCCGGTCAATTTTACCGTTATGTTGCCGTGCGATGTTTTGGATGTACACCCAACTACTTTAACATCACTAAGGTGTCGCGCAAAGAGCCTTCGGTGCTGTCATGACATGTCCCAGTGGTGCAGAGAACGTAAGTGAACGTAACCCCTGGGGTATTGAGGATGATTAGTTCAAATTAAGTCACACTTCAACATTTCATATATAATGTTTTTGTTTTTTTCCTGAACTTTGTAAGGGTAACATTATCGCAGTGTTCGAATTTAATTGACATTTTCTCTGTTCAATTCAACATATACTATTTTCACCAATTCTGAATTCTTACTAAAACATAAATGATACAAAACTTTTTGGGAATATTGCGAAATAAGTCAAAAGACAACAATAGCAAAATTATTTGTACAAATATCTAACGGAACAAAATCACTAGCAAACGTTGGACTCGAGGTCACAGGGACGTGGGAACCAATTATAGTGTGTGCGTGTGTGTGTGTGTGTGTGCGTGTGTGTATTTGGACCTATCCTGATGTGAAGGGAATAATTTTAGACGTTTTGAAGTTTATATGAGCACTCGGTGTAATTTAAACCCTTCACGAATGAAAAATGGTCACATCATTTGGGGGATCGGCGAAGGAATGGGGGCACACTTTACAGATCTAAACTTCTAATTCGTCTTATGCTCTGAACACACCAAGTCAAAGTCAAACGCACACCATGTATTGACTCTCCTGTCCCTGTTATCCATCTTACTAGCTCTACTGGGGTATTATATTCAGGTTGTTGAAACTTTCCAATGCTTGTTTACCGTCCTATTCTCTATAATACATAATATGAAAGATGAATGTCTATTTATGGAAAACAAATACTGTATATAATAATCTAGATATATAGATTTTATTCGGGACAATTGAACGATCCCCGATCCTTCGACAATTTGCTCTGCCATAAACCACGTTAATATACAAAAATCTTTCCTTCAAAGGAATTTCGTTTGGTTTACCAAGTGTTGAAGTTCGAAACTTAAAAGACCCATAGAAATATATAGTTTCTTATATATATCATTTTCTCAGCGTGAATGAATATTTCCTGATGCATTTATTTGCAAATAAAGTATCCACTTTTACATGCATCATGCTATCTTAAAATGCATTTCACGAGTTGCAAGTCCGTAAATCAAGTGGATTATACCAGTAAGGCCATCAATTATGATGTTGACTGGTTAATGGAAGAAGATTATCTATTAAGAATAATGATATATGGTTTGTTGAACACAATTATTAAAGGGAGATAACCCCCTATTTTTTGAAAGTTTGTCTCCCTTCAATCATACCAACACAATTAATATTCTACTCAGTATTTCAATAATCAAACTTTGTCAATTGCAATTTGTAAATTGGTGAAAATAATTCTTTGTATGTTGCATTATCCATCCGAGTTCATCAACACAAAATATTGAAATGAGTTGTACACAACATTTCCATCTTTAACAGTAGAAGCAACACATTTGGGTTAATATTGAAATGAAAAGCCATTTTAAAATGTATTAATCATTTGTGATTTTACCAAAATAGTAATGCAAAAACGGTATTAGCAATGTTTATTTCCGTACAAAAAAAAGTCATTTCATTGACAAGAGCAATATTCTTTACATGTACTCAAATTACACAATTAGGCAATAGTACCGAACAAATTTGTATTGATCCGTTAGACTTACTGATCGCTGAACTGCCCGAGAACAGCCTCATGGATTATAAGGAAGTCCGTGGGTGAGGTACACGTCCACATCTTAGGGAACATGGGTATTTCTTCCTCCAATATGTTAGACAGGGTCGTAAACAAAACATCAGAAGAAGGATTTGCATCCTCTTCAAAAGCGTGATGCATTTGGTCACTGACAAAGAATAAAAATCCGTCCAAATCTGGAATGTAGAACAGCCCGACCTTTAATTACTTCAGCAAGTGGCATCAGTCCCATTTCCCGACCATCAGAGCAATGCATTTTGGGAAGTCATAGTTTATGATATATACATATAATCGTAACTTATGGTATTGCAGTATTACAAATCGTATGTCTAAGAATTAATATAACAATATTGGTAAGTTATTCTCTTTCTATAATATAACATGTACATACTTTTTCCTATTTTCTGTTTTGCGTTTCATTACCCTGGGAACAAGATAATTGTTTTACCTAAGAACTGACTCCCTTATGCAAAAACGCTTCATAGCAAAATATGATGGAAATGTGGTCTACTGTTCAGGAGGAAAGTGCTTTTCAAAATTACCACTCAAATTACCCGATTGGGCCCAGTTCCGAACCAACGGACCAAGGGTGCTTCGTAGCAAATTCGGTTAAAATCCTTGTGTAGGTATATACATGTATGGTAATATTTTAATTTATTTATGTTAGGAATAACAACCGCTTCGTCATGGTCGTGGTCGTGCCCTGCACGCAAACATGGGTTCATGGTTGTGTTTGCCTCTGCAGAAAAATCTATCAAGCTATTTTGTGGTTATTAGGTAGGGCCCTCAACTATATCCAGGTTCTGACCCCCTAAAGAATTGACCTTTGACCTTAACACAATATATCTACCCAAACATGATGGCTGTAGACTAACGGGTTCTTTCGATACTGTTGTTTGAATTTTGATCCACATGAGTTCGGAAGAAGATCAAAGCCAATAATAAGATGAAATTTATAGTATTTCATTCTTGGTACTTACTGGCGGCCAAATATTGCCAGGGACTCGGTGACTTCTGTTTTTTATTAATCACTGTGAATGTACGGACCCAATGCAAAAAAACCCACCGATCCTTTGTATCGAATGAGCCACAAATGGGGAAATGTGTGGTCCTACAAATCATATGCAAAGGGGAGCGGGATGAGGGGTGGGGATGGGGGGTGGGGATGGGGGTGAGGGTTGGGTCGGGGTCCTCCTGAAACATAGACAACACCCCTTTTCCCCGTCTCCGCAACATTTACATGTAAGCAATGAATGTTTAAGCAAATGTTGTGATGGTCCTATAACCGCGTTGCTATTGATGAATGAGTTTTTCAGTAATAGAAATGTGCGTTATAGTACCACAAGTATTAGCTTTCCAAAAGGCTAAGAAGGCTACACCAACAGCATTATTTATTAGTAAGCAGTTATAGTAAAGTTCGAGATAGATGGATATGTAGAAGCTCGCGTAGTTATATATTTTGGTGGTCAGTGCGTCAACGAGCGGACAACATTTGTTATTGAAACGTCATCAATCTATATTGTTACGTCATCAATTTCATTGTTGTCAACACTTGATTTGCAGTTCAAAAACTGTTCGAAATATATAGATAAAGTAGAACTACTATCAAAATGTAAATAGTCTCATAACAACATTTGCCGTTACAATGCATTACAATGACAGGATGCAGAGTAAATGTAAATATAAAACCGTACATCGGAACTCTGCCAGGCGGAGTGTGTCAATGATCCCCTGGAACACGATATCATGTACGGCATATACGATTTGAGGTGACAGGAAAATCATATCCGGTCTGTTCGGGAAGTGATGTACAATGATTTTTATCACCTGACTCAACATGGACTCTTCATTACGAGTCATCATCGCATTCAAATGTTTCATCATTGCATCTGTAACACACAACACACTTTGAAATAGCACCAACAATAAACACTTGTGTCGGGATGTTAACTGTTTTCTTAATAATTAAGCTGTTTTGATAAAATAGATATGGTAATGATTTTTGAAAATGATCTCTTGAGAGTATGCAAAAACGATAGGCGTCCTTATAGAAAAATGGGTATAAAGTAAAGCTGATATGTACTAGTAATTGGGTACTTTAAATCGTGAGGGACCTATTTATCAAAAGGGCATTTAAGGTACCTGAAGTGGTTTATGTTATGTTTTTCCCCGCAAAATGTCATTAATTTTTCATATTTGTTCACTGCCAAAACGTCTTAATGACCGCATTTACATTGTATAAGGATTTGACGCTAACAATTTTGATTGTGATGCATAAGCCTATATTGTTGAATAAAAGACCTGGACCTGTTGTAGCTCTCTCTTTTGAGATAGCCAATTTTGTTTTTACGAAAAGTACTGAATTATGTTTAAATAATCTAGTCAGTGTCATGGAAGAGTTATTTCCCCTTGTGATTTTGTATGATAATTAAAATTACTCTATAGAATGGGCATATATTTAAGAAATAATCAACATAGCCATGTGGTTTATATTTTTAGGATTAGAAAAAAGGGTAAACGATTAACTGTAAGACCCTCTCTACCGGAGTTAAATAATTTTCCAACATTTCCAAATACCAAATTATCTATTGTACCACAATATACAATAATGCTTCAAAAATATAAATTCTACTTCATTTAAAAATCGTTCAATCTGATTTTTAACTTAAGTAGAGTGCTCTTTTACACGTGTATTTTTTGTATGTAATCTAGGGCTGAAACAATTCGCATAACTCACGATACGATACGTATCGCGGTACGATGCTTACGATAAGATGTGTTCATTTGTATCACGATACACATTTCTGCTTAAAAAGTCATTTTCATAACGTTTGAGCAAACGATTTTACCGAATTTTGCCATAGTGTTAATTAAGATAAAAAATTGAACGTTTTTCAGTACTTTTATGTATGATTTCAAAGTGGACCGTCTCTTTACTGAAATATTCCAAAATGATAAGTACACCTCTTTAGAGTTAATTACGATAAATTGATTGATGATTTTAGAATTGCAAATGTATCGCGGTACAGGCACACAAAACAATTCGATGCAACACACAAGAAAGGATCATTCTAACCTGATTAAGCAACGAGTGGAAGTAACATTAACCTCCCTTTTGCTTACATGTTGCTCTGGTAACGCTTCCTACCGATTCGGCTAGGGAGAACATTCGGTAGAGCGTAAGACTAGTAAACCAGAGGTCCCGGGTTCGACTCCTGGGGGAGGAATTAAAAAAATAATGACATACGTTACATACATATAAACACCCCGTACCCCGAGGTCCAGTTTGCTTACATATAAACCCCCCATCGCCCCCCCCCCCACAACTCCCGTTTGCTTACATATAAANCCCCCTCCCATTTGCTTACATATAAACACCCCAACCCCGACCTACAGTTTGCTTACATATTATTTAACACCCCACATCAACACGAACCTCCCGTTTACTTACATATAAACTCCCCCATCCCCTCCCCCACCTCCCATTTACCTCCATATAAACTACCCCATCCCCACCCCCACCTTCCGTTTACTTACATATAAACTCACCCATCTCCACCCCCACCTCTCGTTTACTTACATATACACTTCCCCACCCCCACCTCCCGTTTACTTCCATATAAACACCCCATTCCCACCCCACCTCCCGTTTACTTACATATAAACACCCCATCCCCACCCCCACCTCCCGTTTACTTACATATAAACAACCTATCCCCACCCCCACCTACCGTTTACTTACATATAAACACCTTCTCATACATAGTGACGGTACAATTAACCCGTTTATCCAGGATCAATCGACCCAAATCATTGATCAGCAGGTCCTCGGTTAATCTCGGGTCCCGTAAAAAGGAGAATGCATTCGCCACTCTCTGCAATGTGGTGTTGATAGCCGCGTGGGATATCTGGAAGGAATCTAAATGAAAACGACTAGTTAGCTATACATTGCGATACGTTCTATAGAAGTAGTGCTGGGTACTGAGTTGTGATAAGTACAATGATTATTACGTATACATTTATTTTGATTTCTTGAAGTCATTACCACTGTGTAGGACTGACACCGGGTATAGCTAGTACCGAAGCGGGCATGGAAGAAGCCGGGCGTAGTCAAATCACGTAAAGTTTTCGATATTTCATGTATTTTCTGGTAGTGTAGAGACAAATAAAGAAGCACGACAGTCAGGCATGGACGAAATTCATATCTGAAACAGGAGGCATGTAATTGTTTTGGTGTAGTTGCAAATTATTTACAAAAACAGTCTACCTAGTACCGCCAAATCTTCATTCGAAACAGCAAATATTGTCTTGACTTGATATTTGCCAGTATATTATATACATTTATATGCTAAGATGATTTCTTATAGTTATATAGTCATGATAATACATGGAGTCACTCATTATTATGCTTCTTTCTTTAGATTTTGGTGAAGTGTACGGCGAATAGCAATACATTGTACGGCGAATAGGAATGTTTAAAATAACTGGTGTACGGCGGAAAGGTCATAAGGTATACAGTATTCAAGTGAACACTTCGCCTAAATGTGATATATTTTGTTAAAGCTAAACTGAAACTAACGTTCCCCGATTACCGTAAATCTCCTACAGTGTAAAATGCATGCACCTTATCGTACGTAAGATTACCAAAGATTACAAGAATCAACAATGCACTCAATACAGTTGCACAGGTAAGTCAGATAACCACTAGTCTACCTGTGCTGTAGAAAAAAGGATAGGCCAAACTGATAGTTGTGTGTCTGTTTTTCAGCCCTCAAAATATTAGGGTTGCAAAAATTGTTGCAAAATATTTTTTTAAGTACCAATTATAAAACAAAGTTTCAGACCATAATTTAAAAGTGTCTATTAAAAGTTGATGAAAATAAAGTGATAATAGACTTCTTGAGTAGGAATGAAACAGACTTTGCCCATTGCCTGATAAAGGTATACATATTTAACACTCTCAGACGTCTGTATTGCCTTTACCACTTGCTGTTTACAGATAACTGTGTATAAATTGAGGATATATCAACTTAACTATCGTGTATTTCTTTGCAAATCTAGGTATTAGTGCAGATTTTCTCTACATCACCCTTAAAATTTCTTGTGCAGCCCCTCCCCCTTATATATACTAACGTTGTGACAGGGAAAGAGTATGTCACCTCCTGTCTAAGTCCAAACTCTCCACCACTGTTGTCAAGGTCATAGCTAAAGTTCCAACACTCAATCGCTATTGCCAAGGTCACAGCTAAAGTTCCAACTCTCCACCGCTATTGCCAAGGTCACAGCTAAAGTTCCAACTCTCAACCGATATTGCCAAGGTCACAGCTAAAGTTCAAACTCTCCATCGCTATTGTCAAGGTCACAGCTTAAGTTGTGTTATTGCATGTGAAAAATGGGTACTCCTTATCATTATTTAATTCGACATTCATTAGACTTTGGACATTCTTAACCCCTTCCCTAACGATATCATTCAAAAGTGTTGCAAAGCAACACCATTGGTATGTTACTCCAATGGTATAACAACCTTAAAAACATAACTAGTACAAATGCTCGCTCTAAACATGGTTATGTTAGTATAGCTATTCGCCGTACCGTTAACATGCTAGTTGCCGTACACTTGAAAATGTATCAACAACTATTCGCCGTACACAGACGAAAACACATTTAAGTCAATTACATCGTAATGACTACGTTTATATATATGATCATTATATGTTTATCCCGGTCTCATCTGCATATGCTAGTAACGTCTGTTTCATCATCGTATATGTCATACTTTAATATTTATCTCTTCTTCCTTCTTTGTAAACGATTTTGTACCGGTACTTTGAAGTCATTTTTTACTAATATCTTCAGATCGCATGAAATAGTTTACAAATCATCTGCTTCACAGACATCATTGTTCATTGTATAACTGTTGTGCTCCTTTTTTTTGTCTCTACGCTACCAGATAATACCAGAAATATCGGAAAGCATCCCGTGGCTTGTCTGCGACTAGCGTCCATGCCCGCTTCGGTACTAGCTATATCCGGTGTCAGTCCTACACAGTGATTACTGTTCTATAAAACTCTATGATCCTCTCCGGTTTTTTGTTTGTTTGGTAGAATCACATTTTAATTGTAACATCACAAACCAGATCACATGACCAAATATAGGATGCTGATTGGGTAACTTCATTATCATAGGAAGTTCTATAGTAAAAACTGTACTTTCACTTAACGGTGATAAATGCGAACACCAGCATCATATCGGTCAGTTCTGTCATCTTTGAAAGATGATTGTCCAATCATTAGTCCGAATTATTCTGACGTTTTATCGACATTTTTTCTTATATCGGTCTGTCGTCGATTAACGTCAGAACTCCGGCCCTCTATAATATGCGGGAAATAAGCAACCCGCGCCCGGGTCGCACTTCAAACTGATATTTTAGAAACAAATTGTCACTTTCACACATATGTCGCACGTGGATCGAAAGATCTATTCTTTATGCACTAGGTGGTATCAATAACATGTTTCAAAGATCATTACGAACAGTATTTTCCAACGTTTTCTATACCAAACCATGTTTTTAACGGAAATTAGGGCATGAGCAATGTCACATGACTTGACGAGATCTCGCGTTACCGAAGGTATTTCCCAACGTTATGACTTAGGCCGGCGATATCTTAGTCACGTGGCATTAGGTGGTGGGGCTATCAAAAAAACTAGAGTAAAACAGAGTAAGTTTGAAAAAATATGTTTTTAGTGATTGTACTGGTTATTTGAGGCATGTAATTTATGTTCATCTTGTACATAAAGAATAGATCTTTCGATCCATGTGCGACATGTGTGTAATTCGGACTATCCTATCATGTACTTAAACCACTACTTTCTTCCGTTGAGGACATTTTGATCTTATAGCTGTTGTCTCGCGATGAAAAAATGAATTTGCTTTTGCAAACTCGTTGAAGTTACTCTCTTTCCAAAACGTCTCCAACAGAGACCGTTTATAAAAATAGATGTGACCCCCCTCATTAACCCCGTACACTACTACTTACCTATTGCCTTATCCACTTCCGGAAATCCACTCATGTATTCCTCGAGCAGTCTCTCTAGAACTGGACAGAGGACCCAGGACTGTTTTGTTGATGACGCAGAAGTAGACGAGTTACCAGGATTTATGAGTCGATACTGAAGATGCTGGGCCAATTCGGATAACCGGTCTAATTTAACCTGACGTGATATCGATGAAACGGAAGTGCCTGTTGAGAAAATATCAACGAAAATAGATGATAGAATACGACTGCATCCCTGAATATTAAATGTATAATCGACATCTTATACGTCGTTGCGACCAGGTTTCGAAAACGCATGTCACGTGATAGGGGGCATGTGTACTTTCGGTTTACACCGAAAATCTGAGAAATGCACGAAAAAGTATGAAAACCCCCAAAGGAACCTGGTATATGGTACCAGACTGCATGCCTAACAACATGGTACTACTCAGCAAATATCCTTTCCTTGAAGAACATAAAATTTCAGCCATTTTTTCGTAGAAATTTACCAATTTCTTACTTCGACTTCTTACTTGCCACCGATTTACTTTACACCGGAAGTTTACATCCACCTCCCCCTAACAAACCACGTGACCACCAAATCATGTGAATTTTATTCCCCGTATCTCGGAAACGACATATTTTGTTCAGCTGTCGTGGCATTATCGGTAAGGACAAACAAACTTATTTAATCTAATACATTGTATGGTTATACATTATCGAATACTTAGGTCTAACGGAAATAGGAAGTACATCCCTAGATGAAAATCCAATGCAGGGAGACAGTATCACAATTTCCGCATTGTTTAAACTTAAACTGATGAATATTGTATGTTTATTGTTGACAGAACAGTATGTGCTCTCAATATTAAAGTATTTCAAAGCAATCCAGGCATTAATTCAGGTTTTTTTTTTATCAATGAGTCACATGTGTCCATTTTTCTGTACTTCAGGAAACCGACTACCTATTTCACTACTGTGAAGTTTTTCAAGAAAGATAACTTTTACATGCAAGGTACAAGGTAGCAAGGTACAAGGTAGCAGTGTACAGTAGCGTACGATGGCTGCTAGTATCTTATAAGGTAGCAGTGTACAGTAGAAATGGCTTGATCCTAAATATAAAGGGTATGTCTCACATGAACATGGATAGTGAATTCAACCTGCACAACACACCTTCATATATATACATATTTATAAACTACATTTTGATTTCATTTTGTTTAGAAGACTGATTTTTTTTTTCAAAAACTGTTATCCCCAGATTTGGGACTTGTGAAAACCATGGTTACCACATCAAAAAAACACCAAAATATGCAAAATATCATGATTTTTAACCAAATTTTTTAATGGATATGACACAAATGACTTAAGACAGTGGGTGAAGGTATTTAAACTAGGGGAAATGGGAATGACCTCCGACCTTAAATGACACAGGCAAAAATATTGCCCCTAAGTCTCTTTGTTAATGCTTTAACACATTCGACCCCTGTGACCTTGAAATTGGTCGAGGTCATTTCTTTGAACAAACTCATAATGCTTTAACCTTAGCATGCTAATGGCTAAATTGACCTTGGAGTTGGGATTAAGGTGATTCATTTAAAAAATATTGATGGCCATTTATCCCTTCATGCTACAGGCCAGGAGATATCATTTAAAAATATTTACATATTGGACCCCAGTGACATTGAAAATAGATCAAGGTCATTTTAAGGAGGACAATTAATTAGTTAGACCCTTAATCAAATATGAATTCCTTGCGATATGTTGCGATATATTTTTTAACGGGAAAATAAGAATATTAGAAATACAATAATGTTATTAAGGAGAATACCATGGTTTATAATTAGCATTTAACCGAAATGCACTAAAATTCTAATAATGAAGCTCTGTATTGAGTCACTATCAATATTGGAGTTGCAATTTTATTGCTGAAATATTGAGTGAAAGAAATGTTAACAAAAAGTGATTAATTCTAATATCTAACTTTTATTTTATAATGACAAACGTTGTCACTGACTTTGTGTTCCGTCGACTTCAGTGTGTATTCAATTGGATCATCCAGTGCAAATGTGAAAGGTGATCACGATTTTTGCCGTGTGCTGTTAGCAGTGGAGGTGACAAATAATAGATAGCTGAATTTACATATTTTTGCGCACAATTGGCACAATTACATTTGATTGTATTATTCATTGGATTATATTGAAAGAATGACGCCTCTTTTTGTTCATAATATTTAAAAAACTTCGTATTTTTATTTCACTTTAAACTGTTACCAAATGCAAGATGTAGCAGGTTATAACAATATGCGCCGTTGTGCCCAGCCTTACTACCGGTTCTTGTCAAATCCTCAAAATATCAATGTATTGACGTTTGTATATTTCAATTTCCAAGTTAAGGACTTCCCACCCTTCGTAATACACATGTTTTTCTTGTCGTATTTTCGTGTCGTCATTTCCGTATTGCGTATCGGGCATTCCATTACCGAGGTGTAAATTATAGTAACACCGGGTAAACAATAGTACACGTGCATGACGATATGTCAACACCCGATATCGGGACTTAACTGGGAAATGTGTAATCACGCGTATTTCAGAAATAAAGCTTATGATACAAAGACATATATTAACTAACGGGAAGACACTGACATACGATAAGATGACTGCAAGAAGGTCGTATATGAGGCGCATGAGATGCAGTGTTTACCGACCTCACCTGTACATATCACGTGCTAACAGTAGTTCACAAGCTCGGGTTCATTACAACTTTTGTTGTCGAGCGAGTTACGCTCCGTCAGATAAATCATTTCACAAATGCAATAACAATAACTCTGTGAAAATACTGGTTTGGAAAATATCAAGATCCCTATAAAATGCATGTGCATGTGCGTGCACGTGATAACGGCATACCATGCGACAGCCTATGGTTACATATGTACCTAGTTTCTTGTTTTTGGAAATTTTAAAGATATTATACAAAGATGAAGCATAATTTGATTTTTTTGAAAGGGAGGACGCGGAGTAGATATTTATTTGTGATGTGTGGTTTTGTAGTTGGTGAAGGTGAGTTATTGTGTAATAAAATAACGCGCGTGGTCGAGCCCGTTGCAGTTTATTAATGTTTTTGTCTTATTTGTTAAAGTGACGTATTAACGGAACGACGTTTTGGTCGGAGAAATTCTATCCCTCTGCAAAAAGTTCCGATTTTTTTCAAGGTAGACAACTCTCATTAGGATCAAAAATATTGTAAAATTTTGAATAAATGAATTATAAAGACTTGGTGTGTATTTGGTTCAATTTTTCATTCTTTTTGTATGAAACTATGTGTCCTGTTTGCTTTTAGCTTGTATGTAATAACTTTTATCCATACAATTTCAATAAAAAACACTTTGTTTAACATGTTGTAGATATTTTATGATAACTGAAATATTTGTAGTGTTGATTAGCAATGCTTCAAGTTTTGAACAATGCCACACACTCAAAAAATGTGAAAGCGTTAAATTTGACAAAAAATCAGACTTCAGTGTGTTTGCAATGGGACCATTCAGTGCAAATGTGACAGGTAAGCATGATTGTTGTTTTTATTTCTGTGCTATGTATAGCTACTCTACGACAAACTATAAGCAATGGAGGCGATACAATTTGTCATGTTCACAAAAGATTAGACAATTGAATAAAAATATTTGTATGCACAATTGTAACCCAGTGTACGTTTTATTTGACTATGTTGAAACAATTGTAATAGGACGAGAAATAGTGATAAAGTAGTGCCGTCGCTGGGGCTCGAACCCGCGACCCTTGACTCACCAGCCCGATGCTCTACCGCTGGGCTAAAGGAAAATTCCCTACAGCTAACGCTTGTAAGGCAACCTAATTAATCCACATCTTTTACAGAATGACGCCCTTTTTTGTTTATAATGAGTAAAAGAACTTTGTGTGTTTTTGTTTTACTTTATTCCCCATTTCAGTAATAAAATTGTTACTCAAATGGGTAGCTGTTCCCCAAATGCAGGGGTATTACCCATCCGTTGTGCCCACCCTGTTTAAGTGAACTATCTGAATTCTTTAGATTTTATTTTCTATATTAGAAACTGATCGCTATGTGTAAATTACAAAAACTGTTTTCAATAATATCTATTAACTACTCATCACATCATATATGATTATTTTTTTGGTTTAAACATAGGTATTGCCCCAAATGTGAGCAGAGGATTAGGCACAAGTTATATCAACTTATCAACGCCTTTTCCTCTAATACAGTACATATTGATATTTAAATGATAGCATTTAACAAGGCATACACACTATATCTTACAATTATTATATTTTACTTAAAATCTGTTGCTGGATTTGATGAAAAGTTGCACGTGTCGGAATACTTCTGTATTGGTATCTACGGACAGATTTTCATTCCCAAATAAAAATAAACCTAAATTTACTGGATATATATTCAACGAGTTTATGTTTTGAAATAGCGTAATTCGTGCTGTATTAAAAAGTTTACATTCTAAGAAAAAATGACCAACATCCTCACAGGAATGTCCACAAGCGCATGATGGATTATCAACAATCTTAACACGGAACAAATCTCTTTTCAAAGAGCTGCACTGATGCCTGAGTTTCGTATGTAATATATTAAAATTCTGTTCGCCAAAATTATAAGATGGTGGAGACGAATTTGCACCACTGGATATAACAGATTTAAAAGTATTTAAAGATGGCAATGTTCTTATTGTATTGTTTAACGAATTCCAAAGACGTGAACTCGATGGCAAAAAAGAAGAGTTGCTTGAGGAGAGTCTGAAAGAAGAAATATTGTAATCATATTGGTACCCACTGTGTTTGGCAAAAGGGCCGTGGGTAACAACAAGCGGTACAATTTACGGAACTATCCATTAACTACACATCACACCATATATGGAAAAAGTTTTATAGTTTAGATCTTTCTAAGTACAGTTGTACTGAAGCATACTATAAAAAAAAATCATTAATGTCAAATTCTTGATCACAAAACATTACTTACCTGTCAAAAAACATGCACAGCTACATAACAATGAAACAGTCCAAGTGAAGTCCATCTTCATTGTGTCCCTGTCGTCCGCTTACTGGCCGCTCACCTTCAAATTACGGGTGTGTATCAAATACTACCATGACACATCTCACTCAGGTATAGGGCGCACGTGAGATACATGTACGTTACTCGCGCAATATGCACAGCTCCTTTAGAGAACGATGTTCACGACATCACCAATGTACCTCAGGACTAGACACGTGCGTGGTCAGGCGAGAACACATACAAACTCGCGTGTTTATTCCAAACATGGCGTCCTGAGCCACACGTGGTCAGGCGAGTACTTAACATTCAGATGCACAGGCAAACGAACTTTAGTTAAAGCTATATTTGGACCTCAATTGTTTAGATTATTTGTACACGTTTGAGATCATTTTTTAAGTAAAAATGCCAGCCCAACGATGATATAATAGGCTCTATTTATATTTTTACCAAGAAATGCTATAAACCAATAAAACGTGTAAAAAATACACTGAACACTTCAAGTTTAGGTCCAAATAAGGCTGTAAATAATACGGAAGACGAGCTCCATGCTCAATGCGTAATCAAGAATACATAAAGCCTATTATTACATTTTGGTGGTGGTGGTGGGTGGGTGGGGATGGGGGTGGGGAAAAGTATATATAATGCATATTTTCTGTCACACATACTTTTCTATTTGTATTTTTTTTTTATGAAATTGGAAATGATATTTATTAAGTACTTTTTTGTATTTTCATAGTTTATGATAGATTATACATACTTTTAAAGTGTACCCTGAACGAAAATAGAAATGAATATATTATTATTCTATATGATCCAAACACAAAAATGTCGAAAACCACATTAAAATCGGTCATCCTGATACCGAGATATCGACGTGTAAAGTGTAGAATTTTCACCTGTCCTTCTTCTGCTAATTAGCATAATCGTAACTCGCGGTGATTTAGCCCCTATCGGCTGTGACGTCACAAGTTCAACGCCTGTAGCCTACGGTCACCATCGAAGGAATAGGCGATAGCGAGAACAGCCATTATTACCAAACAGCGTCAGATTGCGTTTTTTTTTCTTTTTTTAGTTTTGAGGAATCAGATTATGCTGAAGATAATATTATGTAGATGGTATCCAGTCATATTTAATTTGCCAGAATTTCCAGACAGTGAGTTTAATTGAAACCAAACTGACGACTCTGCATACGGTAGCATAGACTGGTAGCATTGCATGTCCTGATTCTGAGCGCTGATGAGATTTTTTCACTGGAATGAACAAGTTTGAGGGAAATTAAACAGAAATAGTCTCAATGTTGTCGATCAAAGATATTTTAGCTGNGGAGAGGAAAAAGGTGATGTGATACAAAGGATCGTTGTATAATGAATAGAAATTAGTCAAATCTTCTAGAATGGATGATGAAGTTTTGTACAGATGAAAAAATTAAGGCATTTTTGTCATCTGTAAGCTCATCAGTCCCGAACAATAGTAAATCAGTTGAGAGTGCATGGTTGATTTCGTTAAATGTATGTAAACGTAGTGGAGAAAAAGACAACAATGTAATAGATAATGTTCATTGGTTTCATTTGCTTGCATGCAAGAACACAGAGGACTATCAATTAGATTTCTCTGGTATAGATAAAACTTAAGGGAACTACACTCCATTCTTAATCTGGCATGATGTATCTGCCCCTGTCTGGTACCATTAAAGTAGAAAATTTTAATTTTGTGAGAGGGCTTGCGTAGATAGGTTTTAAGTTTATAAATTGAAGGGTCGTTCTTGACATAGTCAGGCAAGGAGTTCCAGATACTGATGACAGATGGCAAAAAATATTTATTATAGAGACTTGTATGACTAACTAGTGGACGAAAATTATTTCCCTTGCGAGTATCATGGTTGTGGTAATTACGGTTACGCTGAGGTAGAATATCTAGAAGAAATTGAGGAGCCAGACCATGAACCACTTTGTGATAAAGAATAAGCTTGTGCTGTTTACGTCTTTCCTCGAGGGGAAGCCAACTTGTTTCAGTCTAGTGCCGCCAGTGACTATGCGTGCTGCTTCTAATTGAAGATTTTCTAATAATTCAGATTGAGCTTTAGTAAGGCAGTCCCATAAGATATCGCCATAGTCTAATATAGGTCGAATAAGAGTGTAGTACATAGTTTGGAGACTATACCTGTCCAAAGAGAATTTAAATTTTGGTAAGATATTTATTTTAGGTGATATCAAATAACTGATGTGTTCATTCCAATGACCATTTCCAGAGAGAAAAAATACCTAAATGCTTGTGTGTAGTAACTTCGGAGATGTTAGTATTGTTCCTATTTAAGGGAGGATGAAACGGTTTAATGGTTTTTCTACTAATGAGCAGGGTTTCTGTTTTGCAAGGGTTAACATTTACTAACTATGTTTGCGACCAGTTATGAAATTTATCAAGGTCACTATTAAGAATATCTGCACTGACTCTAGGAATATCAACGGTTACGTAAAGAGAGGTGTCATCAGCGAATAACTTTATTTTAGCTTGTATATCTTTAACAATGTCATTGATATATATCAGAAATAAAACAGGTCCAAAAATTGAGCCCTGTGGAACACCAGCCTTAACATTTAACCAATTTGAATGTTTACCATCGATGACAACTCTCTGCTTTCGATCGGAAAGATAATGTTTAAACTGAACTAATAGCGAATTTCGAATCCCATAGCTGGATAATTTACAAAGAAGGCCTTTATGCCAAACACGATCGAAAGCTTTACTAATATCACAAAAGCCCATACGTATTTCCTTACCCTTGTCTAAGGCTAAATATATATCATGAATGATCGCAAGAAGTTGATTTGTTGGTGAGTCACCGTGCCTAAACCCAGATTGATGGGGGGATAGGAGGGAGTGAGTGTGCAAAAACCTGTAGACATATTTGAAGACACATTTTTCCATTAATTTACCAACGATCGATGGCAGTGATATAGGTCTGTAATTAGTTAATATAGACTTGTTTTCTTTTTTTATGCACAGGGATGAGGTTAGCAAACTTCCATTCAGATGGGAATAACCCAGATCTAATTGGCCTGTTAAAGAGATTTCTTAAGGGGACACATGATATTTACTGATTCTTTAGAAGACGAGGATTTACCAGGTCAGGACCAATGGCCTTAGAACAGTTAGTGGTAAGAATAGCATCTCTGACGTCATTAGCTGTGATATTAATATCAGATAAGGAATTATTACATTCGTCGTTAATGTTAGGGAGATTCACATTGGAGTCATCAACTGTAGAATGGGCACAAAAGAAGTCATTGAATAAGCAAGCTTTCTCAAAGTCATCTGAGACAGCGCTATTATTATGAAGCAATGGTGGTATACAAAATTTACCAGAGCTAGGTAATAGTTGCTTTACAGTTTTCCATCATTGTTTAGCACTAGTGTTAGAAGGTTTGCGAAGTTCGCTACATAAATTAGAATAATATGTTAATTTGCCATGCTTGATTGTGTTAACACATTTGTTACGAAGTCGACGATACTTTGCCCGGTGAGCTTCAGTAAGGGTACGCTTGGCTTTTGTATGAGCGAGCTTACGTTTACGAATTAATCTCCTTATTTCGTTTGATAGCAAAGGGGGTTCATTAGATCTGATGGTTATTTTTTTATTCGGATTACAAGATTTAGCAATAGTAAGTAAAAATGCGGATTTTTTCTGAAGATCCTTTTTGTCATCAACCAGGTTCTGTTCATATTTCATGATATATCTTCAAATAGAGCCTGCATTAAACAGACAATAGGTCTACGTGTTTATTTTTTTCATCGTCTAAAATTTCATCAGCTTTTGATTTCCATTTGTTGAGAATATGAACGAAATTGTTATAGTCGTTGCGTGATTTATTTATGCATCCCCACTCATAAAAAGTAAACTATTGATAATGCATTCACGTCAAAATCAACAATGATTTTCCAGACCTCCAACCCGAGGTCAACGCTCTTTTTCCAGCAACGTATTACGTTTTCATACCGCGTGCCGATTTATATCTAGTTACAGCAGAAACTGTTTCATTTTATTTGGCAACCTTACCTGTCATACCTCAATGACTGTAACACAATTTGAAATGCAATCCGGTGTTCCAGGATGGAACAGGAATTGAATAGTTGAACATTTGAATAGTTGAGTGTATGAAAAAGTGCAAAGTGTATGATGGAGCCGTCTATGTCGGGAAAGACCATTCATACCATCTCAACAATGCGATATAATATACGCCCTCTCTCCCATTCTCTGTCATCCCCCCCTCTCTCTCTCTTTCTCTTATGTCTGAAAGTATGTGTGTAAGGATGTGTGGGTGCGTGTGTGAGCGACTGGTGGTTGAAGTTTGTATGCTCGGAGTAAGTGTATATTATAATACGTAGTTATTCATACATTGTATGTAGTTTTGCCATCTTTAATTGTAGTGAAAACTAAATGTAAAATTGTAGGAAAAGGGCTTCGTATAAGTTGTTCAACTTGTGCCCAATCCTATTGCTAATTATATCAGTAATAGAATATATTGAAATAATAAAAAAAAAAAATGAAAATGGAAATAAATAAATAAAATGAATTGAAATAACATATCGATGTAACGACAGTCTCAGTTACATCAAAGTATTACAATGTTCTCTTTTTTTTTTTTTTTTTTTTTTTTTTTTTTTTAACTTCATTGTAATATCTTGACGAAAGAACGCAGAGGATTTACTTCTGAATGCAAGAGGAAACCGGAGTATCCAGAGAAAACCCACGTGGTCGGGCAGGTGACCGGGATCGAATCCGGCCATCTTGATGAAGACGAGTGCGCTATCCACTGCGCCACCCGACCCACCATATAAGTTACGCACAAGAACATATATTGCATAGCTTTGACGGAAGAAAATGGCATCATTGATGCAAACAGTACAAAAAATCTACAATCGGGAGAGCGGGGCATGTTCGGCCACCCCTGATATTTTTGATTTTGAGCTAATA
The DNA here is from genome assembly GCF_002113885.1 of Mizuhopecten yessoensis. Taxonomy (NCBI): domain Eukaryota; kingdom Metazoa; phylum Mollusca; class Bivalvia; order Pectinida; family Pectinidae; genus Mizuhopecten; species Mizuhopecten yessoensis. The sequence goes on from NW_018408916.1 coordinate 453,974, forward strand.
TTTACAACTTTAAAGATCTAGTCAGTTTAGTTGGCTGGGCATTCGAAAGCGTAAAATTGGCGAAGAAAACTCTAATGTAAAATTACAAAACAGGAGAAAGTAACTTTTGAGAGGGTAGAAAGAAAATCATGATCTCGCTTCTTTCTAGTTATACGAATTTTCTGTAAACGGAAAGCATTGCTGTATGATGAAGTGATGACGATCTGGAGGGGGGTTGCTAAGGAAATCCGCCATCTTGGATCCAATATGGCTCCTTACCAACCCCTTAACCTACGGCTCTAGATCTTCATCTATTCATCATGTGTGGTTTTTTAGTATGACGTCATCAATTTTAGTGTTACCGACTAAATTATCTCCCCCTGTTTCCAATAGGTGTGTATATTTAGTGTGACGTCATTTTTACGGAATTAACTCCCCTTGTTTCTGACTTTTTTACCTTCTGATTTCAGATATTGCTTCCATGGACGGTCTCTCTCTCTCTGTGATGCTTTTTTTCTCTCTCGCCGCTGTTTCGTTGATTTTTTCTCCCTTTTCTTTACTTTTCTCCTATTTTTCTGCTCTTTTTAATCATATATTTTCATTTTCTTAATAATCTTATGCATAAACATATTTACAAACAATACATAGTTAAAACGCACGTTATTTACAATATAAAATTCACAGCATATATACATTGTTTTCGAGTGTGGTATTAAATTGAGATGACCGATTTTCGTGTTGGTGCTCTGGAAGGTGTTGTTGCGTCCTTGTTTGAACTGAAAAGTGTTTTTATTTTAATGCAGTACTATGTCACTCTTACCACACATGGCGTAGTATTGTAAAACGGTAAGTATGAAATGGAAATTGATTTGAATGCTGTTTTAAATAAAAATTGTCTTTTACTTTAATTTAGTGTTGTTTTGTTATTCATAAAAACCGATAAGTGTGAAATGAAATTGATTTGAATGGTTATTAGAAGATAAAAAGCAACATAAAACAGAATTGCTTTCATTTTTTAAAGGTTTAAAATCTTCTCAATGCCCGCATGACATATTAACGGCGCACGACTCGATGTATAAGCCCGGTATACGAACGTTTCCTACATTTATCGGGATTCGAATGCTTATTTCACATAACACTTTTGTATTTTTAAACCAAAGAATCGCTTTTGATGTAAAAAAAAAGTTGATTCAGTATTGTTTTTGGTCCACATTTGTGTCATTTTGTCCTCTTTTTGTCATCAATATGTCATGATTCATCCTCTTTTGTAGAAAATAGTATGTACTTTCGCTTTTAAACTCTCTTTCTTTAACACATTGTGGAAAAAACGAGCTCGGACTGAAGCGAAACCTATACATTACATTAGGTAAAAACCTCTGTTTTCGTTTGATTGTCAAGCAGCAGAAGCCGTTCGCCGAATTTTACAACTTTAAATCCATCGGAAGCTTGGATGACGTCACTGTCATCGATCGATATCGGACCAACAAAATCTTTTTGTATCCAGTTTTCACTTTTGTCCGCATGGCTTAGTGGTTAGATCGTTAGACCCTAGTGCACGGGATGTGCGGACGCGGGTTCGATGCGCGTCGATATCTTTTTTTTGTAAGGAATAATACTATCATCGAAATATTTCCTATACATTTAATTTTAATTTTAAAGGGTTGTATTTAAGACTATTCTTTTTAAGAAGTTTGAAACTAAGGGTTTATCAATAGATAGATAGAAAGATAAACGAATCAATATGAAATATGTCCATATTTGTCCACTATTTGTCCATATTTGTCCACCTTTGTCCATATTTGTCCACAATTTGTCCAAAAAAGAAATAAATAAAAACAGATTATATTAACAGTATATGATCTTATTTTTGTTATTTTGTGTGTCTAAATTGGAAAACCGATTTTTCGTTATAATTTCCGTTATAATTTTCGCAGTTTTTCACGTAACACTGAGCGAGGTCTACATCTTTAGCTGAAGTGCATGTAACGCGTTTATATATAACTAGTACTAAAAAGGGTTTGGTATTTTCTAACGAAAACGTTTTTTTTTTTTTTTAAATGAATGCTAACAATCAGTCAAATTAAACTTAGGGAATAACTTGTTGATGTACACAGCATTGCGTGTTGTATATCGTTGCTCAAATCGGATTGGTCGATGCATATAGCTGCTCAAATCTGATTGGTCGAAACCTAATTGGTCGTTGCATTTCGCTGCTCAAATCCGATTGGTCAAACTCTGATTGGTCTTTCCACAGTCTTTCTAATTCGGCTTCCATGCTATTAATGGCGTTTTTTTGTAAGGTCGACGAAGCATTGGTGAGAAAGCCTTGGAGAGAATACCTGAAATCAAGAGCAAAAGGCTGAAACAGGGGAGATAATTTCGTAGGTAATGCAAAATTGATGACGTCACAAACAATACGTTATAAAATAGTGATACATTTTTATTACTGAGCTTTCAACAAGAAGGGTTATTAATTCATTTTGATTTTGAAAATATGAATTTTCTGAAAAAAAAGCTGGTAAGCGATTAATGCATGTTTGACCGAAATAACTTTGGTAAATACAGATTCTGTAATAAAGAAAAAGAAAGCACAAGAGCTTCGCATAAAGTTTGAAGGCATTTTCGTCATTTACATATAGACCTTGGTCTTTCGCAAGGAGTTGTGTTGAGCCCGTCCTATAATATAGATATACATTTTTGTATGGGTGTTGTACTAGTTGTAATATTCAGTTAAAATCGCATAGTAAGTAGTTGTTATAAGCAGTCATAGTGTTACTGGATTTATTTGATGTCACCAATTTTGACATAATATTCAAGCACATGGCATATCTGGGGATGACAGCATATATGTAGATATGCTAACGTTATCACGTAATCATATTTTACACCAAGTCATGTTGGAAATGGACTTAGCTAACGTTATTAATGAGCCGACTAGGCGTGGAACAACCAGAAATAGTTTACTTGATCCTATTTTATTAACTGTTCCTACCAAATGTACTGATTCGTATGTAATTCCGATTGATCGTAATATAAGTGATCATGATGCATGTATTGCATTTTTGTCTATACCTGTTAAGCTCTTTTGTACCTACACTCGAGAAATTTGGGCCTATAAACATGCTGATTTTAATAGGCTACATTTTTAGTCACCCCTGGGGGAACCCGAGCGGGGACTATTAATTTTGGTTTCAGTCCCAGATTTTGACCTCTTTTGCCGACCACTGTTTTCGGCTTTCGTGTGTTTGCTTCTGTCGCTAATTACAAGCTTTTGGATAACTCAGATATCGATTTAGGAATAGATCTAACATACAACCAAAAGGCGTTCCGAATTTTAAACTGAAGATGTTCCGAATATGAATCAGTCACCTTTGAGGTTCCCGAAGGGGTAGACTGTTATATTATATATTGCTATTGATTGATTGAGATTTTTATGTCTGACCAAAGACTATATTGGTAAAATTTCTTTTTAAACCAATATAAATTTTGTAATAAAAAGTTAAGGTAGAAAAGCTCAATAACGTCTCTTTTTCTTTATCATCTATTCACGCAGTGACAAAAGAAAACGTCACCTAGCAAAAGGGCAAACGTGATTTGACATGCCGGGTTTGTGCTTGCCGCCGGCACACTACATTCAAGCATACGCGCAATTTGGCGGACACAAATAACATTTTGTATTGCTTTGCATTTCTCTGCAGTCCGGCGAAACTTCTAATCGAATAGCAGGTAACCGGCACGCCTGAATCAAGTTCGTCCAAAGTAAAAAGTTTACGACATTTATGGAAATTGTTTTATTTTTTTAATTAACATACCATTTTCAACCGTCACATTATAATTTCAAAGGGTGATATGTTATAAATAAATACGCCATCATTCAAACAAATATTTCATCAACATTCATATCCCGCATGACAAAGTTTACAACTTTGGAACACTTTACGACATAACACTTTACGGCAGAACTTGAAATGGAAAACCGGAGTGCGGGGTCATGTAAGGTAAGTAGTTCATTGCCATTTTCAGAATTTATAATAAAAGCGCTCGACACCGTTGAATGAAAGTTATCGTTTCTGCGGTGTAGTGGCAGTGGTGCCCACGAGGTACCGACAAAACAATCCCATGTTTTGCGGGTACAGTTCCACGTGGTCCCCGCGTGGCGATACTGTACCGGCAAAACACGGCATTGTCATATTTATGTATATCGCTATTGCCAATAATATTCCTGTCAGTGTCCTGTCAAAACGTAAGGACACATGTGTTTAACAGCACTGTTGTGCATGTATATATTTCTTTTCTATGAAATCAACCAACAAAGATCCAGTCTAATTTAGGGATGTAAACAAAATTGAGAGTATTGCGGTATTTGCAGCTCTTTCTGCAAATCATGGCTCCTTTCATAATATTTCCTAAGATCACTGATCGTTCTATCTGTAACAAAACATTTCTCTTTAGTTTCTCCACTTCCCCCTGCAGGTTGAAGGTACCGTAGATGTAACAATACAGGTTGAGCACAGGGACTTGTATAGACTTATATGATACATATTAGCTAGAAATACGTATATATATAGGTATTTCTAGCTAATGTTATCATATAAGTCCATACAAGCCCCTGTGGGGTGGGCTTACCAGAATATATTGCAATACAGAAGGAAAATATTGCGATAGTGTCGCAATATAATTTCATAGTATGTTTTTCTGATAATTTGGCTTAATGGGTGTCAAAATCCTGTCATTAAATCTGAGATCATTTGTGCGATACGTTTGTATTGAATTGTATGCTAGAAATAGCCTGGAATATGGATATTAGCATATCTATTTGACTGTTAGAACATGTTGCGATTCAGCAATATTTTATTATCGGCTTCGCATTGTGATAGATACATGTACGGTATGGTCTGTGTATTGCGATATACTTGTTTTCCGATACATTGTTACACCCCTATAGTCTATACATGCTTTAATAAACCATGATCACACTAAATATCCCAATTAAGCATTGCAAGATAGCTGATATTTTATCATTTCCAGAATACACAAACTAAAATGGAAGGAAGTACTTCAACAGCTGCAGCAATACACTGTAAGTCATTACAATAAGTTGGTTTAATTTCTAAACTTCATGTCAGTGGACTTGTTTCAAGTATGGATTCATTTTGAGCAAGATAAAAAGTGTATTAAGCAAAACTGCATATTTATGCGTGTTTTTTAATCGGTGATTAATTCTTATGTTTTCCGGACGAACTTCCGGTAATTTTTGTGTCAGTTTACAGACGATGGCCAAATGTCTAAAATATCTTTGTGTTGTGTCCAGCAGGTCACGTAGTAACGAGATATTGCTTGATAAAATGGCTGCGTGGAAATATATAACGCGCGGAAACCAATGATATTGACAGTTTTACCAACAAATTGTTTTTACTGAGAATTATCAACTGATACTATGGAGTTAAATAACCACCAATACAATACCAGTACAAACTAGTGATAGGGATTGGAAATTCCTTAATTATCAGCCTTTAGTTTTGGTGAAAATGATTTGCTCCAATATGCATGTTCAGTTCTTTTATATCTTTTTTTTTCATTTTAACACATGAAATATCTCATCCTGGCACTTTGGCATGTTTGAATGTGGAAGGCCTTGAAATTGGGATGCAGAAGGCCAGGGAAAGTCACAGAAATAAAAAAGAAAAGAAATTATTTGCAGTGTTTGTGTTTTATGGTCATAAAACATGGTACCTTTTCTTCAAGTAAATCAAACACATGCTTTCTTATTATATCCTAGTAGGTTGGCATGGTTACCTAAACAGCGAGTATGCATACCTGGTCATTGTTAGACCATTTTGATTGACAGGTGGAAATATGTCAGTTGTGCTTGGTCAATGATTTATTATACTGAAAATAATCATACAGGAGATGGGGTGACTTTCATGTCATTTTGACATATTTCTAGTTTAATAGATACTTTTGATTGGCCTACATTTTTTCAAAACTTTATTTCTGTTAATGTAGCATGTGTTGAATTTACTGAACAATTTTTGAAACTTGCTAAAGAATGTATACCTAAATAAAACAGTGTATATAAGACCTCGTGATAAATTGCTGATGAATTCCCAATTAAGAAAAGCTTTGCAGTTACGAGACCGGTCAAATAACGCTGTTAAACGTGTTAAGTCAATATCCAACTTAGAGAAATTTAAAAGACAAAGAAACAAGGTTAATTATATGAAAAAAATATGCAAGAGAAATGTTTTATAATAGTGTTGGTGATATTATAGATAATCTTAATACCAGTAATCCTAAGTCATATTGGAGACTAGTGCGTAAATTATTAAAACAGTCGGGTTCTCAGGAGGTTATTCCACCACTAGTTAATCATTGTAATGGAAATATTGAATATGATGATGATAAGAAAGCAAATATTCTAAATAATTATTTTAGCTCTATCTCAAACATAGATGATATTGGCAAATCTTTACCCAGTTTTGATTCCAGAACTGATTCTGTACTTTATTCTATTGTGGTTAAAAGTGATGAAATATGTGATATTTTGAAAATTCTGAAATTAGGAAAGGCATCTGGTAATGATACTATAAGTCATCATATGCTAAAATTTACAGCAAATTTTATATGTAAGCCATTGTCAATTCTTTTTAATATGTCACTAAATTCTAAAATATTCCCTGAAATATGGAAAAAGGGTATTGTTTTACCTCTGTTCAAAAAAGGTGATAGACACTTGGTGTCAAATTACCGACCAATTACTTTGTTGTCTTGTATAGGTAAGGTTTTTGAAAGAGTTGTATTTAAACATCAATAATTTTTTCCTTGATCATTCTTTATTTTACGAAAAGCAATCTGGTTTTATGATTCATCATTCCACTGTCCATCGGTTAATAGAAATTTACCATAATATATGTTGTTCATTAAAAGAAAAAAAACATACCTGTCTAATTTTTTGTGATATATCGAAGGCTTTTGACCGAGTTTGGCATAGAGGTCTTTTACATAAATTGCATGCTTATGGTATTAGAGATGGTTTACTACATTGGTTAAAAAAAAAAAATCAAACAGACAACAACAGGTTCTTGTTAAAGGTGTGTATTCTACTATAGGTTACACAAATGCTGGTGTACCACAAGGAAATGTGTTAGGTCCTCTGTTATTTTTGGTTTATATTAATGATATTGATGATAATCTAAATAGTATTTCACGCTTATTTGCTGATGATATATCTTTGATGTATTCTTCGTCTTCTTTTGCTGATATTGAAATATGTGTCAACAGAGATTTGGAAAAACTTGACAAATGGTCACGGGATTGGCTTACTAAATATAATCAACAGAAAACTGATGTGTTATTAATATCGAATTCGCGAAATATCCTTCCTTTACAGATTTGTTTTGGTACTGAGACTATGAATTGTGTTGAGCAATAAACATTTAGGCGTAAAATTTAGTGCAGATAGAAAATAGTCTTTACATATTTCCGAAATTCAAAAAACATGCATGAAAAAGGTATCAGTTCTACGAAAGTTTAATTTTTTGTTAAGTAGGAAAACTTTGTTCAGAATATATTAAGTATTTGTGTTACCTGTGTTGGAATATGCCTGTGAAGTTTGGGATGGTTGTTCTCTGGCAGATCTAACTAAACTTGAACAAGTTCAGCTTGAAGCAGCAAGAATTATTACTGGCCTACCCTCTTTTTCTAGTAAACAATCACTGCATCAGGAATCCCAACTTGAACCTCTATCTGAAAGAAGAAAACTTAAGAAACTTTCCCTAATGTATAAACTCCATAATAAACAAACACCTTCTTATTTAACTAACATTCTTCCTCCTAATGTCTGCGAACGCAATAGCTACAACTTGAGAAATACTGAAAACTACACTGTTCCCAATTTCCGACTGTCTAGTTCATTCCAATCCTTTATTCCTTCTGCTATAAGGCTATGGAACGATTTACCAAATACTGTCAGAGAGCAGCCACCCGTTAACATTTTTATATCATCGATTCAGCGTAACCAAGGTAACTCGTTGCCTAATTTCTTTCATGTAGGAAATCGAAAACTAAATATTTTACATACAAGATTGCGTCATTCATGTAGTAGTTTAAATTATGATTTGTATAGAGTTAATATTATAGGTAATCCAATGTGTGCATGTGGAAATGAGTGTGAAAACGCAGTCCATTATTGTTTTGATTGTATGCTGTATATCAGACAAAGACAAATTTTGATTGATGATATCTCACGTTATTGTAATATTTCTCTAAATGTTATTCTGTACGGTTTTCCAAACTTGTCAGATGAAGACAATGAAAATATCTTCCATATAGTCCAAACCTACATTAAAAATAGTAACAGATTTTAAGGTCAGTAGTATTATCCTATCATCTCTCTTTCTTATTCTTCTAAATTTCTCTTTCTTCCCTTTTCCCGTCGTTTCTTCTTTGTTCATATATGTATATATATTATAAATATATTTGTTGTTGTAATGTAATAAATATAATGAAATGTATTGGAGAGGGCGTTTCTAAGTTGATAATTTGTGCCTAATCCTTTTTGTTGAATGAAAAATAAAATATGTTTAAATCAAAATGACAGCATTTTCATAGATCCAGTCCTATTTGACGGAACAATTTTATTTATTTTGGGTTTAACGTCCTTGCAACAGCCGGTGTCATATGAAGACGAGTACCTAGTGAGAGACAACAGCCGGTGTCTTATGAAGACGAGTACCTAGTGAGAGACAACAGCCGGTGTCATATGAAGACGAGGACCTAGGGAGAGACAACAGCCGGTGTCATATGAAGCCGAGTACCTAGGGAGACGCAACAGCCGGTGTCATATGAAGACGAGTACCTAGGGAGAGACAACAGCCGGTGTCATATGAAGATGGGTATCTAGGGAGACGCAACAGCCGGTGTCGTTTGAAGACTAGTACCTAGGGAGAGACAACAGCTGGTGTCATATGAAGACGAGTACCTAGGGAGAGACAACAGCCGGTGTCAATATGAAGACGAGTACATAGGGAGAGACAACAGCCGGTGTCATATGAAGACGAGTACCTAGGGAGACGCAACAGCCGGTGTCATATGAAGACGAGTACCTAGGGAGACCCAATCGGGAAGCCAAGACAGGAAAGATAGGAAACTAAAAGATCCCAAGTCTTGCAATTCCGTCTTTGCGTATTGCAGAGTTATCTTCTCTTCTGAGCAGGTATTGATTGTTACTTCATTTGTTTGTGAGAGTAACGTCATCAGTTTTTGAGAAAACGACGTAATTTCTCACACAAACCAATGACGGAACAATCAATACCTGCTCACAAGAGAAGAAAACTCTGCAATACGCAAAGGCGGAATAGGGGCTAACGATCATTTTTGGTCTCTTCAATGTCCTCCGATTAAAAGAAACATAAGAAAAACCTCCGATTCTGCAGGGGCCCGAACATTACTCGCCTCTCGGTCAGATTTCTTTTGAGTTTTACGAAATGTGCTCACTGTAAAATTGTGGCTACAATTGAGTTTTGTATCAATTCGCGTCATTTACTATCGGGAAAGCATAACAAAAACCTCATCCGGTTTGATTGTTTATTATCGTAACATTCAAAACACTTAACAAGTAAATGAGAGAGTGACATCGTCTTTCCACTATGGCAAATGTACCATATTCTGCAGCTGATTTGCCAGACGTTGGAGGAAGTGGTCTATTTTTGATAAGGTGTCATTCAGCTGTATGATGATGTTAGGATCAGTTGAGTTGCTCCCCGTTAGGTCAGCCATTACACTGAAACAATAAAAAGTATCAATCAGAACACACTAAAAATGTAATTTAACTACGTGACTCAACACCACGTTAAAATACGTGACTCAACACAACACTGAAAAGCGCGACTCAAAAAAAACTAAAACATGACTCATACCCAAACTAAAATACGCGACTCAGTTCTACAATGAAACACGTAATAACGTAATTCAAAACTCCGCTGAAACATGTAATTCAACACCACACTGAAACACGTGACTCAATACCACACTGAAACACGGGACTCAATATCACACTGGAACACGTGACTCATCACTAGTCTGAACCACGTGACACAGCACCAGACTGAAACACGTGACTCAATACCACACTTAAACACTGAACTAAACACCACATTGAAACACTTATTCAAAACAAAATCAAACACGCGACTCAAAAACCATATCACTAAACTCAATAACGCACTGACTCATCAAAACACTGAAACACTTGACTCAACACCACACTAAACAAGTGACTTAACATCACACTGAAACACGTGTCTCAACACCACAATGAAACACGTGACTTAACACTACAATGAAACACGTGACTCAACACCACACTGAAACACGTGACTCAACACAACACTGAAACACGTGACTCATCACAACACTGAAACATGTGACTAAACACCACACTGAAACACGTGACTAAACACCACACTGAAAGACGTGACTAAACACCACCCTGAAACACGTGACTAAACACAACACTGAAACACGTGACTCAACACAACACTGAAACACGTGATTCAACACCACACTAAAACACGTGACTCAACACAACACTGAAACACGTGACTCAACACCACACTGAAACACGTGACTCAACACAACACTGAAACAAGTGACTCAACATAACACTGAAACATGTGACTCAACACCGCAGTAAGACACGAGCATAAACACCACAATGAAACACGTGACTTAATACCACACTGAAACACGTGACTCAACACAACACTGAAACACGTGAATAAACACCACACTGAAACATGTGACTCAACACTGCACTAAGACACGTGACTCAATACAACACTGAAACACGTGACTAAACACCACACAGAAACACGTGACTAAACACCACACTGAAACATGGGACTCAACCCTGCACTAAACCACGTGACTCAATACAACAATACAATACTGAAACACGAGACTCAATACACGCTGAAACACGTGACTCAACACACCACACTGAAACATGTGACTCACCACCGCACTAAGACACGTGACTCAAAACAACCCTGCAACACGTGACTCAACACAACACTGAAACACGTGATTCAAAACCACACTGAAGCACATGACTCAATACAATACTGAAACACGTGACTCAACACAACACTGAAACATGTGACTCAACACCGCACTAAGACACGTGAAACAACACAACACTGAAACACGTGATTCAAAAACACACTGAAACACTTGACTCAACACCACACTAAACAAGTGACTTAACATCACACTGAAACACGTGATTCAACACCACAATGAAACACGTGACTTAACACTACAATGAAACACGTGACTCATCACAACACTGAAACACGTGACTAAACACCACACTGAAACACGTGACTAAACACCACACTGAAACACGTGACTCAACACAACACTGAAACACGTGATTCAACACCACACTGAAACACGTGACTCAACACAACACTGAAACACGAGACTCAACACCACACTGAAACACGTGACTCAACACAACACTGAAACACGTGACTCAACATAACACTGAAACATGTGACTCAACACCGCAGTAAGACACGAGCATAAACACCACAATGAAACACGTGACTTAATACCACACTGAAACATGTGACTCAACACCGCACTAAGACACGTGACTCAACACCGCACTAAGACACGTGACTCATTACAACACTGCAACACGTGACTCAACACAACACTGAAACACGTGATTCAACACCACACTGAAACACGTGATTCAAAACCACACTGAGACACGTGACTCAATACAACACTGAAACACGTGACTCAACACCGCACTGGAACACATGAAACAACACAACACTGAAACACGTGATTCAACACCACACTGAAACACGTGATTCAAAACCACACTGAAGCACGTGACTCAATACAATACTGAAACACGTGACTCAACACAACACTGAAACATGTGAATAAACACCACACTGAAACATGTGACTCAACACCGCACTAAGACACGTGACTCAATACAACACTGCAACACGTGACTCAAAACAACACTGAAACACGTGATTCAACACCACACTGACACCACACTGAAACACGTGACTCAACACAACACTGAAACACCTGATTCAACACCAAACTGAAACACGTGATTCAACACCACACTGAAACCCCTGATTCAAAACCACACTGAAGCACGTGACTCAATACAACACTGAAACACGTGACTCAACACCACACTGAAACACGTGATTCAAAACCACACTGAAGCACATGACTCAATACAATACTGAAAAACGTGACTGAACACAACACTGAAACATGTGACTAAACACCACACTGAAACACGTGATTCAACACCACACTTAAACACGTGATTCAATCCCGAACTAAGACACGAGCTTAAACACCACAATGACACACTTATTCAATACAAAATGAAACACGCGACTCAAAAACAATATCACGAAACTCAATAACGCACTGACTCATCAAAACATTGAAACACTTGACTCAACACCACACTAAACAAGTGACTTAACATCACACTGAAACACGTGTCTCAACACCACAATGAAACACGTGATTAAACACCACTATGTAAACGTGACTAAATACCACACGGTACAATTGAATAAACACATCACTAAAACACGTAAATCAACACTACACCAAAACACTTATCAACACTACACTGAAACACGTGACTCATCACAACACTGAAACACATGACTAAACACAACACTGAAACATGTGACCCAACACCGCACTAAGACACGAGCCTAAACACCACACTGAAACACGTGACTCAACACAACACTGTAACATGTGACTCAACACAACACTGAAACATGTGACCCAACACCGCACTAAGACACGAGCCTAAACACCACACTGAAACACGTGACTCAACACAACACTGTAACACGTGATTCAACACCACACTGAAACACGTGATTAATACCACACTGAAACACGTGACTCAATACAACACTGAAACACGTGACTCAACACAACACTGAAACATGTGACCAAACACCGCACTAAGACACGAGCCTAAACACCACAATGAAACACGTGACTCAATACCACACTGAAACACGTGACTCATTTCAACACTGAAACACGTGACTCAATACCAAACTTAAACACTGAACTAAACACCACATTGAAACACTTATTCAATACAAAATGAAACACGCGACTCAAAAACCATATCACGAAACTCAATAACGCACTGGAACATTTGATCCAATACCACACAGTAACACGTGACTGAACACTTCGCTAAAACACGTTAAAAACAACAACACTGAACATGCAACTTAATATCACATTGAAACATGCGATTCAACACCAAACCGAAACACGTGAAAAAACACACACTGAAACACGTGACTCAATACCACACTGAAAAAAGATACTCAACACTTAACTGGAACACGTTACTCATCAAAACACTGAAACACTTGACTCAACACCACACTTAACAAGTGACTTAACATCACACTGAATTTCGTGTCTCAACACAAAAATGAAACACGTGACTAAACACCATACTGTAAACGTGACTAAATACCACACGGTACAATTGAAAAAGCACATCATTAAAACACTTATCAACACTACACTGAAACACGTGACTTGACACTACACTGAAACACGTGACTCATTACAACACTGAAACACGTGACTAAACACCACACTGAAACACGTGACTCAACACAACACTGAAACACGTGATTCAACACCAAATTGAAACACGTGATTCAATACCACACTGAAACAAGTGACTTAACACCACACTGAAACACGTGACGCAATACCACATTAAACATGTGACTAGAAACTACACTAAAACACGTGACTCAACACCACACTGAAACATGTGACTCAACACAACACTGAAACATGTGACGTAACGATACACTGAAACATGTGACTCAACACCACACTAAAACACGTGAACCAATACCACACTAAACAAGTGACTTAACACCACACTGAAACACGTGACTCAATACCACACTGAAACATGCGACTCAACACAACACTGAAACACGTGACTCAACACACCACTGAAAGAGTGTACTCAGCTCGACACAGAAACTCTCAGCTATCAGCAATCTATCAGTAGTTAACCTTTCAACCAAGAGTCCACATAGAAGTAAGGCTACTCACTTTCTAAGGCTGGAGAGATCTTGATTCCCTTGGGTAAGCACATCGGTCAAATTGACATTGGCCGGAACTGAAGCGCAATGTGCAAAATGAATATTTAAATGAAAACCATTTTTACAATCTGACAACAGACCGACAGTATGTTGTTTATGAAGGGGGAGGGGGTTCCAAAATGGCCCCTCCTTTGATTTCAATTTTCTTTTGGTGAGGTGTAGACCTAAACCTTATTACAACAAAAACACCAACCAAAATTCAAATGGGCACTTGGTTCGTTTTTCGTAGGAGCATAAAACTGATATTCTCATAAAGGCAGATTTTTTCCCAAAAGACGAATAATGTTGTCAATCTTATAATGCATTGAAGGATCATTGTTGATGCAACCAAAACTAGGGACCATATGCTACAGTATACATGTACAAATATCTTGCTATGGTGAGTTATCAGATATTTACAGCCGAATCAACAGCCGGAAGACATTTCAAGCAATAATATTTTCCAGACAAAAAATGTGAAATGAATGAAGTATCTTATAACTTGTGTATACCAAAAATATTTTACAAGTGACAAAAATATCAATAAAAAATATGTGGTAGAACACATTCGAGGAAGGGATCAAATGTTCATCAGAATTCATGGCTATGTGTATAGTCTAATCATTATGACTGAAAACTGACAATAAAGGAGAAAATATTTGTTCCAGTTAAGATGGAATGACAATTTATTCAACAGAGAACATGTTTGGAAAAGACTCGCTGGTTTATTCCTTTTCAAGATGGCCACCAAAACATTAATTCTACTGCCTAATCAGTTGTTAGATTCCCAGACAATTTTCTTGCAATATCAATGGAATTCAGAGATTGTATGTTTGTTTGTTACTTAGTTTTTATTTATTTATTACAGTTAGACGCCGTATTAACAGCCGATGACATTAACAGATAATGTTTTGCAAGATGCAAGAGCATGATATGTGTTCGAATGGCAGGCTTTTTGGAAAAAAGAAAGAAGAAAAAAAATGATGCGAGGCTTTGAGTTTGTTTTTAAACTGGCGAAACTATATATATTCACAAGAAAACAACTTATTTGTGGCTTTGTCGGAACTTGTTAGCCCTTGGGTGCAACTGATTTGAATTTTGAAGATTTCTCTGATAGCCAAGATCGTAAAGTATACTTATATAAGCAAACATTCCCATAGTTCATTGACCAACTGGGCATTGGCAGCAGTAATATTTTGTGGATTGTTATCATTTGGTGTCGTGCTTTACTGAATCCAAACATTATATTTAGTCTGGCTTTTGTGTTTGGAACAAATCTGACAACAGTTCGTTTTTGTAAGTAGAAACTACATTTAATGTGCGAGTTCTGTCTTTTCTGAATTGGTCCCCGTATCCAATTGAGGCATGCAGCACAATTTTTAGCACCTCCTCAATTATATAAATGAAGCAATTTGATACGAATGGAGTTCTAACCAATATCCAATGCTTAAGATGGCAAAGAAAAGACTACAATCCATGGGGATTTAGTAACTGTTCTGTCAATGTTAGCCTGTAGATTATGATCAGATTGTTGTCTCTGACCAGTCTTAAGATATGAGTACATACTAGTATTAATACATGATGCCTCTAACATTGACAGGACATCTCTAAAACCACGATCAACGACTACATTGTCGTCTTGCCCCAACCATGTGAGCTAGTCTTTGATGTTTTTGTAATGCTTGCATCATTTTGGCTTCCAGTGAATGGTCCTACTTGTCCAAAATGTAGCCATCAGGTAGAGCTATGATCATGAATTTAAGATAATTACGCTCCTTCTAGCCAATGTAGGACACTCTCTGAAGCTTATTGACAGCACTTTTTTGAACATAAATATATGTACCATCTATTAAGGCTGTCACGTTGTCTGTATGAAAGTACATGTTCCCTATTTCAATGGTCAGGACCAATGAATACTTGAACTATAGATTTATTAAATTGTACTACATAATGAAAGGTTTTTGAAATACTAGACAGGGAAATGCCAAAAATAGCGTAACACTTAATTACAAAAGATATCAGTTTTTATCTTAACCCAAAACAGTGAAAGAGCATTTTGTGTAGTTTTGATATATACTGAAGACGAAAGAAATGTGAGTGAAGGCTAATTGATTCTTTGATAAGATGTACGACACTTCATCAAATTTTCCAGATGACCTACTTCATAATTGAGAATTAAAATACTCTATTCCTTATACCCTTACAAGGGTTTAGGTCATTGCCAATGAGATGAAATGAGCAAACACGTGATGACGCAGAACACCACAATTTGTGTGTGAAAATTAACTGATGCTTGGCACGTTTTTGCAGAAGTGTGGATTAACTTCCCTTCGAATTCAAATTGTTAAAACCAAAACAACATTTGTTATGTGAACAGCAGCAGTAAAACAGGTCCTTGATTGGTAAGAGAAAATAACCTACTAGTAGTTTCATCTGCAAAACGTTCTGTTTCAGATTCTCTTTTGTGCAGATACTTAATGTAGCGATTCGGACCAATACTAACTTCTTCATTTGCGCAATCTATGCCAGTTTGAGTCAGTATATCCAAAAGCCATTTAAATTATCGACTTTTTTTTTTTACATTTTGTGTACCTTTACATTTACGTGATTAAATGAGTATGAAATATCCCCTAAAAGCAATGTAACAAGAATTACGCGTAATTATATGTGTCGCCTGTTCCGCTTTGACAGTATAATAAGCATTTGACATAGTACATAAGGAAACGGACCTAAACGCAAAATCATAACATTGATTTGTTTTAAAGTCCAGAAATTTCAGGTTTTTATCCGAAAAAGTGCAAAATTCCACGAAATATTTTCAGAGTAGTAGGCTCTACTACCCATGATACATGTATGATTGAGGTTTGGTTGGTCTAGCTCTTATACTTTGTCGCAAAAAGCCTAATACGCAAGAGCTAAACGCAAAACCTTAACGTTGAGTTTTTTTCTAAGTCCAGAAATTTGAGGCTTTTACCAAAAAAATGCAGAAATGAATGAAATGTTTTTAGTGCAGTAGGCTCCACTACCCATGCTTAATCTATGATCGAGGTTTTGTTGGTGTAGCTTTGTCAGAAACAGAGCTAAACGCAAAACCTTAACATTGTTGACGCCGCCGTCGCCGTCGGAAAAGCAGCGCCTATGTGTCTTTCCGACATCCGTCGTAGGCGACACAAAAAACGAAAGTCTGATGATAAATCGTGTTAAAAGTGATAACAAAATGTATAAGAACAAATTCTAAAAAATGACAAGAAAATTACATTTGATCTCTAAATTGATTGTTAATAAAACCTTTATCAATCACGCCGAGTGATGAAATTGATGGGAATTTGGAATTGTTTGTGACCTAACATGCACCTAAAGGTTTATTGTAGGCCTGCAACGAATTTCATTACCAATTACGTGTAATCAGGTGCATTGCGTTTTGGTGGACGCCAGGGAGGTGTCTTAGGCCCTCCCCATTTTGGGTACACAGGGTACTTTGTTGTGCGAGATGAATACTTTCCACCATGGTTTTTGGACTGAACTTTTGCATACATATTTGTAATAACACCACTTCTTCATACTATGAAAAGTTTTGATATACAAGAATAATAAGACTGAAAAATCCTATATTTTACATTAAAATTTTCACAAAATGTTCGATTAAACTCACATTTGCGATGATAAATATGTCATTAAAGCACTACATGAAAGAAAATGTCCTTTCCCAAATATTACCATGCAAAAAATACGATTTTTTTCAAAATAATTACTCCAGATGTTAAAGGATTGAAAAAAGTTAAAACAGCAGCATAAATCTCGTAGCACTTCTGAAACAAAAGCTATGTAATTTTAACAAAGCTGGAAATGGTCCCTTTTACCGAATTCTTGGTCCTCGTGTATCTTACCTGGTGTTGTTGTTGTTGTTGTTGTTGTTGTTGATGTTGGTGGGGGGACAAAAATTCGTGTAAACAATGTCAAAGTGTCGGCTAGTTCACTCGGAGCTACATAGTTCAAAGGTTAAATATGGGTTATCATCTTCATTCATTTTATGCAATATGCACAATACAAAAACATTCTCAAACAGGAAAGGTAACGCCCTGCGCGCCTGTCATATATACGCCATTTTGTAATATAATTGTGGTTGTTTGGATAGAACACATGATATACATTCACATTTGACTTTAAATAATTATTTGTCAGAGCGAGGTTTCTCTCATAATCCGTCATTTGGGATTAGCTTTGCCCACGGACAGTTCATTTTGATGGCCGAAATGAACGAAAAATATTCTTTTATGTATAATGATTAGTTGATAAAAACCTCCCTCGTAAATTGTAGCAAAACGCTCGGGTTTTACCAATTTTATAATGATTTCGGGTGAAATGTTCTATCCTACATATTTTCTGTCCCATACTCACATAATATGTCCAGCAGGAGCTGTGGCGGCTGTATCGGTCCATGTGTGGTCAGAGATAGATCGTAAGCCGCGGTCTTCCTCATGACTTCAATGGCGTAGTTCAAGATAATATTCTCGAGCGCCTTCATCACCAAGTCAATTTTAGGGTCATCCATAGTAAATGGATGTATGAGACCGCGATCGGGTAGTCGAAACAACAGGTTGATGTCACTTACAATAATAGCAGAAACAGAGCCCGTCGTCAGCATCTTAAAGAAACTAAACCAGATATTGTTTTCCATTATTACACTATGACATGTACTGTATATTAGTATTTTCCCTCGAAACTCCAGTGGTTACGCCCACATACGTTTTCTGCTTCCCGGGAATATGTCATGACAAAATCGAAGGCACACAAGTAGCAATTCTATTGGTTTTAGGTATAAAAACCTGACCAATCGCTTTGCCGATACCTGTCATTTGAATTTTAAAGAGGCGCGACAACCGACTTCAAAGCCGGTCAATTTTACCATTATGCTGCCGTGCGATGTTTTAGATGTACATTCAACTACTTTAACATCTCTAAGGTGTCGCGCAAAGAGCCTTCGGTGCTGTCATGACATGTTCCAGTGGTGCAGAGAACGTAAGTGAACGTAACCCCTGGGGTATTGAGGATGATTAGTTCAAATTAAGTCACACTTCAACATTTCATCTATAATGTTTTTGTTTTATTTCCTGAACTTTGTAAGGGTAACATTATCGAAGTGTTCGAATTTAATTGACATTTTCTCTGGTCAATTCAACATATACTATTTTCACCAATTCTGAATTCCTTACTGAAACATAACAAATGATACAAAACTTTTTGGGGATTTTGCGAAATAAGTCAAAAGACAACAATAGCAAAATTATTTGTACAAATATCTAACGGAACAAAATCACTAGCAAACGTTGGACTCAATGTCACAGGGACGTGGGACCAATTATAGTGTGTGCGTGTGTGTGTGCGTGTGTGTATTTGGACCTATCCTGATGTGAAGGGAATACTTTTAGACGTTGAAGTTTATATGAGCACTCGGTGTAATTTAAACCCTTCACGAATGAAAAATGGTCACATCATTTGGGGGATCGGCGAAGGAATGGGGGCACACTTTACAGATCTAAACTTCGAATTCGTCTTATGCTCTGAACACACCAAGTCAAAGTCAAACGCACACCATGTATTGACTCTCCTGTCCCTGTTATCCATCTTACTAGCTCTACTGGGGTAGTATATTCAGGTTGTTGAAACTTTCCAATGCTTGTTTACCGTCCTATTCTCTATAATACATAATATGAAAGATGTATGTCTATTAATGGAAAACAAATACTGTATATAATAATCTAGATATATAGATTTTATTCGGGACAATTGAACGATCCCCGATCCTTCGACAATTTGCTCTGCCATAAACCACGTTAATATACAAAAATCTTTCCTTCAAAGGAATTTCGTTTGGTTTACCAAGTGTTGATTTGATATATCAAAATGAACAACAGTTCGAAACTTAAAAACCTCATAGAAATATAAAGTTTCTTATATATATAAATTTCTCAGCGTGAATGAATATTTCCTGATGCATTTATTTGCAAATAAAGTATCCACTTTTACATGCATCATGCTATCTTAAAATGCATTTCACGAGTTGCAAGTCCGTAAATCAAGTGGATTATACCAGTAAGGCCATCAATTATGATGTTGACTGGTTAGTGGAAGAAGATTATCTATTAAGAATAATGATATATGGTTTGTTGAACACAAGTAATTATTAAAGGGAGATAACCCCCTATTTTTGGATAGTTTGTCTCCCTTCCATCATACCAACACAATTAATATTCTACTCAGTATTTCAATAATCAAACTTTGTCAATTGCAATTTGTAAATTGGTGAAAATAATTCTTTGTATGTTGCATTATCCATCCGAGTTCATCAACATAAAATATTGAAATGAGTTGTACACAACATTTCCATCTTTAAATGTAGAAGCAACACATTTGGGTTAATATTGAAATGAAAAGCCATTTTAAAATGTATTAATCATTTGAGATTTTACCAAAATAGTAATGCAAAAACGGTATTAGCAATGTTTATTTCCGTACAAAAAAAAAGTCATTTCATTGACAAGAGCAATATTCTTTACATGTACTCAAATTACACAATTAGGCAATAGTACCGAACAAATTTGTATTGATCCGTTAGACTTACTGATCGCTGAACTGCCCGAGAACAGCCTCATGGATTGTAAGGAAGTCCGTGGGTGAGGTACACGTCCACATCTTAGGGAACATGGGTATTTCTTCCTCCAATATGTTAGACAGGGTCGTAAACAAAACATCAGAAGAAGGATTTGCATCCGCTTCAAAAGCGTAATGTATTTTGTCTCTGACATAGAATAAAAAAATGTCCAAATCTGGAATGTAGAGCAGTCTGACATTTAAATTACTTCAGCGAGTATGTAAAAACAAAAGTAATCGTTTAATTCAGCAATATAATTAAATCATACCATTTTACTGAACCCGGTAATATTATGAATTTTATAAGTCTAATAGCACACGTAACTCATTTGACCCCGAGTACCGACAGAGGAAAGAACAGAATACGCCGTGGCCATCACAACAGTTATCCCTTGGAGGGCCTCAAGGCAAAATCAAACTAACCAGTCACTTATCCCTTCCTTTCGCATAAACCACTGTATAATTATAGAAACACAAAGTAAACTCTCTCCGATACATGCCCATTAACATATTAAACTAAGTTCATATGTGTTCAAACTCAGACAAAGAAACTAGCGAGGTTGATAGTTTTAGATATTTATTCATAACACAAACAGCGCTAGCATTTCCGTCGATTCCATTTCAGCTTAACCGGCTATCCGGAAGGATACATGCACCGTACTAACTGCTAGGGCAGTTATTTTCTCCTTTGAATACTTCCCACCTGCAATAATGATTCCGTAACGTACTCCTTGCGCTATCTTTTGACCATTTGGCAACTTTTCGTTTCGTAGCTGACACGGTACAACACTTTTCTTTCACTTACTTGCAAACGGCCAGTCATTTTGTTTACAAAGAAATGGTGTGCTATGCGCATGCGCTAGTAAAAGGAAATCCCTGAACAAAACGTTGGTCAGACAAGTAGAAATACCGATACTTATCTTAGATTTAATCAATTTTTTTTTATCTTAAGAAATCGGACTCTCTAACCCCCTCTTCCCTCTCTTTCTCTCCTCACCCTCTCACCATCCACTATCTCTCTCTTCCTTTATCTACATGTGCATGTGTATATTTGTGCGCATGCGTGTGGTTCGGTGCGTGAATTTTGTTAAAAAACTATTATTGTACAGGGAAAGGGCTTGATATAAGTTGTAAAACTTATGAATCTATTTCAGCCAAATCCGATCGTCATTGGAGTCTCACTTGATATGTTTATGTAGTATTTGAAACAACGACACAAAAAACGGTTACTTAACCGTGATGCCCCTTTTAAACAGACAAGGGAAAACCGGGACCAAATATTTATTTTAGGTATTATCAACTTAATGTTAAAGCTTATTTTATGTTGTTGTTTCATGTAGGAAATACAAGAACACCATGCTAAATGTATAAATAATATAAAAAGATATGTTTCAAATACTGTTTTTGCTTGTTATTACGGCTATTGTGATTTTGCTCTTTTTTTTCTATAGCCAGGACTGGTAATGTCAGGACCGGTATGTTTGGTATGTTTTGGATTCCTGTTTTAAATCATAATGCAATGTATATTTTTTATATAGATGTTTGCTAAAATACATTTTATTCATGTCATATCAATTCACTAAGGTAGTTACATTAAAAGACATGAAAGAAACACATTGAAGCACTTGGTCCTGGTTTTCCGTCTGGTTCTGGTATTAGTATGACCCTGAACTGCCAATTCGGAGCTCTCTGATTTTATCAATTTCAGACCATAACCAAACAACAGCGTCGCCGTGCGTGGAATAGCAGAACAATGTCCAACAATCCTCTATGAACATTCGGATCTCTGACTTTATCCATCTCATTTTGTTTACAATTACTTTCCCCACTTGTACCTCTACGATTGGTGACATTACCGACAGCAGGTAACCAATCACTGCGTGTAAAGTATGTTAGCAAGCCAATCAAAGTAGACAGACTATTTATATCCATGTGGAAACCCCTCCAAATGGCTGGTAAAGCTACAAATTCTAAAGCTACCATCCTGGGATAATACCAATAACAATATTTGCAAAACTATTCATTATCTATATTTACATTTTGATAGTAGTTCTGCTTTATCTATTTATTTCGAACAGTTTTTGAACTGCAAATCAAGTGTTGACAACAAATGAAATTGATGACGTAACAATATAGATTGATGACGTTTCAATAGCAAATGTTGTTTATAGTCTCATAACAACATTTGCCGTTACAATGCATTACAATGGCAGGATGTAGAGTAAATGTAAATATAAAACCGTACATCGGAACTCTGCCAGGCGGAGTGTGTCAATCATCCCCTGGAACACGATGTCATGTACGGCATATACGATTTGAGGTGCCAGCAAAATCACATCCGGTCTGGTCGGGAAGTAATGCATTAGGATTCTTAGCACCTGACTCACCATGGACTGTTCATCACGAGCCATCATCACATCCAAATGTTTCATCATTGCATCTGTAACACACAACACACTTACAACAAACACGTGTGTGGGGATGTCAACTGTTTTCTTAATAATTAAGCTGTTTTGATAAAATAGATATGGTAATGATTTTTGAAAATGACCTCTTGAGAATATGCAAAAGCGATAGGCGTCCTTATAAGAAAATTGGTATAAAGTAAAGCTGATATGTACTAGTAATTGGGTACTTTAAATCGTGAGGGACCTATTTATCAAAAGGGCATTTAAGTTACCTGAAGTTGTTTATGTTATGTTTTCCCCGCCAAATGTCATTAATTTTTCATATTTGTTCAATGCCAAAATGACCGCATTTGTAAAGATTTGACGCTAACAATGATTGTGATGGATAAGCGTATATTGGTGAATAAAAGACCTGGACCTGTTGTAGCTCTCTCTTTGAGATAGCCAAATTTCTTTTACGAAAAGTACTGCATTATGTTTGAATAATCTATTCAGTGTCATGGAAGTGTTATTTCCCCTTGTGAAATTTGTATTATAATTGAAGTTACTCTATAGAATGGGCATATATTTAAGAAATAATCAACATAGCCATGTGGTTTATATTTTGAAGATTAGAAAAAATGGGAAAACGATTAACTGTAGGACCCTCTCTGCCGGAGTTAAATAATTTTCCAACATTTCCAAATACCAAATTATCTATTGTACCACAATATACAATAATGCTTTAAAAATATAAATTCTACTTGATTTAAAGTTCTTTCAATCTGATTTTTAACTTGAGTAGAGTCTGCTCTTTTACACGTGCATTTTTTGTTATGTTATTGCATGTAATCTAGGGCTGAAACAATTCGCATACCTCACGATACGATACGTATCGCGGTACGATGCTTACGATAAGATGCGGTCATTTGTATCACGATACACATTTCTGCTTAAAAAGTCATTTTCCTAACGTTTGAGCAAGCGATTTTACCGAATTTCGCCATTGTATTAATTGAGATAAAAAAAGAACGTTTTTCGGTACTTTTATGTATGATTTCAAAGAGGACCATCTCTTTACTGAAATATTCCAAAATAATAAGTACACCTCTTTAGAGTTAACTACGATAAAATGATTGATGATTTCTAAATTGTAAACGTATTGCGGTAAAGGCAAACAAAACAATTCGATGCAACACACAAGAAAATAACATGGTATGATACGACTCGAAGGATCATTCTAACCTGATTCAGCAACGAGTGGAAGTAACATTAATCTCCCGTTTGCTTACATATAAACACACCCACCCGACCTCCCTTTTGCTTTCATGTTGCTCTGGTAAAATACTAGTCGCTTCCTACCGATTCGAAAAGTTCTCTTTAGCCAATTCGGTAGAGCGTAAGACTAGTAAACAAGAGGTCCCGGGTTCGACTCCTAGCGGAGGAATTAAAAAAATAATGACATACGTTACATACCTATAAACACCCTCCACCCCGACCTCCAGTTTGCTTACATATAAACACCCCATCCCCACCCCAACCTCCCGTTTGCTTACATATAAACACCCCCATTCCCACCCCACCTCCCGTTTCCTTACATATACACACCACATCCCCACCCCCATCTCCCGTTTGCTTACATATAAACTCCCCCATCCCCACCCCACCTCCCGTTTACTTACATATAAACTCCTCCATCCCCTCCCCCACCTCCCGTTTACTTACATATAAACACCACCATCTCCACCCCACCTCCCGTTTACTTACATATAAACTCCCCCACCTCCACCCCACCTCCCGTTTACTTACATATAAACAGCCCCAGGCCCACCCCACCCACCGTTTACTAACATATAAACACCCCATCCCCTACCCACCTCCCGTTTACTAACATATAAACACCCCATCCCCCCCCCCACCTCCCGTTTACTTACATATAAACTCCCCCATCCCCACCCTCACCTCCCGTTTACTTACATATAAACACCTCATCCCCACCCCCACCTCCCGTTTCCTTACATATAAACATCCAATCCCCACCCCCACCTCCCGTTTGCTTACATATAAACACCCCCATCCCCACCCCACCTCCTGTTTACTTACATATAAACTCCCCCATCCCCTACCCACCTCCCGTTTACTTACATATAAACACCCCCATCCCCACCCCACCTACCGTTTACTAACATATAAACACCCCATCCCCTACCCACCTCCCGTTTACTAACATATAAACACCCCATCCCCACTCCCACCTCCCGTTTACTTAAATATAAACACCCCCTCCCCACCCCCCCCTCCCGTTTACTTACATATAAACACCTTCTCATACATAGTGACGGTACAATTGACCCGTTTATCCAGGATCAATCGACCCAAGTCATTGATCAGCAGGTCCTCGGTTAGTCTCGGGTCCCGTAAATAGGAGAATGCATTCGCCACTCTGTGCAATGAGGCGTCAATAGCCGCGTGGGATATCTGGAAGGAATCTAAATGAAAACGACTAGTTAGCTATACATTGGGATACGTTCTATAGAAGTAGTGCTGGGTACTGAGTTGTGATAAGTACAATGATTATTACGTATTAATCTATTTTGATATTTTGAAGTCAAATATACTGTTCTATAAATACTATGATCCTCTCCGGGTTTTGTTGTTGTTGGTAGAATCACATTTTAATTGTAACATCACAAACCAGATCACATGACCAAATAAAGGATGCTGGTTGGGTAGCTTCATTATCATAGTGAGTTCTATAGTAAAAACTGTACTTTCACTTAACGGTCAGTTCTGTCATATTTGAAAAATTATTGTCCTATCATGTACTAAAACCACTACTTTCTTCCGTTGAGGACATTGTGATCTTATAGCTGTTGTCTCGTGATGAAATAATGAATTTGCTTTTGCAAACTCGTTGAAGTTACTCTCTTTCCAAAACGCCTCCAACAGAGACCGTTTATAAAATAGATGTGACCACCCTCATTAACCCCGTACACTACTACTTACCTATTGCCTTATCCACTTCCGGAAATCCACTCATGTATTCCTCGAGCAGTCTCTCTAGAACTGGACAGATGACCCAGGACTGTTTTGTTGACGACGCAGAAGTAGACGAGTTACCGGGATCTATGTGTCGATACTGAAGATGCTGGGCCAGTTTGGATAACCGGAACAATTTAACCTTACGTGATATCGATGAACCGGAAGTGCCTGTTGAGAAAATATCAACGAAAATAGATGATAGAATACGACTACATCCCTGAATATTAAATTTATAATCGACATCTTATACGTCGTTGCGACCAGGTTTCGAAAACGCATGTCACGTGATAGGGGGCATGTGTACTTCCGGTTTACACCGAAAATCTGAGAAATGCACAAAAAAGTATGAAAACCCCCCATGGTACTACACAGCAAATATCACTTTCTTGAAGAACATAAAATTTCAGCCATTTTTTCGTACAAATTTAACAATTTCTTACTTACACCGGAAGTTTGCATCCATCTCCCCCTAACAAACCACGTGACCGCCAAATCACGTGAATTTTATTCCCTGTATCTCGGAAACGACATATTTTGTTCAGCTGTCGTGGCATTATCGGTAAGGACAAACACACTTATTTAATCTAATACATTGTATGGTTATACATTATCAAATACTTAGGTCTAACGGAAATAGGAAGTACATCCCTAGTTGAAAATCTAATGTAGGGAGACAGTATCACAATTTCCGCATATTCTTATGAGGCCATTGTTTAATCTTAAACTGATGAATATTGTATGTTTATTATTGATATAACAGTGTGTTCTCTCAATATTTAAGTATTTCAAAGCAATCCAGGCATTAATTCAGTTGTTTTTATCAATGAGTCACATGTGTCCATTTTTCTGTACTTCAGGAAACCGGCTACCTATTTCGCTACTGTGAAGTTTTTCAATAAAGATAACTCTTACATGCAAGTACTATGTGTATATGGTTTTATTATAAAAAATCAATTTTTAATCGTTTATAGATAATTTATTTTATACAATTTCAGCATTTATTAAATTGATATACATTAATGCAATATGGCAGTATCATTTTTATTGACATTATTTTGCAAAAAAAAATGTGTCTCATTTTCAAAATTCACTCCTTTTTACATAAATTTCCATTTAAAATCCTTAAAGTTTTGACAACCTATATTTATTTTGTGGAGAACATTTTCTTTACTTCAAAGCAACTTAACTACAAAATTTGAAGAAATTCTACTGAGAAATGGTGCATGACACAAACCTATTACCTTAATATCACCAGTTCGAGTATGTCAACAAAATCATTTTGAATAATACAGTTAGACGATAACATACCTTTTGAGAATCAAAGAATCGCGTTTCCCTACAACAAGGGCAATAACTATTGTATTATGCCTAAATAAAACAATAGTTAAATTATATTTTTTAATTTTAAACATATTCTATTGCCTTTTTTTACATAGCAAAGAAATTGGGCGCAAGTTGTACAACTTATATCAAGCCCTTTCCCTTTATAATAATATTTTTAACAAAATTTCATGATATTCAAAATGGTGAGGAGAGAAAGAGGGAAGAGGGGGTTAGAGAGTCCATTTTTTTAAGAGTTAGGTACTGCAACAATACAGTGAATTTATGAAAATATATATCAGACCACGTGGTTGGTCTTTCTACATGCGAACGAAACTAGTTATACTATTCTCTGTTCACAACAATAATTCAATAGTAAAGATGGTCACATTGACGCGCCATTGTTGTCTGTAGTCCATTTTATAGGGAGGTTCCGAATAAGGGAAATGTGATCGAAGAAACCCGATAGCCCTTTACCAGAGCGTGCTACAGGCAGAATATCAATTTTGTTATTAAGAAGGAAATTGTTTAAATATTTTAATGGATATGACACAAATGACTTAGACAGTGGGTGAAGGTATTTAAACAAGGGGAAAATGTGTAGTTTTGATTAGCAATGCTTCTTTTCATAATTGTATTGCTGTAGTAGTTTTGAACAATGCCACACACTCAAAAAATATGAAAGTGTTGTTAAATTTGACAAAAATTCAATTTTGGTATTTTTTGTAGTCAATGGGACTATCTAGTGTAAATGTGACAGGTAAGCAAGATTTTTATTTCTGTGCTATGTATAGCTACTCTACGACAAACTATAAGCAATGGAGGTGATACAATTTGTCATGTTCACAAAAGATTAGATAACTGAATAAACATATTTGTATGCACACTTGTAACTCATTGTACTTTTTATTTGATTATGTTGAAAGAATTGTAATAGGACGAGAAATAGTGATAAAGATAGTGCCGTCGCTGGGGCTCGAACCAGCGACCCTTGGCTCTCCAGCCCGATGCTCTACCGCTGAGCTAAAGGGAAATTCACTACAGCTAACGCTTGTTTTACAGAATGACGCCCTTTTTTGTTTATAATGAGTAGAACAACTTTGTGTGTTTTTATTTTACTTTATTCCCCATTTCAGTAATAAAATTATTACTCAAATGGGTAAATGTTCCCCAAATGCAGGGGTATTACCCATATGCGCCTAACCTGTTTAAGGATCCCCGTCCCAGCCAGAGCAAAACACTAAAGATTTCCACTATTCGTTTGAATAACGTTTCGACTACAGAGTTGTGTCCCTTGCGTTGAAAAATCTCCAATCGCGAAAGTGGGGGCAAAAAGGCCGACATGCAAGCCCGACGTAAAATCGGCCTTTTTAAATGTAAACTTAACGCATTAACTGACAATAATAACAACAACGATGTCCAAATTCAACTGCTAGACCACGACTATGCGATGAAACAAAGTGACACTCCTTTACACATTGAAGAGACGCTGGCTACTGAGGCCCTTACTAAGCTAAGGCAATTTTACTGATGAGCTGACACCGACGTGCGATGAGGATCCCTCCAGTAGTACAAGTGATAACGAATACGTCAATAACTGTTTAACCTGGTCGCAGGGTAGACGAGTGGTTGAACTTGCGATGTTATCTGAATACCTGGACCAGAAAGGTTGTAAGGAATGAGGTACTTGGCTACGGTTGTACACAGGAAAGACATTTTGGCCTGGGAAATATTTTATACATCACAATAGTCAGGATTATATTCTATATTTGTTATTTCATGTATATACCCAATAGGCCTATATTTCAAGTTCATTTTTTATATTACATACAACAGTGTTATTTTTACAAAGTGATATTTTTATAACACAATATCGTATGTTGTTATCTGTACATAATGTGAACGTTTAATAGTGTTTTGTTCAGGATGTAAAAGTTTATTATTGTTGTATAAAGTGTGATCTTTTTTATATCACAACATGGTATGTTATTTGTACATTATGTAGAATTGTATTATTGTTGTGTAAAGTATGTGAAACTTTGTTATTGTTGTTGATTGTGACATTTTTTGCTATGACACAGTAAAGTACATTGTTTGTTATAATGTTATTCATACACAATGTGCAATTTTATTTTATATTGGTTATTACATTTGAAGAAATTTTAATGGTTGGTAATGCCTACTGTATTATATTCGTATATAAAAAGTGCTATATTGTATGTTGTAAATTGTATATTGGTGCAAATGTAAGAGTTGTCTCTCTTTTTTGTTTAGTTTTTTTGTATCTTTATAATCTTTTGTATAATAAGTCCGCAAGATATTTTTTATTGTCACCTATATTTTCTTTTCGTTGTCCTAAACGTGTTGCATTGGCACTCGGAATTTTATTGATTCATGTAACGGGCATTTTTGTTAGCTTTAGTATTATTGTTTGAAAATAACTCATTTTTTTTGTTTTTTGTTCATCAATATTGACATTGTTATTATTTTTTATGTGTTATATTTCTAATAACCCTATGTTGCATCAAATAAAATGTTTTTTGTTTCATTTTGTTCCATTGAAAAAAAAAAAATGAGAAAAAAACACCAAATTTCATAACATCCCAAAAAATCTGAAGAAACTACCGCAAGGTATGGGTTATTGTTCAGAAAGAATTTGGTTATGCAATAGCGATGCCGAAGAAAACAAACCAACGCCTCAGTACAGTTTTAGGCGGAGGGACGGGGATCCTTAAGTAAACTATCTGAATTCTTTGGATTTTATTTTTTATATTAGAAACTGATCGCTATGTGTAAATAACAAAAACTGTTTTCAATAATATCTGCTGTTTATTTGGTTCTAGCTATATATTAACTACGCATCACATCATATATGTTTTTTCCCCACATATTTATTGCCCCAAATTTGAGCAGAGGATTAGGCACAAGTTATATCAACTTACCAACGCCTTTTCCTCTAATACAGTACATATTGATATTTACATGATAGCATTTAACAAGGCATACAAACTGTATTTTACAATTCTTACATTTTACTTAAAAACTATTGCTGGATTTGATGAAAATGTTGCACGTGTCTGAATACTTCTGTATTTATATCTACGGACATAATTTCATTCCTAAATAAAATAAACCTAAATTTACTGGATATATATTCAAAGAGTTTATGTTTTGAAATAGCGTAATTTGTGTTGTATTAAAAAGTTTACATTCTAAGAAAAAATGACCAACATCCTCACAGGAATGTCCATAAGCGCATGATGGATTATCAACAATCTTAACACGGAACAAATCATTTTTCAAAGAGCTGCACTGATGCTTGAGTTTCGTATGTAATATATCTAAATTCCGTTCGCCAAGATTATAATAAGATGGTGGAGACGAATTTGCACCACTGGATATAGCAGATTTAAAAGTATTTAAAGATGGCAATGTTGTTATTGTATTGTTTAACGAATTCCAAAGACGTAAACTCGATGGCAAAAAATGAGAGTTGCTTGAGGAGAGTCTGAAAGCAGAAATATTGTAATCATATTGGTACCCACTGTGTTTGGCAAAAGGCCCGTGGGTAACAACAATTGGTACAATTTACGGAACTATCTATTAACTACACATCACACCATATATCTGGAAAAAGTTTTATAGCTTAGATCTTTCTAAGTACAGTTGTACTGAAGTATATTATAATACAAAAATCATCAATGTCAAATTCTTGATCACAAAACATTACTTACCTGTCAAAAAACATGCACAGCTACATAACAATAAAACAGTCCAGGTGATGTCCATCTTCATCGTGTCCCTGTCGTCCGCTTACTGGCCGCTCACCTTCAAGATACGGGTGTGTATCAAATACTACCATAACACATCTCACTCAGGTATAGGGCGCACGTGAGATACGTGTACGTTACACATCTCCTTTAGAGAACAATGTTCACGACATCACCAATGTACCTCAGGACTAGACACGTGCGTGGTCAGGCGAGAACACATGTAAACTCGCGTGTTTATTCAAAACATGGACGTCCTGAGTCTCACGTGGTCAGGCGAGTACTTTACATTCTGATGCACAGGCGGGGGTCGGGGTGGGGGTGNTTCACCTGTCCTTCTTCTGCTTATTAGCATAATCGTAACTCGCGGTGATTTGGCACCTATCGGAGGTGACGTCACAAGTTCAACGCCTGTAGCGGTCACCATCGAAGGAATAGGCGATATCGAGAAGATTGCGAATTTTTTATTTATTTTTTTAGTTTTCAGGAATCAGATTATGCTGAAGATAACATTATGTAGATGGTATCCAGTCATATAAAATCTGCCAGAATTTCCAGACAGTGAGTTTATGGTCATAGGAGTGTATTGCTAAACGGAAATAGGAAGTTCATCCCTAATTGAAAATCCAATGTAGGGAGACAGTATCACAATTTTCGCATATTTTAATGTTTAATATTAAGCTGATAAATATTTTATGTTTATTATTGACAGAACAGTGTGTTTTTCAATATCAAAGTATTTCAAAGCAATCCAGACATTAGTTCAGTTGTTTTTTAATCAATAAGTCACATGTGTCCATTTTTCTGTACTTCAGGAAACCGGCAGAACATTTTCTTTACTTCAAAGCAATATTACTACAAAATTTGAAGAAAATTGGAGAAATGGCGACACAATCCTATTACCTTAATTGAAACCAAACTGACGATCCTGCATACGGTAACACAGACTGGTAGCATTGCATGTCCTGATTCTGAGAGCTGATGAGATTTTTTTTTCTCTCGAATGAGCGAGTTTGAGGGAAATTAAACAGAAAGAGTCTCAATGTTGTCGATCATAGATATTTTAGCTGGAAAGTCAGTTTGCAATAAGTTTCTTTACTCCACACAGAGACGTATAAACTTCATATGTCTCGGCTATACAGTAAAAAAACTATCCAATCATGTCGTCATTGAACAGCACTTCGTGACCAGTTTCTGTGCCGGAATATTTATCTTGCAAAGTTATATACCGTGGTACCTCTATTCAGAGACGTATAATGTATTATACGTCTCTGCTCTACTGTCCAAAAATACGGAAATATATCGGTGAAAAATGTTTACAAAATAACTTCAACGTTGGTGTCTGCAGTTTTTAAATGTCAATATTTTTAGTAATGACAAATCGACGACATTGTGTCTTTCTTATGTTAGGACGACAATTCAAATAAACAGCAAAATACCGACAGTTACACATTTTATTGTATACAATACAGTACCTATGTATGTGATGCTAAATAAGATCACGGACTTATATAATCTAATTTCGTGATTACATTTATCCCAAAAATATGAATGGATTATGAGATTCAAACATTTTTGTTTCTCCCTATGCATGTAGCATACACAACATCAAGTTATAATTAACATCTTGCTTAAGTAATGAAAATCATCTCGATCCACTCCCTTAACATACTTAGGTGTGAAATTTATGTACATGTAAATAACACTAAACGCCTGTGTCCAGTATACAGACAGCAGGAGTTGGTTGGTTGGTTGAAGGGTTTTTCGCCTACATGATTCCGCCCTTACGGGTTTGATCTCACTGACGGAAGTCGGTGTTCTGTCGTGTGACAGCAGGAGGCCCAAGACATATATTGTGTATTATGTACATCATCTCTATACATTCTCTATATATCGTTTTTTGTACATCATGTACCACATATAAGGGCCAATAGCCCAAGCTTTGAATAAATGTTGACAATATTGACATTTGTGATATTATGATAAGTGAAAATTATAATATTTTTTCCTATCTACAGTGTATGTCCACACAAAATCAGCTTGAGATAGAAATTTTGCAGACATAACTATAAAATAAAGGAAATATAAAAACAACATTCAGTCAACTGTTATTGTATCAGTTGAAATTTATAGACAATGCATTACAGAATTTTAAACAATCTTTGATATTAAGATAAGTTAATGAGGCTTTACTTAATCAACAATAATTTAAGATTTTAATAACATGTAGGCCGCTAGTACTGTACCTGTTATAATAACTGTATAAATGTATCCATTTTTTTTTAAATATTCATATTTCATCTACTACGATGTGTCATTATTATTCTTTACTAAGAAACTTGAATATTTCTCTGATTAAAGTAGATATAAGTTCCTAATTTTAATATTTTAATATGCTATAATATTTCAATACCATCTACATCATTTTGAAACAGACTATAACCAAATTGTGATCAGGTGTGAAAATTGATGAAATGTATGGTATAGGTGAGACCAGGTATTTTAGAAATGGATACTAGGTGAGACTAAACCCTATATATCTGTGTACAGGTTCCCCCCACCTGATGTCAGCAGGTGGGCAAGGGGGTAGCTGAAGTGAGTATGTATTAACAACCATGTCCTCAGGGGAGATAACTGGGTAAGGTATAAGCAGAGACGTATATATTACGCCTGCAAAAATGTAAAACAATTGAGAAACCTTAGCAAGTATCTAATTCAGGCTGCTTCTAAAATAAAGTCTATACTTAATATCTGAGCAATCCGTGTATGTTCCAGCTTTGTGCCACTGTCAATGATTATATATATATATTTTTGTATGTTGACAACATTGCTATGATGTCATCTTGTATATTACTCTATGTTCTCCGCCATCTTACACAAATAGATTATAATATTTACTTGTATGCACATGGATGTTGTAACTCCTATATGCTATCTGTTGCATTTGGAAATAAAGAAATTGAAAATTGAAAATTGAAAATGTCTCTGGTATAAGGATCAATTTCAAGAAAAAATATTAATAAATGAAATGCGGAAGTACTGTCACAGAGTCACATTATATGCAAACCACAATCAGTACAACTGCATCACTCGACAGATGAAAGTCAGAAACGAGGCAAATAATGCTGGACAATTCTATGCACATTATATATCTGATCAGGTGGTTCATTGATAAATTACTCATCTTTGTGAGACTAACGGACAGTTTCTCCCCCTGCAATATTCTTAGAAGAGATGTGTATATTTATCATGTGCTAAACTCCTTGGATTGCATAAAAAATAAAAACGTTTCAAGTTCTATGACTGGGAGTAAAAAAAACAAAAATATTATCTACACAAGTAAGTGACGTCGGAATATATCATATAAGTAGCTAAAAAGCTTACACAACGAACGCACGGTCGAAGCTTCCCGGTATGTTCCTATAGGGCTGTTTGGACAGCGTTGAACTTGTGACGTCACAGATGTGGGCTGGTGTGTTTTTCAGATAAATCACAATATCTCGGAAACAGAGATACGACGTTCGCACTTTCTTAGCCTTGGTATTGTATAATATGAAGTATTTTCATAGCTTGATATAGAAAAACATTCAGGGTACACCTTAAGGATCCCTGTCCCATTACACTGTCATTTTCTTCGTCGAAACAGTCACAGTTACCTCCCCTTTATTCCGTGTTGGCCATATTTCCGTTGAACAGTGAGCTTAAACAACAGCATTCAAATATGTGGTCAAGGGTTCGAATCCCCGTCTAGTCTACCTGCAGTTTTTACACTAAGAACACTGGGTTGGAATATATTTTGTTGATTTAATCTTTATTATTTTTCATAAAAGTTCCGCAATATAGAACAGCTTCCAATGCATTGTAAGAGTCTTATACAGTGGATCTTTAACTGCATATTACTTGCTATAAAACTCCACTGATGTTTATTTTATTACGATATACACGAACTGTACATAATGCCCGTTTATTAAAAATTGTTCAAAAAATCATTTTCTAAAATCAAAAGTATTATTTATTGCATTTTCTTTTAGATAAACTGCTTATGTGGAAATTGTCAGAGTGGATGATGATATAATATGGGGAGACAACTCGGCGAGACACTATTTTTCTGTGAGCCCAAATGGGCAAAGCAATACTGTTTCGCTTATTGATAAAGTTTTTACTATTACTGCAACGGGAGTCGGGGAATGTTATCTACTGAATACAGATATTATGAGTGTTGCTGGGCCCTTCAATAAAACCGTCTTTATATTAAATAATACCCTAACACTCCTTTAGGATTAGCCGAAAAATGAACATATATTTATTACAACAAAGAAAATGCATGCAGGCTATAGATATCGTGTTAATGGGGGTATGTTGAGGTATCTTCTGGGCCCTATTACAGCTCGTGTCTGCCCTAGTTCATAAAGCAACGCTGAACACTAACAAACAACCTCGATGAAAGATAACTTTTGCATATCATATTTCATTTTTATTTATAATGGAGCACACAATGACAGGAAGACGCTGGGGATTTTGATACATAAACATGTCCCGTCAAGTATACGCGCGCTATGAAAAGGTCTGATTTAAAATAGTATCTAGAAATTGTACAGGATTCGACAGTTTACTTGTCACAAAGTCGATATGACGTTAAAAGCTTCAGTTCAAATTACCACTCCAGGTTCATTTCTTTTGTAATGCACTATACAATTTATTTCCCTGTTTTAACAAAAGTCAGTAAAATGTGACTTTGGGAACCGGTGAATGATGAAATAGATCAGGATATTTTTAATTTGAAATTATTCGAAATTATATCAATAAAACTCTTTGAAGAGCAATATTGTCAGACTAACAATACTGAGCATAAACTTGCTCAGTAACCTTAACCTTAAATAGTGTGCCCAGAACTTAGTGGCCTTTGACCTCTTGTTTTAAAAAGGTATATTTCCGTCCCGTTAGCCTCGGAACGATCCTAAGTCTAAAAATTTCCTAAACTTGACTCAACCAATCACAAATATGTATGCAATCGCTAGGCTGATACATGTTCTTTGAAGATTACAAAGGAGCTTCGACCGACTTCATGTTTTTTACCGTTGCGCGACCGCGTGATTCATTTGATATACCTCAAAGGATAGAACTAGTCTTCTTGTCTCATCAACAAGGTGATGCTGAGTGAGACTGAGTTTTCATATTTTGACATATTCCGGGCGTGCATAGGGCGAAAACAACCGTAGCCC
Source organism: Mizuhopecten yessoensis (assembly GCF_002113885.1). Lineage (NCBI taxonomy): Eukaryota > Metazoa > Mollusca > Bivalvia > Pectinida > Pectinidae > Mizuhopecten > Mizuhopecten yessoensis. The sequence continues at coordinate 490,549 of NW_018408916.1, forward strand.
CTTGAGTATAGAGGGTATAACCGTTGTCACGTGTATACAACACGCAGGGCAGAATGGCGGTAAACAGAACTCGATTTTGTTATCTTTTACATGCTTAATCTGTTTATAATAACATGCATAAGTAAAAAGAGTTACATTGATTCAGAATAGAGCCATATACACTGACTAGAATATGTAGATAGAAACAATTATAACTACCAAATATGACAGCCATGACGACAGGTAAATTATCCTCAATAGGACCTCCGCCGAGAGGGGGGGNAATGTTCTATTTTTCAAGGTGGAAGTGTTAATAAAATACACACGCGTGATGCGGCATAATTCTCTGTAATGTCGATAGCACATTGAGGTTGTGTATGATATGTTTATATGAACAGACCATTGTAAATTGGCAAAGTATGTCTGTTTGCTTCTTGGTATATATTCCGCATTATAAAATACAAATGTACCTTCAAACTAAACTTAACTCTGCAATACATATAATCTCCTACTATTTGCAAACTCTACAAACCATATACGCAGAATAACAATTGGTCTAATGTAACATTTGATCTTGCTCTTAGTACACGTGTCGAAATTGAATATCAATATCAGATATCAATACGATATGTGTACGAGTCGGACAAAAGACCGGTAGTAAGTGTATGAATGTACTTTTTCTGTATTGAGGCGTGTCTATTCATATATATATACAATTTATCACATACTGTAAGTGTTATCCAGTGAATTTACCCATGTCATATTTTTTGCGTATTAACCCATGTAATTGACTTAACAGCCCTATGATTGGCTGTAAGTTTCAATTGGTTCAATTGTGACGTCACACCTAGGACAAGTACATGACGTCACCGACTTACCCACTGGAGTCAAAATGGCGGGTTTTTACATTTCAAGGTTGAATGAAAATTGTCGTTACACGAATAAATGCCACAAATCTTGATTATGTGATAAAATCGATCTTACACTCGTTTTTATTTCATATGAAATGGAAACTCCTATTTATACTTTAATATACATTTGTTTTTTGAAAGCTCACAGTTATCTAGCTAAGCTTAAATTAAACGGCATTCAAGTACTAGTGATAAAGACCGTTTAAATGTTCATACAAAAATAAAATGAAAATGTTATGAAAATGAAACATTGTATGGATACGGGGTAAAAGGCATTCTCGATACTCCAGGGGTTACGCTCACTTTTGCTCTCTGCACCCCTGGAATATATCATAGCAAAAAGAAGGCTCAGTGTGCACCGCCTTGTGGATGAGACGAGAAGGCTAGTTTGATCATTTGATGTTCATCAAAAGAATCTCGCGGTTGTGAAACGGTAAAACGTATTGGTTTTGAAGTCGGGCGTCGCTCATCTGTAATCTTCAAAGGACAAGTATCAGCCTATTGATTTGTCAGGTTATCCTAGCTGACTCCAATCAAATAGCTAACCGCGTGCCTTCAATTTACTGTGACATTTTCCAGGGGTGCAGAGAACGAAAGTGAGCGTAACTCCTGGATATCGAGTATGGATACAAGGTATAGGGTAAATACATTTAATGTTTTATTTTAAAAACAATTATGAAATAAGTAATTACAACTCATATCTATCATTTCTGTTAGTCCACATGTTAGCGCGCTTGAGGTCTTAATGTTGGAGGAAACAAGAGTACCTGGAGAAAACCCATGTGTCCGGGCAGGTGAACCCATACCATTTTATACCCGAACGGGGAATCGAACCCCGGCCGCCTTTGTGAAGGGTGTGTGCGTTATCCTATGCGCCACCCGATCACATATGTTTTGAAACCGATGAGTCAAACGACCCAAGGTAATAAAGAACTTGAACTTAAAGGGTACCGGATAGATGTGAGGGTATGGGATATGAGGTATATGGTACAGGTTATGGAATACATGATACGGGTACGCGTAACAAAGTAAAGGGTACATGCTACAGATTATGGGATACATGGTACAGGTTATGGAGTTCAAGATACAGGGTACGGGTAACTAGGTACAGGGCAGGAAACGTGCTACAGGTTATGGGGTACAGGACACAGGGGATGGGGTACAAGGTATCTGGTATCAGGTACATGTTATATGGTACATGATACAGTGTACGGTGTATAAGGTACAGGGTGAATGGTTTAGGGTACTTATACATGTTATGGGGACCAGGATACGGGTAACAACGTATAGGGTACGTGATACAGGTTATGGGTTACATGATACAGGGTGCGGGTACATGTACCAATGTATAGGTTACGTAGAACAGGTTATGGGGTACAGGATACAGGGTAAAGTAACAAGGTATATTGTACGGGGTACAGGGTTATGGGGTAGAGGGTTATGAGGTACATGATACAGGTAACGGGTAACAACGTATAGGGTACGTGGTACAGGTTACGGGTACATGTACCAATGTATAGGTTACGGAGTACATGCTATTGGGTACATGATACAGGGTAAGGTAACAAGGTATAGGGTACGGGGTACAGGGTACGGGTAACAAGATATAGAGTACGGGGTACAGGTTATAAGGTACATGATACAGGGGAACGGGTAACAACGAACAGGGTACGTGGTACAGGTTATTGGGTACATGAAACATGGTACTGTTAACAAAGTACGGAGTACAAGGTACATGGTACGATTAAGAGAACATCCATAAGATTAATGTATATCATAAGTTAGGGATGTACAGTCAGCGTTTTTGTAATTGCCCATATCGCCGGAACATTTCAATTTACAAGGATTTTAACTGGACGGGTATTGTTTTTAAGTGTCTTCCGATATGCAAATGTGTTCCTTTTCTGAATATAACACTGTTTACAGTTGGACTTATATTTCGTGTTAACATCAGGTGCAGAGAGAGAGTAGCACATGTTGTCAGTATTCAACCTAAACTAAACTCAAATGGGAACTACAACCCACTAAAACACCTGATTTAGTTGCGGTAGTCCTGAATAGGTAAAGGTTTTGCCAAATTACAGTGGTCTATTTTTAACAACTATCTATATTAGGAACAAGCCATTCGGATTGATATGTCTCGCCTATGCCCCGCTTTGACCATCAATGTACATATCAGAGAAACTAACTTAAACCCAAAAACTTAATGTTGATGGAGATGCTGACAAAATCAATGGACCATGGAAGGTATGCCGCATCCAGCATTTGATGCATGGGTTAAGATGTACTACCTAAGATGCATCTATGATGCAAGTTTGGTAGATCTAGCGCTTATACTTTCAGAGAAAAAAACGTAATGTTGATGAAGATGCTGACAACGTCAATGGTCCTTGAATGTTATGCTGCATCCAGCATTTGATGCATGGGTTGAGATGTACTAACTAAGATACACGTATGGTGCAAGTTTGATTGGTCTAGCACTAAAAATTTCAGCGAAACTAGCTTAAACGAAAAAACGTAATGTCGATGGAGATGCTGACAAAGTCAATGGACCATGAATGGTATGCCGCATCCAGCATTTGATGCTTGGGTTGAGATGTTCTACCTAAGAAGCATCTATGGTCCAAGTTTAGTTGGTGTAGCAATTATACTTTCAGAGAAACTAACTTGAACACAAAAACTTAATGTTGACGCCGTCGCCGTCGCCGGAAAAGCAACACTTATGTCTCGCTTCCACTTCGTGGCGGCAAGACTTTTTTGTTTGTTTGATTTTGTTTAACGTCCTATTAACAGCTAAGGTCATTTAAGGACGCCCTCCCCTGTGTGCAAGATGCTTACGTGTAGTGTAGTGTATGTGTGTGTATTTTGGGAGGCTGCGATATGTTCGTGTTTGTCTCCTTGTGATAGCGCGGAACTGATGCCGACTTTATAGTGCTACCTCACTGAGACATACCGCCGAAGACACCCAGCAGGACGCCCCACCCGGTCACATTATACTGATAACGGGCGAACCAGTCGTCCCACTCCTAATTTGCTGAGCGTTAAGCATGAGTAGAAACTTCCATTTTTTTGAAGACTTTGGTATGTCTCGGCCAGGGGACAGAACCCAAAGACTTCCTCACAGGGGCGAACGCTCGACAAATGGCCAAAAGTGAGGCATTGTCAAGGGAGACATTAGGAAGAAGAAAGTTATTTAGAAAGGAGAGAAGAGATAAGGTCCCAAATTTAGTCGCCTCTTACGATCATGCAATTGGGGGCAGCAGGTACAATTCTTACGCCCTACCTGCAGGGACTGGCGGCAAGACACAAAATGTGCTGTATCACGGTGTGCGTTTAATCAACTTCCGCCTTGAGACGTGATATACCCCATACAGATGAATATGGCGTTCGCGAGGGGTCGTCCAGCTGTGGTCCTTCTGTGGATACTTTACCTGTCGTCATGGGTACAACTGTCGATAAGTACAGGTAGGAACTAATGGCATGTAATACTCTTGGTCGGATTTCTTTTAAAAATAACAAATATATTTGCATTTGTAAACCATTATTTTGTGTATGGCTGTATGTAATTGTATTGGTTGATGTGCCATATTGTGTGTGCAAAGCAGTGCTAGCTCATTTAAGTTAACGTTTATATATTGTATATGTATATAGGTATTGAAACTACTCCAACGTGTAAGACAATAAGATATAGTCACAGATACCTCCACATGGCGATACTGTTGTATGTCGTTGTTGAATGTTGACCAAGGTTTTAATGTTTTTCTTTCAAATATTGAGACCATGTTTGAAAGAGAGTTATATTTAGATAAATTGTAGATAAATATTACACCCAACTCCCATCCCCCACCCCGTGTAATACATTTGGATGATGCCTTCAAATAAAATTTAAGCAAAGCGATGGTCCCCTTCTAAAGTATGCTTCTAAAATATAAATGTCGTTTACGTCATGTCAGGCTAAAACAGATTTGTTCGACTGTAATATACAACTAAGTAATAGTCACACGATGATAAACGGTCTACTGGCGATGTTACACAACTGGGCTACGTTCCGCATTACCGATTAAAGTCTTAAGGTAATAGGATTGTGTTGCCATTTCTCAGTAGAATTTATTCAAATTTTGTAGTTATATTGCTTTGAAGAAAAGAAAATTTTCTACCCCCCAAAAAAAATTAGTTGTCAGAATTTTAAGGATTTTAAATAGAAATTTATGTAAAAAGGAGTGAATTTTGAAAAAAATATTGACATTTTATAATAAAACCATATACACATAGTAATTGCATGCAAGAGTTATCGTTCTTGAAAAACTTCACAGTAGTGAAATAGGTCGCCGGTTTCCTGAAGTACAGAAAAATGGACACATGTGACTCATTGATTAAAAAACAACTGAATTAATGCCTGGATTGCTTTGAAATACTTTAATATTGAAAGAACACACTGTTCTGTCAATAATAAGCATATAATATTCATCACTTTAATAGTAAACATTAGATTATGCGGAAATTGTGATACTGTCTCCCTTTTCAACAAGGGATGTACTTCCTATTTCCGTTTAGCAATACATTCCTATGACCTTAAGAAGGACAAGACATACGTATACCACACATTGTATTCATTATTACAAAATGGACGTAAATTTCGTCAGGGAAAGGTTCAGAATATATCTGAACTAGAAAGGAATCAACGCAATAGTTTGGCCATATTTAGTGTTTTTCTTTATAAGCAGGAATGCGATATTAATTTCGACCACCGCCATTTAAATATTTATATACAGAAATATATATATATATAACTAAAAAAGAAAAATCTACTGTACTATTAAAAACATGATGTTGAAATATTATCTTTTTAAATAACTGTAAGGACAATTCTACTATTGTTATGATATACGTGTATATATATGAACATTTGCTCTGCAGTGACGTAGCAAATCATGTTTCGGAGTGTTTGCTATAGATAGTCGAAAGTCCGATGGGGCGTAGTGCCGGAGGAGAGGAAGGATATATGGGAGGACAAAACATTCTACTAGGCCCTAGAAGCAATCTCCCGTGCTCTGTGAACTCCACTTAGACTGATTATAAACAATAAACATTATATGAATAGTATTAGATTTTGTACTTCACAAAGCATTTTTTTTTATTTACATCAACCTTCGAGATTTGTCAATGTGTATAGTTATAACATACCAACACTATATTATCAGACTAAAAGTTTCAAGAAGACTGTTATTATTTCTTTCCTTTTTTATGATTGGTACAGGAGGTCCATATTTATGATAACAAAAAAGAAATTAATAAAAATATATCATTAAAAACAATTATTGAAAATTTTAGTGTATGCTTGAGCATTTGTTCCCCTGAGCCCTATGAACAACTTGATTCATATTATTCACCGTTTCATATAAGAATATTATAAAACGTGAATACTGGAAAAAGTATCGATATTTTTGTGTTTATTTCCACAAAATATATTTTTCACGGGTAACGTCACGAGACAACATTCCGTGAGCAATGCGCAATTACATACCATATATCTCAGCGGGAAAAAACAAGGCAATGCAATTTGAAACATGATAACACGTAGCTTTATTAATCTTGTCTCGGCCTCATTTAGGGGGAAAATGTATCCGGTGACTCTTTATAAGTTTCTTGCATATTCTGTTATCTTAAAGCCCTCAACCAATTGTGTGCCAGAAAGCCGATTTTGAGCCAATGCAGGTGCTGATGCTCTTATGTAATTTATTGAATCATTAGATAATGTTTGTTGTTTGTTAATATATTTGTTTTTTAAGTGAACAGCTACAAAATCTGTTCCTTATGTTGAATAATAAAGCAATTTATATGATATGAATCTTAATACAGAGTTTTTAAACAAGAATTGTTCTTAAACAAAAACCTCCGAGACTAACTAATGTCTACTGTAAATTAAGAATATATAATGTCTAGCACTGCCCAACCACGTACTCATTTACAGCTGAGTAGACTGGAACACGCGGAGTAAAGTGTCCTGCTCAAAGATACAACACAGTGCCGTGCAGTGACTTTACAGTAGACTCGAACCCGCAACCCTTCGGTCACGAGCCCGGCGTCTTACCGCTAGACCACCGTGCCTCCTAATATGGTATTTGAATAAAGTAACTGATTATGGGTTAGTCTCAATAGTTAAATTCATCAAGGTTTTAATTGATAGAATTACCTGTACTAATTGTACTTTTGCATATTTTGAAATGTTTTGTAAGTAAAATCTTTACACTGTGACCATTTTATGAGAATAAAGTCTTTGTCATCGCCAAGGTCATTGACATATACATTAGGCTGACGTTTGGTATACCGCACATTTATAGTCGCCGACACCTTGTTTACGTAATAAACTCATGAACAAGAAACCGTTTGCGTAAACAAGCGACAATGAACCGGAACATGGTATAATGTCTTATTCATATTAAAATTCTTCATACGACTGTCGGCGGTTTACTGCTTTTGTGTATGTGACAAAGGTATATCTCCAGAAAAATATTAATTCCAACAACAAACCCCGGTCACGTGATGTCCCGAGTGAGCTGACCGGTGTTTGTGTGGTGGTAACTTTTTCTCTACATACGGATATTAATGGAATGTTTTCTAAATTCTGAAGCCAAGTAAGTGTGCATGGGGAACTTTGTGATGTAAACGAAGCAAACAGTATTGTGCAAGTCATTCGCTAGCTTGACTATTGACAAAATTTGTGATTTGTGTACCTGAGTATAGGGCGACCTGTTTCTAAATATAGCAACGCCAATAACGAGTATTGAACAGTGCACGCACATACCTTTATCGATACGGAAGACCAGAGGTATACAATGAACGTGTCGAAGGACGATACATGTTTACTTATCACCCCAGAGCAGGCCTTAGCTTTCGCAACCCCAGTTAGCGAACATTTGAAAGACAAGCGGAAACAAATGTCCAGTCCGCGGTCTCCAGATATAGTAGAAAACAAGCGTCCCGACTTGGGATCGTCTGGCAATTATGAATCGCTGTTTTCGCCGGAATTCATGCATGATTTCGCCCAGATGCTGGCCCCAACCATAGCAACAATGGTCTCTAATTTAATCGAACAGTCGCTTACTCACACCATCCAGCCCCTCATACAAAGTGCTGTGAATACTGCCATTCACAACGATAACCAACTAAGCGGTATTATCACCAAACATGTTAATGCGGAGGTAACTCCTCTTATCGAAGTTATAAAAACTCAAGCATCAGAGTTGAAAGAACTCAAAACGGAGATAGGCGAACTCCAAACGGCATTAGAAGACCAGCAGCAGTACTCCAGACGTACCGCTCTGAAGTTTCATAATGTCCCTATCCCCGGGGGAGATGTTTCGTCCTTTGACACTCATGATGCAGTCGTCAACATTGCCCGAGCAATCAAAGTCAACATTACTCGCGACGATTTGTCCAGGTCCCATATTCTTGGAGGAGTAAGGAACGGTACGACTACGATCATCGCGCGTTTCGTCCGATATACTGACCGACATAAGGTCTTTCGGAACAAAAAACATTGTAAACATCTCGCAGACAAAATCTTCATAACGGAAAGTTTAACTAAACCCAGATCAGCCCTTGTCGGCCGGCTCAACAAACTACGACAGGACAGCTACATAAATTCCCTATGGACGATGGATGGNTCTGTGTACTAACTTCAATCTTAGCGTCCATCAATATCATAACCGTTTCCATATGACAAAGAGTGCGTGTCCGGTTTTCCTAATCTAGTCGGCTAAGTATGTAAGGCAGGAATTCACAAAAGGACTTGGAGTGACACAGGAGAAAGGCAAATGCGGCACGGAATGTGATTGAACTTTAGAAAAGTAGAAGGACATGTATGTATAGATTAGTTATACTGCTTACGCCGACTTGATTGGGAAAATCACGCACGCGATCTCAAGTAAACTCTCCGAATACATATTTAAAAACTATACGTTGGTGTCCCTAATCCTATCATTACCTCTTTTGCTGTTACCCATCTTTAACATCTTATATATATATACATATATGAATTGTATTAGGTTATTACGTGACTCATTAATTTTGTATATATATTTTCTGTTACGGAAAGGACGTAAGTAAGTTGCAATAACTTTTGTCCAATCCATTTGTCTTTTGTTGCAATAAAATTGATTTAAACTAAACTAACAACAGCTCTTATTTCTCATTATTTATTCATATGTTATTCAGGTATGAAGTTAAGATAAAGTTCTGACATGCAATTTTTTTCTCGCTACATGTATACCTATCTACACAGGGACCTGAGAAATTGTTACAGCTATATTTGAACATAAACTAAGGTGTTTAGAGTCATTTTACACGGTTTATGTTTGCACTCCGCCCGTCTTTCCGTCCAAGAAGTTTGTCCGGGATATTTCTTCTATACTCTATCACCTGGAGTAATCAGATTTGGTGCACAAAAACATCTTTGGTTGGCGGAGAGCATAGTGCAAGAACTAGGTCACTATGACCTCACCGTGACCAATGCTTTGACCTTTGACCTTAACTTTTGGGAAAGTTTGTCAGGGGCATAGCTTCCATACTATTTCACCTGGAGTAACCTTATTTGGTGTGCAAGGACATCTTCGGATGGCAGAGTGCAGAATGCAAGAATTAGGTCACTATGACCTATGACTTGACCTTTGACCTTTACTTTTGAAAATATTTGTCCGGGGCATAACTTCTATACTATATCACCTGGAGTAACCAGATTTGTTGAACAAGGACAATTTGCAAAGTGCAGAGTGCAAGAATTAGGTCAAGGTTACCAATGACTTGACCTTTGACCTTTACTATTGAAACTGTTTGGCGGGGTATATTTTCTGTGCTATTTTACCTGGAGTTATCAGATTTGTTGTACACGGATGTCTTGGGATGGCGAGTGCAAGAAGTTGGTCACTATGTCCTCACTGTGACTTATGCTTTGAACAGTAGGTTCGTCCTGACATAAGTGTACTGTTTGTTAAATATGGAAATCATTATCGGTGGGGGACTTTGGATCGCCTTGCAATACTTTGTTTTGTATTGTCTAACATTGATATATTTCACATCATTCAATGATTGAAATATGTCCGTCTCTTAATCACATTCATTATAAGTACACAATCAGTTTTCCTTTATTTATTTGTTTATCTTTTAGCCGTGCGTTTATTTGCATAACAACGTTTCAGAAATGACGTCATTTTGTATCTTTGACAAGCGCAAAAGCAGGCGATTGTAGCGAAATAATTTTGCAAGTACTGGTACCTGACGCGTAATTATTTATACTATCCCATTTTTATATGCCTGATTGAACAGCATCAATATGTTTTAAAACCTCCATAGATACATTGTATGTACTAATCACACCGAAATGTAGCCCTCTGTCACTTGTACTTAATACGTGATAAATAATCTTAAAGTTATGAATTCTTAAACACTTACTTTACAAATGAGGAAATAGCGAAAGCGTTTCAATGTTGTCATTCAGATAAAGCTCTCGGTTTCGAACGATTAACATTTAAAATATTGTGGATGCTAATTCATTTTCGTTTTTGCATAAGATGGTACGTGAACATATACACAGACCCTGAACCGTTTTTTTTGTCCGTTTAAACGCAAACGCAAAGCAAACGTAACGCAAACGCAACGGAATCGCAACGCAAACACAACGCAAACGCAACGGAAATTCAACGCAACCGCACACAAACAGTTTAATTGAACACGCTCCTTTGTAAATCCTATCTTATATCAAAATCCTTATGCTAATTTACCTGGATATACAAACCAGAACAGACCGGCGTGTTAGTTACGATGACCATGATCGCTATCAGGGGTGGCCTTAGCTCAGCGGGGGTGCACTACCCCTCACCGGCACTTCACGTTTAGCCGCCTGGGCATCCCCATTTCAGTAAAGCCAGAACACACGCCTGTACTGGAAGGTCGTCTACTGAAAGGCCGCAAGGCCGTACGTAATAGCGGACGTAAAACCATCAAAATCAATCTGTATTGGCTCTTATTAAAGTGTACCCTGAACGAAAATAGAAATTAATAAATTATTATTCTATATGATCCAACCACAAAAATGTCGAAAACCGCATAAAATCGGTCATACCGAGATATTGACGTGTTAATTGTACGATTTTCACCTGACCTTCTTCTCCTAATTGGCATAATCGTGACTTGTGGTGATTTGGCCCCTATCGGCTGTGACGTCACAAGCTCAACGCCTGTAGCGGTCACCATCGAAGGAATAGGCGATTATCAAGGACAGCCATGGTCATAAAGCGTCAGATTGCGAATTAATATTTTTTTTAGTTTTGAGGAATCAGATTATGCTGAAGTTAACATTATGTATATGGTATCCAGCCATATAAAATTTGCAAGAGTTTCCAGACAGTGAGTTTAATTGAAACCAAACTGACGACTCTGAATAGGGTAACATAGACTGGTAGCATTGCATGTCCCTATCCTGAGCACTGATGAGATTTTGAACGAGTTTGAGGGAAATTAAACAGAAATAGTCTCAATGTTACCGATCAAAATATTTCTTAATTTTAGCTGGAAAGTCAGTTTGCAATCATTTGTTTTACTCTACACAGAGACGTATATACTTTATATGTTTCTGCTCTACAGTGAGAACTTATCCAATGCATTTTTTTGTCAATTCCAATCGTATATATCTACATATTGTAAAGAAAGAGGTGCGGTGCGCCAGAGACGTATATATTATATACTCTGGGTGCGCCTACGTTAATTTGATCAATTAAGATCAACTGTTTTTTAATTAACTGTTTTGTGTTGTATATAGGTGTTCACCAAATTTTCTAAATATCAATTTAATAACAAAAAATATATTGTTTACCTTTTTTTGTCAGCACGTTAGACCAGAAACGTATACGACTCTGATCAGACACTTTGTTTAAAAAAGTTTTGTTTTAAAAAATAAACATTGGGCGGTTAAAACTGAGGCGTATAAAACCAGTATATATGCAGTACATACAGTATAGTATAGTATATATGTCTCTGGTTAAAGGATTTTAAAAGGGGTGGCCGGGGTAGTTTTTGGAAGTGATGTCTTCTGTGTTGTAGTCCTTACGCCAAAGGTACGAACCTTTTTTATGTGACTCTAGATGTATATTATTTACAGTTACTAGATTAACTTCTTATGTAAAAAACACATATTCATTTAGAGAGCATCCAACACACCGTTTGCCTCCTCAGGAGAAACTCATTTCATCATTAACATTGTTAAAAAATAATCATCTATAAACTAACTACCATTTCTGTTTTTGGAAACATGTGTGAGTGAAACAGGCATATATAAAAGAATGAAAAATGATAGAAATTCAATCGTCACTCAAAAATTGTTTATATAAAACGGAGGATTAATTGTGCATGCTATGCAATAACAGAGGGGTGACTTATCAACAAACCGTACTGATCCGGACCGAAAATAGAATTTATTTTTCTTATTTAGAACAACTCCGGTCCACCTCTTTATGTGGATAACTTGAGTCACTTTTCAAAAATGACCGCCGCAAATTTGGTGAGCAAGACGTCAGGTCGTCTGAGCGTTTGATATGAGTAGGACAATAAAAGGACAAGCATGACAGGGATTAAAATGTGTCGCTCGGCGGCCGACTGAGTACCAAATCACCTGACGCGTACTGTATGTAACTCTTGTTCAAATTTATCATATACACATTCAAATATTTTGTCAAATTAGTATACCTATTTGTGTAATCATTCAAACCGGAACGTATATATTACATAAACTTAAATCTATATGGAGGTTTTGAAAGTAAACAGCCTTTCATATTCTCAAATGTATCATGCATAAAAATACACTCTTGTTGCATCAATAGAACGAAAATAAGATACATTATATAATATGGTAATTGTCCACTATGACATCTATATGCTTCGTTTATCATACACATAAAAATACACTTTTGTCGCATGAATAGCATGTTTTAACTTTAAGTGACGAGAATAAGATCTTATATCATAATTGCCAAATATTTTCTTCTTCAGGTGGTTGTTATGGCTGTAGTTTGAAAGAAATCTGAATGACATCTATATGCTTCGATGCTTAAAGAGCTTTAAAACGTATCTGGTGAATCTAACTATGACGATGCAGTCACGTTTTCATTCCATGCAATATAAATGTTCTTGTATTTCAATTTTGTTATAAAAGAAGAAATTTGTTAGCTGAAACTCGCCAAATGGATGCAATTATCAATTTACTCTTAAAAAATATATCAAACAAGAGAGGTGTAATAGGCTGGGAAGGTCTTTGTATCAGGAAATCATATTTTCTTAAATAGCGTTTGATAGCAGAGACTAGTCCATGGTATTGGAGAAAGTTTGTATTGGTTTGTTAAATCTAGATACATTTACACAGAAATGTTAATTTATAAGAAAAAAATATAAACATTCACCTCACTATATAGGCAGTTGAAGATGCATGCATCATTACTGGCAGTAAGACACAGGTAACGATATTTGATTGATCCTTGAATACATTTACATGACATATAAATGCATACATATACCATCTATACGCTCCTACATCCCCTATAGTCCTATACCCTCTTTGCCCTCCTACATCATCTTTACTTCCTATACCCCTTTACCCTCCTACATCACATTTACTTCCTATTCCACATTTACCCTCCTACATCACCTATACGTCCTATACCTCCTATTACATCACCTATACGACCTATACCACCTATACTCTCCTACATTATCTATACCCTCTTACACACCTATACCCTCCGACATCACCCGTACTTCCTATACCACCTATACCCTCCTACATCACCTTAAATAACTATGTCTTCCTACATCACCTATACGTCATATACCACCTATACCATCCTACATTATCTATACCCTCTTACACAGCTATACCCTCCTACATCATACGTACTTCCTGTACAATCTATACCCCCCTACATCACCATTACTTACTATACCACCTATACCTCCTATATCACCCGTACTTCCTGTACAACCTATACCCTCCTACATCACCTTTACCTACTATACCACCATAACCCTTCTACTTCACGTTTACTTTCTATACCACCTATACCCTTCTATATCACATATACTTCCTATAACAACCTATACCCTCCTACATCACCTTTACCTACTATACCACCTATACCCTCCTACATCACCAGTACTTCCTGTACAACCTATACCCTCCTACACCACCTTAAATAACTATATCCTCCTTCATCGCCTATAGTTACTATACCATATGTACCCTCCTACATCACATATACTTTCTATAACCACATATCCCCTCCTATATCACCTTAAATAACTATATCCTCCTACATCACCTTTACCTACTATACCACCTATACCCTCCTATATCACATATACTTCCTATAACCACATATACCCTCCTATATCACCTTAAATAACTATACCCTCCTACATCACCTTTACCTACTATACCACCTATCCCCTCCTATATCACATATACTTCCTATAACAACATATACCCTCCTACATCACATATACTTCCTATAACAACATATACCCTCCTACATCACCCGTACTTCCTGTACAACCTATACCCTCCTACACCACCTTAAATAACTATATCCTCCTACATCTCCTTTATTTACTATACCATATGTACCCTCCTATATCACATATACTTCCTATAACAACATATACCCTCCTACATCACCTTAAATAACTATATCCTCCTACATCACCTTTAGTTACTATACCATATGTACCCTCCTATATCACATATACTTCCTATAACCACATATACCCTCTTACATCACATATACTTCCTATAACAACCTATACCCTCCTACATCACCTTTACCTACTATACCACCTATACCCACCTATATCACATATACTTCCTATAACAACCTATACCCTCCTACATCTCCTTAAATAGCTATATCCTCCTACATCACCTTTAGTTACTATACCATATGTACCCTCCTACATCACATATACTTCCTATAACAACCTATACCCTCCTACATCATCTATACCCTCTTACACCACCTACACCATCCTACGTCACCTTTACTTTCTATACCTTCCTACGTCACCTTTACGTTTTATACCTTCATACGTCATCTATACTTCTTATACCATCTATACTTCCTATACCAATTATACCCTCCTACATCAGCTTTATTAACTATATCCACATATAACCCCCTACATCACCTATATTTCCTATACCACTTATACCTTCCTACATCACCTTAAATAACTATACCTTCCTACGTCACCTTTACTTCTTATACCCAATATACCCTCCTTCATCAGCTATACCCTCTTACATCACATATACCCTCCTACATCATCTACACCCTCTTACACCACCTACACCATTATACGTCACCTTTACTTTCTATACCTTCATACGTCACCTTTACTTTCTATACCTTCATACGTCACCTTAACTTCCTACTCCACATATACCCTCCTACATCACCTATACTTCCTAACCCACGTATACCCTCATACGTCATCTATACTTCTTATATCACATATACTTCCTATACCACTTATACCCTCCTACATTAGCTTTATTAACTATATCAACATAATTATATCTCCCTACATCACCTATATTTCCTACACCACCTATACCCTCCTGCATATGTACATCACATATACTTCCTATACCACCTATAACCTCCTTCATCACCTTAAATAACTATGGCCTCCTACATCACCTATACGTCCTATACCACCTATACCATCCTACATTATCTATACCCACTTACACACCTATACCCTCCTACATCACCCGTACTTCCTATACATCCTATACCCTCCTATATCCCATTTACCTACTATACCACCTATACCCTCCTATATCACATATACTTCTTATAACCACCTATACCCTCCTACATCACCCGTACTTCCTATACAACCTATTCCCTCCTATATCCCATTTACCTACTATACCACCTATACCCTCCTATATCCCATTTACCTACTATCCCACCTATACCCTGCTATATCACATATACTTCCTATAACAACATATACCCTCCTACATCACCTTAAATAACTATATCCTCCTACATCACCTTTAGTTACTATACCACATGTACCCTCCTACATCATCTATACTTCCTATACCACCTATACCCTCCTATATCACATATACTTCCTATAACCACCTATACCCTCCTACATCACTTTAATAATAACTATACCTTCCTACGTCACATTTACTTCTTATACCCCATATACCCTCCTACATCATCTATACCCTCTTACATCACATATACCCTCCTACATCATCTACACCCTCTTACACCACCTACACCATCATACGTAACCTTTACTTTCTATACCTTCCTACGTCACCTTTACTTTCTATACCTTTATACGTCACCTTAACTTCCTATGCCACCTATACCCTGCTACATCACCTATACTTCTTATACCACCTATACTTCCTATGCCACTTAAACCCTCCTACATCAACTATACTTCCTTTACGATCTACACCCTTCTACATCACCTACAAATGTAACCTGAATTTACCATCTATACCCTCCTGCATTTTATTTAGTTATTTTATTTAAAGGCGCTGGTCGGGGAAAAATATACAAAATAAATGGGTCTAAATGCGTTCTCTGGCCTTCCAAAAGTTATACTACGGTAATATGATGGTCGAGTTCTGCTTGCAATTTCCAGATTTGACCACTGAAATCTCGGGGAAGCCCCGAGTAAATTTAGCGCAGATCTATTTATATATGTCACGTGGTTGTTTCGAAAGTGAGGCAGTGAAGATAACAACAATAGCACGCCGTCATGTGCCATGTTAGATTCAACTAGCGGACAAGACAGCAATACTATACGTAAATAATTGTTTTCAAATGTCATGTATGATGCAAGTGTAGTATTTCTACCTATAATAAAAAAAAATGTTGTTGTTATATATGACGGTATTGATACATCGTGCCTGTCATGACTTTTGCATGCATCTTTTTCTTTCGCCGCGATGTTTACATTTGGCCTTGTTGATGACGCGCGTTCGGTAAAATTACATCACTGATCTGCGTCAATTGAGAGTTTTAGGCTGTCAGGTGACGATTTAGGATTTCTTTAATATAATTATATTTTTTACTCTTATGGAGTGAATTTCAGCAAAATTTGAATCGGTATATTTCATAAGAAGGTATTTTAAACATGTGTATGCCATTTTATCAAATATGACATTTTTTCCCCGACCAGCCCCTTTAAGGTACGTGTATAGATATGCATCCATCAATCAGCACACGACGCAGCCCAAATATTTGAATATAAATATAAGTCACTGCTAAACTTCCGACCGATTATTTCACGTATTCATCTATTTTATTTGTATATTTATTTTGTTTTTAATTTGCAAACTTTATTATCCATATAACTATTTTTTTATATAAAAACAATCAGCACTCACGTATTCTTAAAATAACCTGCACATCGATCGTTTTCTTACATAACCAGCAAAACGCATGTTCAACGCACATTCAACGCTAAAGTTAAAACGCACAACAAACGGTCAACGCAAACGCAACCCAAACGCAACGCAAACGCAACGGAAACTCAACGCAAACGCAACGGAAACGGAACGCAAACGCGACGGAAACGCAACGCACATTTGGTAAAGAAAAACAGTCCAGGTTCTGTACCTACTGCACGGTAAAATTCTCTTATTTACCTACATGTTAAGTAAACGGAACGGAGATTTGGCGAATTAATCATAACGGCTACATGCGGCACGGTCAACCTAATGTTTACAATGTGATGTCTCCCTACAAAAACAATGTTTTATCCTAGCTTGTTGATGCTTTTAAACTTGCAAAGTCAGTTTTAAGAGAGGAAATACGGTAATGAAAAGGCTAGCTCCAAACGATTGCATTCCTTAGTGGATTCGTGTTAAAGGATGGTTCAAAGTTCATGCAAGAGGGAAGTAGGTTGACTTTCGAGAAAGCATGCGAAGTACAGGTACGTCATGTAAATAAAGGATATTTATACCATATATATTCAACAAATGCGAATAGTGTCGTAGAATATTTCTAACGATTGCAAAGAATACCGATATTGTTCACTAAGAGAAGCCAAAGTGACGGTATATTATGCAATGCAGGTGGCACTGTGGATGACGCATTGCTTCCTAGAAGGTAGGGTTCAATCTCCCGGACATGAAAAGTTATGTGGTTCAGTCGCTGGTGTTCTGCGGGTACTCCGGTTACCTCTCGCATTAAGGTGGGTCCATCCTTTTGGAAAAAAACCTATGTCATTTTTTTTTAATTAGGCTTATTTAACTGCATTTTTTACGTAGATTCCATATACGAAAAGAAAAAGGGCGTTCTCGACTTACTTTTTGAGACATTTCAGCTGTAAGGTAGCCACTTTTCTGCAAATTTCCCCCAAAACATGAAAATTAAGTAAAAAAATGTTTTCAACAATATTTACAAAATTTGAGTTCAACCAATTGAATATTTTTTCAATATTACGTGATGTACTATCAAAATCAGAAATAAAACAACAATAATTATATTTGGTATATTTATGCATTTTTCGTGGCCATCCACTCTCTTCAAAATACAATTTTTAACAAATTTACATCGAACGAATGCATCAAAAACAAGCAAAAATGTGATCAAAACCCATGCCAATTTTATAAACTTTTACAGAAGACAGCCAAGTATATATGAATTTCGGTAAGCATAAAAAAATGTGGGGTTCTCGGTGAAAATTTTGCAATTTCGCTCACTTGAAGTTAGAACTCCGTTCCCCCACCCCATTTTGCCTATTCCTATTCTAATGCGTAAAAAGCAAAATTATGTCATATTATTATCCATATCGTCAAAAATATAATTCTTTATCGTGCCCCCACACTTATTCTTGATATGTATTAAAATGAAGTAGCATTAATGCTCGGAACCGTATTCCGGATCGATATATCTTTGGACCACCTCCGAGTCCGGTATTATACACGAAATTATATTTCCGTACACAATGCTAGCGCACCATTCCATATCATAAAGTTTTTGTTGTTACACAAGAGTTACAGTCCCTGATTACCGGGTACGCCCACTCCCAGTTCAGTGAAAATCCTTATATTTTTCTATTGTTTTCCGATATTTTTAACTGATGTCACCTAAGGATTCCCTATTACAAGAAGGAGTGTGTTCAAATACTAGTTTACTCACATTAAAAGCAATAATCAGTAACATCTTCATATTTAAAACTCCGTAATTCAAGCAATTTATGAAGCGTGCCAGGAGACCGTGCTATAGTAAATGGCACCAAACGGAATTCCCGGTGAATCCCAATCACTCATCCAACCAATCATCCATTACATCGGCAGTGATGTAATACAATAGTTTCTGAAGCAGCCAATCAAATATGGAGCTTTCATTCTAAAAATAAACCCCGTAATTCCCGGATAGAAGCCCAACATCCACCCGGTGTAAGGGCAAAAATAGCCCATTACGAAATGACGGCGTCAGCTCGGCCTACCAAAA
>NW_018408916.1:514969-534206 GCF_002113885.1 Mizuhopecten yessoensis
TCTTCTAACAACTTCTCTTTTCTTTTAAGCTCTAGTTCAAAGTTCTTGTTTTCTTTACGAAGAGCTTTTTCCTCGTTATCCTTAAGCTCGGCATATTTCAAAATATTATTTTCTATTTCTTTTACATGCGATACCATTTTTTGCATCTCAACACTTTTCTCACAATAATGTCCCTGTGGTACGTCCCAACAATACTTTGATTCTGTTAGGTTTTTCTTGAACATTTTAAATTGCATACCCCCCTTAACTTTTGTTCGCAGACCTTCTCTTTTCAGGCGAAATAATGCTGCTCTGAGACTATTTAACGCCTTATCATTGCTTTCAATTTTTATTGAAATATTAAGTTTGCTTTCTAAAATTTCAACAAATTTCATAACAATTTCTTTGGTCAACTCATTATGCCAAAAATTTTCATATAAAATGTCAAAAAGGTCTATATTTTGAATAATGATCATCTTGATTTTGTTCAGAATAACACTAACAGGGTCAAGAGATCACATCAGCCTAGTGAAACTAAATGCCTACAACATATTCCCACCAATCAGTTCAGGCACAATTTCCTTATTCCCAGGACATCTAACAAAGGAAAACGTGAGAACTTTTCCTCTTGAAAGGAAATGATCCTCCGTGTGGTCTGGAAAAAGAATAAGATCGACCAAAGGACGCTTGTTCCTCACGTAGAATCGTACCGTCTCTGTTTTTACGTAGTAATTGTCACAGTTACTATTCACCACTCTATAGTCCCAGGACTCGTCGAGAGCTGGGCACAGACTGTTTCTACTGTTTATAATATAAACAGTTCTATCCTTGTACCTCTTATAAATAGTTCCCAATGCCAGAAACCACTCAACATCCTGGATGTCCGTGTTGTTATGTATCTCTATTCTGACGGTTATGGAAGAGTCCGTTTTGTGACCTCCTGTTAATTGTTCTTTAATTTGTATTGCTAGTTGATTCAGTATACCACTACAAGGCAATGGATGGCTCACAATATCAGTTTTCCTCTTATTTTCATCGTACTTCTTGTCCCAACCTGGAAAAAAGAAAGTAGAATACAGTAAATCTTGAAAAATAAATATATTAATAGAAATTATTTAGAACAATTATAAATTTATTTATAACTTGTCTTAAAGAGATTTTAATATCTTAGTTCACATGAATTTTTGTCGGAAGCTAAACAAGGGCACCGCAAAGCGGGGCATATCCCCTCGCAATATATTCTTTGACCGTGACCTTGACCTTTGACTTTCAATAGTCGTCATCCTCGGTCCATGGTGCATGACCCTACCAAGTTTGGAGAAGATCCATTGGACAGTTCTGCTGTGTATACACCATTTTGTTACGGACACACAGACATACATTCGCGTTGCAATATCCCCACAGCAACGCTGTTGTGAGGGGATAATTAGGCCATTTAACACTGAACATATTGTAACCGATAATTACCAATATAATGAACTCTAACAGTAGAGTCGTCGGGACCCTCTTGCACCTCCACAGGATAGAGGCCTTCTTTCCATGTTTCTCGGGGCCTTGCCGTTCTTCTGGAGTATGGTAGGCGTACGGCACCAAGGTCACTGGAACAAAAACAAGAGTTTAAGGTCACTATACGCCTGTCAGTAAAATAATAAGGCAACTAAAAACCTGCAATAGTATTATACATATAGTGCGGGTCTATCCAATTTTCAGAAAGACGATACACGGAATCGTCCACTATAAAATAATAGGGAACAAAGATATTAAAATATGCACCTATAATTTAATTTGAGATTTTATAGTTGATATTTGTGAAGGAGTATAATTGATCATATGATACATGACCAACACTCACAGCCCCCCCCCACGAGTCAGTAACTGACGTATCAAGAGTGAAGCCACCTGCAAAGTTTATCTCTATACTTACCCATGTCTAGAAAATAGGTTTAGAATATTTTAATTTACCTTTTCCATGGTGTAGAAAATGTAGCGGAACTGTATGCATATGCGGACCAAATCGAACGGGGATGCAATTTGAATGTACACCGCTAAAAAAACACGCTTCACAAAACAAACTACAATTTCAACGTTTGAGACGGGCCAACATGATGCATATAGACTTAATATATAACTTACAACACCTACATTTCACTTACGCATATGATTCCGCAATTTGGTCATTGTGGACAATTCTTCTTTGCCTTTTTTCCTTTGAAGAGACACGCGCCGCCATATTTCCCATATCAGCCTCTGTCCTTGATCACGTGGTACGCCAGGAACGATAACTCCGTCATATACTTTGGGGGAAACCACAAAAACTTTGTGATATGCAAACGTGTTGTGCTTGATTTCACTGTTTGTTGTGTAGTTTCTGTCTATGCAGGTCGGTATATATTATTATTGCTGTATATATATCGTAGCATAGACTCAAAACACAGTGTTACAGACGTACAGACTACGAGCGGAATATGTCGTTTCCGCGATACAATTCTCCGGAACAAAAAATAACTTTCGCAAATTATTTTGGTCATATGTCTTACACTTTTTGTATATACTGAGCATTAAATAATTCTGACATGTAAAATGTTTAAAAAGCTGATTTTATATCTGAGTTGACAATTCAATGTATAGATGTAAACAATAACACATGTTAGACATATTACTGTTACACTGTATTTTCATACATTCGAGCACTTCGCTATCTTGTTATTACTCGTTTGGTCACACAGAGCATTAAGTGTCCATATCTTGTTTGACCATCATCTAAACATACAGGCTGTTAAAGCAGTTCCAGTAGTATAGTTCACAGCAGATGACTGCAGAACTTGAGGACATCACATGCTAAGACAGGACAGAGTAACAAACTAGAAGAATATCTTGCACCAGAAACAGTAGTGGAGGCATCAACATTGGAAGGCTTCAAGGCCAGGTTGAATACCATCCCCAGTTACACATTTCTAAGGCAGCTCCCCCAGTATGCATTAATGTACAAAGTATTAACTTTTTAGATTTAATTTTTTATTTACTTTTTGAGATGCACAGCGTCAACTACTTTCAATTCGAGAAGAACATTCTAGTTCCCAGTGGGGGTGGTGGGGTGGGGTGGGGGTGGGGGTCATGTATGCAGATTTTGGAATCTAATACAACTACTATGTAGTTTTGTGGATTCTCAACACAAGAAACATATCTTGAATTTGAGAATAAACTACTAGTGTAATAATAGATTCTGAATATTAATCTGAACCATAATTCATGAGAGAAAATTCACAGAGAAATAAATTCTTGGCAAGTTGTTAATGTTGTTAATATTTACTAAGTTTACTTACTTTGTATTTTAGTAATTTTATAACAGGAGAGAAAAAAATTAGTAAAACACATTTTAAAAACTTACACTGATTTAATCAAATCACAATTTTGAAACATAACACAGAATAAGAAGTATTATTCAAAACATGTATGTAACATGGTGTTATTAAAAGAGGAAGCCAGCTTTGTCAAATAAAGCAGCAAAGTTTCTCCGAAATAACTCCGAAATACGTTGGCTTTGCCCGGGTACTCCGGTTTCCTCCCACAGTAAGACCTCTTGTACGTGTATTTTACATGAAGCTAACAACACTTCAAAACTAGGACGTGTGACCGAGAAACAACTATTTTATATTGTCAGACGCATCGAAAATAGCGGGAATCTTCACACAGTTTAGAAATCCGATACTAGGAATTGGATTTTTCTTACGAACTCCCTAAATAGTTCAGCATTGTAAGGTAACCTATACATGCTCAAGCACTTTTACGAACATTGCAAAACAACCTAATCTGGAGCACTACATTCTAGGAAAGGCTTATTTATTTCAATGAAGAGTACCTGTGTAAATAACAAATTTGCATATGTCTATTGAGTAATCGTCCGACATACTTAGGTAAACATAAACATGATAATGTAGCGGGTATATCTTAATATATCTTCAAACACATTTTGGAAATCCGGTTCTCGGAATTGTTGTTCACCTACCCACTCCTTGAATAGTTCTGCATTATTAAGGAACATATAATTGCCCAAGCACTTCGTTGTTTTTTTACGGACATTGCAAAAGTCTTCAAACCACAGCACAAGTCGCATAAACATTAGTGAATGTTTTTTTACCTTGTTAAGAATATATACTACTTTAAGCATTGGTTTTGTAACTTTGTTCATTTCTTTTTATCTCATTCAGTACAGTTTATATACTGCACATACATCTTTTCAATGTTCCTTTTTAGAGAAGTTTTTTCTTAAAACGGATTATGAAATATTGTGACTAATCTTTAACAATACACATATATAACTTGGGAAGCACGGTAGTTTAGTGGTAGGACGCCGGGCTCGTGACACGAAGGGTTGCGGGTTCGCGTCATGACACGGCACTGTGTTGTATCCTTGAGCAAGATACTTTACTCCGCTTGTTCCAGTCTACTCAGCTGTAAATGAGTACGTGGTTGGGCAGTGCTAGAATTGTTGAATGCTAGCTGTGAGCGCCGAAATGGCAGCA
Organism: Mizuhopecten yessoensis; assembly: GCF_002113885.1. NCBI lineage: Eukaryota > Metazoa > Mollusca > Bivalvia > Pectinida > Pectinidae > Mizuhopecten > Mizuhopecten yessoensis. The sequence goes on from NW_018408916.1 coordinate 519,472, forward strand.
CTGGCTGTATGCTCCCCAGGGAGTTGAGAAAGATATTGGCTGTTTGCAAAGGCCCTATAACCACGGATAATAATGTGTGAACCGCATTGAGACGACTTACGAACTAGGTTGTGATAAAGCGGGATATCGAATTATTATATTATTTCTATTACCTAAAGATAGGAATATTTGTCTTTGGAGTATGTGCATTGTAGTATGAATTTTATGTATCAAATTAATACCACATTTACAGGACTTATGTATTTGATTTTTTTCTCACATAAAATTGTTCAGTGTTTGTTTATATCCTGGTGTCTTCTTACATAAAGCTTTCTGCATAAATATCCATGACCTAGAACATTCATATAAAAAGGAAAAATAAATTTAATGATTTGTAACAAAAACCTGGTATGCAGAATCCATATAACAATTACATGTATATATAATTATGACTATATACATGTAGTGCTTTACAATATCTTATTGATAATCAAATAAGTCATAATTTGACTGTATCAAATTATTCACATACTGCATAATTATACCTGGTCTTCAACCAAACTTACAGGAATGATAAATATTGATAATATTTACTTTCATGATAGTAGATAAGCTAGAAATATATATACACATGTAGAATACACTATTATTAAAATAAACAAACGTGACTTACTAACAGCTTATTCCACAATCCATATTGAACAATATGACATGTATAATATGTGTTGCTAAATCTATGAGGAAGTAAGTAAGCTCACCAGTGTCCCATTTCCAAGTTTTTACACCATTACATTTTTTCTTCAAAATATTAATTAATATCTTGATTAATATATCACCAGAAATAAATCTTGGTGAATGCTTGGTTCAGCAAAGAGACTATTAATATACTAAAAGAGACATTAGCAGTAGCTATTACACATTCATTTTCACATGTTATATTTCAGTATACATGTATCAGGTTTTGTCACATTTGATCTGACATTTATCAAATTATCTGTTGTTACTTTGCTATTACCTGGTTATCTACGAAACTGTAATTATGTTGTTTCTATTCATTTTCCACCCTTGTTATGATGACCTATGTACTTATAAATTATTCTCTATGATTTGATATATCCAGGTTTGGCCTATTGTATTTTACATTCCGTCCTTACTTCCTGTAATAATAAAAAACAAATTATGCATCTTTTAAAAAATTACTCTGATTTGTTCAAATATGAATATAATTTGACAAAAAGCACATGATATACTGCACACAACACACTACAAATACAATAAGAAACAAAGTGATTTGTTTACTAATTTTAGAATATTTCAATGAAATTGGTTACTTTGATGTTTTGAGTTGAAATGCAACCTAATAAGATATATTCTGAACAAAATTTCACTCCCTTAAACAGAAATTTCCTACCACCGCTTTTCCTAAATCTAGAGAGCTGCTCATGGCTCTTGTTAGTACCTAATTACACCCCCCAACTGGTACACTGAGAAACGCACTGAAGTCCTACGTGAAAAAAGTTGGGGTCATTGACGATGCTCGAGACATTTATTTTCATTTGCAGTTTTCAAACGTTCTTTCGTATCACTTGAAGCTGTTTACACTGGCATTTATTAATCATTTCTGAACAAAATCTCTGTGCTTCGAATGATATTTTCAACGTCAAGACCTTCAGTACAGTGCTGTAGAGAAGTGTCGCCGTCAGTGTGAGGGGCATAATTCTTCCATCGTACGAAATTACCTATTCCGTTCAAGTGATGATAGACTCTGAGGATCGTTTGTTCTATTCAACATGTAAATAAGTGAGCAATAACAGCGGAAAGCACATATTCGTTCACTTTCAGTCTTCATCCTCAGCAGATGTAATATCGCTGTCATCAGCTGCGATGCTAAACTTCCGGTGTAAACGACTTTCGTTCTTATTTACGGGAGTTCAATATCACATTAAATACGACTACTTAAATATGAGGATGGTCGCACTGTATAGTTTTCATTTTTTTTAACTTTTTTAATTGTTGTTAATAATTGTCGATGACACTTTTTAAATCCAAGCGTGGTGTCTTTAGGTTACCGTAAATCATTCTGAAATTTAGCCAACATGCGCAGCTTCTGCGCAATAGCGCTAAATTTGAGAAGGATGGACCCACCTTAAGACCCCTTTATTTAGATCCTTTTTCTCTTACACAAATTTTACTGTGGAGTTGAATGAATATCATTTTGTTTGCAACAAAACAGAAACCAGAACAACATTTTATTCAACCGTCAATTAGTCTGTATCTAAAATAAAATTCTCTGGATTTGTATGCACTAATATAAATAAAAAGTATCGTTCTGATTGGTCAATATTAAAAGAGAAATCTTCACACTGTTAACAGATATTAGTTTAGGTTTATGTCATGGCTTATAACGTATCCAGGTTTTTATCAAGAGCACAAAACCTAATATGTCACTGGCAAAATGAAATTATAAAATAGCTAAGTTTGTCATGGAATAATAGGGCTTTTTAAATATGTCCCTAACCTGATATCTTATAGATATTTAAAAAGGTTTTTTGTTTACTATACATAAACATTGTCAATGCAAACTTCCTGAATGCCAGCTAGTCATCGATGCATGAATGCGGTACATTTTCTACCCTTTACGTTTGGTGGTTTCAATTCAGATAATGTATGCTACTCAACAACAAATTAAACATACAAACCAGGAGTCTAGTATATCATTTATTTTGTGAATTGAGAAAGGACTTAGGATAACATAATACATGTAACGACTTTCAAGCGCCATTTTGATTATTAGAATGAATCTGATCTGCGATTTTCCTACACTGTACCTCGGCTAATATAATGTGCATAAGCTGTGATTCTTCTCCTGATTTTTGAGAGTATCACTGATACTTTTTAAATCGTTTGATGCTGTGTTTTTGGAATGTTTTACGTACATGTACATCACAGATAAAACTGTTATGGGTAAACGTTACTTATGTTAGTGCTCATAGCCACGAGTGCGCTGTAGTAATATGGACACGATTTCTTTTATCTAAGATCAATATCATTATTTTTTGACAACTTGCTATAAGAAAAACAAATAAAATAAAATAGATCTTTATATAAATAAATTTATATTGATAGTGACTTTGTACGTTGTTTTGTGTTAGCACCATCGATATCATTGGATGTAAGTTAGTCTGTAGTATTCCATAGTAACAATTATAATCACTTAAAAAACCGGATTAAGCATATATTGTTAAATTGTGTTAGTCAGTAGAATTTCTGTTGAATTATATTGTCCTTAAGCTTCCGTCTATGTTAGTATTTCCAGTGCTGCTTAAGACAAAAAAATGCAAATCCACATATAAAGTGTCCAAAAATAAATGCATTAAATGACAAAACGGAAAAAGTGCTTTTGAAATGTTATAAAACGTAATAAGCAATTTTTCACGGCAAAAGATAGTTTTCTGTATATTAGTAAAGTGTATTTCATGTAAACCGTGTACAAATAAATAACAGCCTCAGGGCTACGTTTGACCTCAGTACCAGACATTTCACTAATAGAGCCAACCACACTAGAAATAAACAGTAAAACGACACCCATTGAAACCATCAAGTCGATACAGATATCCTTAGCAAACATTGTTGCTATTAATAGACTTGAATCAGCTAAATTGAATGCGGACCATTACTTACACGGTAAATAAAAATATATCATATTTATAGAAACAGCAGTAGGATTTAAATCACAGAGTATGTGTCAGCAATAATTAGGACAGTTCAACAAAACAACAAGCCATGGTTTCGTAACGCTTCATATGATGTGTTGTGTAAAAGGCATTAATGTAAAGTACCATGTTTATAGACCAATTTGTGTATTCAAACCACGATGATCTGAATGTTTATAGCTCACAATTAGCGTAAGTTCAGTATCTTTTGTGTAAACAAACACATCTGTTATCAATGAGCATTTTCCCACGAAACTCATACATTTACCGCCAACATTAAGGAAGGCGATTGTCATATTTAAGTAACCATTAAAGGCGATTGTCATATTTAAGTAACCATTAAAGGCGATTGTCATATTTAAGTAACCATTAAAGGCGATTGTCATATTTAAGTAACCATTAAAGGCGATTGTCATATTTAAGTAACAATTAAAGGCGATTTCACGGTATGTAAACTCCTTTTCAGTAACCGGGGAAATGGAAACGTTAGAAAAAGGAATGTGTGTAAAAAAAATTAGGTGTCGATTCTGGGGAGAACTTTTCTTATATATGTTGTACAGAGTGTTGTATGAAGCGTAATTAATTTTATCTCTTATACGCAGATGGCCCATAGTTGCACTCGGTCATAGCTTGACAAAGGTACCAGTCGGTCTTGCAACGTTGCGACACGTTATATATGTACATTGTTTGTTTAGAAAGTAAAACTTTGATAACACACATTTCCAAACTGATGAATCTTATTGAAGATACATGCATGATTGGTGGTAATGACGTTTGTTTTCACACAATTTGTCCTTTGTTTCTTTGAAATTTTTCATCCCGTCTTTAATTTCTATGTAAGTGACAATATTGTTATGTGCGAGCACATGATATAAAGATTGGAATTTGATGTAAACAGTGCTCACCTGCCTTGACCAGATATCTTAGCTTTGATAATACCTACCTTAAATGTAAACCTAAATAGAACAAAAACCATTATCTGCAACTATATGAGAGAATACAGAGCTGGCGACAAAACTGCTATTCGACTTAAAAATCAATAAAAAAAACAAAGGCAAAATATGACAAAGAACCACTGAAAGAATGAGAAAAAATAAGAACTAAAGTTCCAAAGGGGTAGGCTTTTTTGTTCCATCTACTACACTAAGTTTAGGTCGAATCCAAGAATGGTCATGGACTCAAAACCTTGGCATAGACAACGAAACAACCAGTCACACTTATGAGCATTACCAAAGACACCGACAATCAACATATTTTTGTCACGCAGCTTCTACCAAAGAAAGAAATTGATTTTGTTTCTAACATTTTCTTCGCTATCCTCACCGTCCACAAAAGGTATGTTATTTCTTAATCTGTATTTTACGTACAAAGAACATGATATATAATGTATGATTTTGTTTCTTTTGTAGATCCATCCATTTTGGTTTCCGTTGACCAAGGTTTGTTTACTCCTAGCGGTATTTACGTTTACAAAGGCGATAGTATCAGCATCAGAGGTTCATCTGCTGTTAATGTCACCCAAACGACACTGAGTAACGTCAAAATCAGGAGCATGGACGTCAATACAGCCGACGGATCAGTTTATTTCTTTGATATCACTTCTCGATGTATCTATCGCCTTCATTCCAGAAAAGTGGATAATGTCCACTGCGGGGTGTCCAGTTCAGTGTTCTCCTCTATAGCCTATGACTGGATCGGTGGAAACATATACTGGACCGATGGTTTCTTTAACTGGATAGCTGTTCAGCCTGTTAGCACCACCGACAAGAGTATGTACAGGGTCATAATCCAGGACGACATAGAAAAACCGAGGGCAGTGGCGATAGATTCGAAAGCAGGGTAAGATTGACGCATACTACTGAATACACTAGTAAACTGTTTTGTTTTCTTGACATATTTATGCATCATATTATTTGTCTGCAATCCCGTTAAGACTTATATATCTCTTTGAACAGCACGCAGTTAGATGCTTCTTTGTTTTAATGATTGTAAATATTCTACACGAATTTCATATTTCTCCTACAAATATTAGATATATTTTGTATAAATGTAACAACAAATATCCAGCGTCGGTCAGGTAAACCCAATTTATGATAGAAACGTCACAATTATATTGACATCACGATCATCATTTTAAATGTATATCATAATACACAGCTGGATATGTATGCTTATATCATTGCGATGCAGATCAAATGTAAATGTAACAATAATATGAACTTCTCTTCTTTTAGATATATGTTTTGGTTTGATATATCCCCATCTGGCTACCGGATAGAACGAGCGTTGCTTGATGGAACAGTCCGTGTGCCAATCATAACCACCAGTCTGTTGAGCGTAGAAGATATCGAGATAGACGCTGGTGAACGGAGGCTGTACTGGACAGACGCTGGAAGAGACACCATAGAGTCTTCCCAATATGACGGAACAGACAGAAAGATTATTTACAGGCAGCTGAATATCAATTTCCGTTCAATTGCTGTTGATACGGTAATCAGAGTTAACATTAAATTTGAAGCATATCACTATTCAGTGATATTTCTATGATTGAATGACTATCAAATGTACAGTCCCCATTTTGCTCTACAACTCCGTATTACCTTTATGCTGTAACCCAATACGCTTCTCTACGTTGGTAAAATGTCCGAACGGTTTTCAGTGATTAATGTAACGTTTGATTCAGTTGAATTGAGCTTTAACAACAGCAGACCGAAAGCGTATAAACCTATTTCGCCATCCAACCATCCTATGGTCATCTGCATGTAAAGTAAGAAAAATACTTACAGTTTGGTTTTATTAGGTACAATGAAATACTTCATTGAAATGTTCTTAGCCAGTGAAAAACACCAGTAAGAAGTAAGAACAGTGACATATCAAATTTTAGTAGATATTTATAGCCAAAAATAGAACATGTTTTAGCAGCTTCACAATGCAGTTTAGTTTAATAGTCCAAAAATATCAACGTGTAAGAGTAAGTAGGGCCAGTAACAAGGTTCTAGAGCATGCTATGTCCTTTCTCCTCACAGGTGAAGCACTCTACTACAGCTAATAGCAGTTATATTATATTTAACAACAGTCGCTCTAGATCCAAGCTTTTGGACTATCCTCGGGGATTGAATGGTCATCACCCTTATGTCGAATCCGCTTGTTTCGAACATTTTGTACGAGTTTGTACACAGACAGGATTATGTTTTTACTTTTGATGAGGTCAAAATACACAACATCTGATGGTTCCATTGAAACTGGATTGAAGAGATGTAGTGGGAACCACGTCTGTGTGTCTGGCTTACACACGTCATCTGTTGTGTACTCCACTGGAAAAGGACAGAATTATATTCGGTAACTGAGATAGGCAAAATGACGTGACAAGTCGGAGTATTGTATTGAAGTAACACTCTGCGATTTTGCCTTCGCACCTTTAATACAACGTTTGCAGTCAACAATTATTCAACAAAATGTGATTATGATTTGCAAACAAAACTATTATTTTTTTCTATTTTGCAGATAGCATTGTTCGAGTATGTGACCAAGCATCACACTTCATCACATACTACAGTTATTTTTTTCCATATATTCGTCCATCTTTTGTTTTTCAATCACTCACTTTAGTGGAAGATATTTTCATTTTCGTTTTAGGAAGATGTCTGTATCACTATACATGGCTATCGACGGTGGTATTGTTTTTCCAAAGCAACTGGACGCGTTGTTTTTTCTCGTTCAAGCGAGTTCTTAATAGCGTTTCCAAACATTATTGCCATCTCTAAGAACGAACTTAGGCCTTACATTACAGGTATGTTTACATGGTTTATATGATACATGTAAATGAAAAATAAATAATTTAATAGGAAATCGTTTCAGAATCTTGTTGCCCAGGATGAACTAAAACATCTAGGAAAATAACTTGAGAAGTGTTGTTTAGAACGCATTTTCTTTTGAAAATATTTATTTAGCGTTGAGTACGATACTGTCTTTTGAACAGTATTTTAAAATAAATTCAAAAAACATAAGTAAAACTATTTTGAATGTCATCAAACGGTTCCTCGCCTAACTGTTAATTCAATTAGCCAAATAATTACATTTTATCTTTTCCTGCTTGTAGGTCTAGAAGGATAAAAAAAAAACATGCGTTAAGATACTAACTAGCTGGTTAGTCGGTGAAAGTGTTTGAGATATATGATACATGAAGACCATACGTTTGTAACTAGTCGACGTTGACCTCAGTAAAATCAGCGTTAAACCAGTTTAGTTTAAACGGACGACATATTTATGTCTGTCTATATATACAGTCATCATCGGGGTGCAGTTCAAGTCGAAAGTTCTAAATTATCATGGCAAAGGCATTTGGCAGTCTCATAGACAAAAAAAGAACGAAGTCAGATCGACAGGTATATTTGATAGCATTAAAATATGTTGCGTGTTATGGGTAAGTAAAGATGATATATACGAGCCAGCGTTGATGAACCAGTTTGTATTCTGTAAACATGTTATATCTATACGGAATGACAACGTATATGCGTCTTGATATCGTACAGAAATCCGTGAAATTAATAGCAAAAATAACCCATCCTTTCTTCAGCAATATTCACCAAGCCCCACTAGACCTGAAATCCTGATCCCACAACTGACTGTAAAATAACAGGGCCCGTAAACCGTTTTCTTCCCTGTATACCCAAAAACATACCAACGTGAAGTTGCTTATTTAAGCAATATTGTGCTGGCCCAATATTGGGCTAGTTTAATATTCATTCCTACAAACATAATTAGAACACTGATGGCGATTTGAACACTATACTACAACATGTCATAGTCTAAGGTATCACATGTAATAGGCCATTACCGATACCCCAGACTAATGATGCCTTATGTTCACATTTTTGAATTTCAGTCTTAAACAACTACTCTTGTTTTCAACGTGCCAGGGCACATTGTAAAGGACTGTTATGTCGCTTTTTAACACCTACTCTAGAATGATGAAAAAACCCAATAAAGCTATATTTACATTGAAGTTTGTTTAAGCGCATAGAGGGCATATTTAGCCTGGGGCTTCGTTGATGACCTTTTAGCAAGTGAATACATTAGATATTGACATGTTGTATTATAAATGATAAAAAGCGACACAAGAGTTCTAACAGTGTGTCCTGGCATGTTGAGAAAAATGGATCGGGACTGAAATTCGAAAAAATGCACAGCGGGCATCTTTAGCCGTGAGTTTCGTTAATGGCCGTTTGTATAGTAACACCTTAGACATTGACATATTGTAGTATAGGTGTTAAAAGGGGGCATAAGAGTGCCGACAGCTAATTATATTTTTAAGATTTGAATATCAAACTAGCCCAATATTGGTCCAGTCAAACGTATACGTTTTATTCTTAAGTGTAAGCATGTGATCCAATCATCTGTATTTACAAAACAGATCTGTATAGTTTAGCTCTAATAAGTTATGTATTTTGTTTTTCCTTCTTAAAGATAGTTGCCCGACATTAGGATGTGAACATTTCTGTGTGAACTTTCAACCTGACGGAAAATGTATGTGTAAGGAGGGATACACTTTGGATACAGACGACAGGCACTGCACAGGTAACAAACGCTTCAGTGATAACGCGTTTTATTATTGTGGATGTGGTTACCATAACTACAATAAGGCTCGATGAAAATAAAAGTGATAGTATCTTTAGGCTGATTTTACGCTTCTCGTTAATTGTTTATGTTTATGTGGTGCTATTTAAGTGTAAATGATTATTCAATTGATTTACATTGGTGTATTTGTGTCTACTTGATTTTTTTGTATGATATATTTCTGATATTTGAATCATAATCAATTCCTTCCAGTGAAGCAAATAGGTATAGGCTTTTTATATATATATAAGGAATATGTTATAGTATTGATGGTAAATCATAAAGGTCTATTTCAGAAGACTTACGCCTAAGGAAGTAAGTCTGATTGAAAGCAAATGAAAGCACGCTTTTACCTTTTGTAAATAAGCACTATTCTAACACTGGAAGCTCCGAACACGTTTTTACTCTGTAAGTTTTAGCAGCATCTCTGTCTTATGATTGCTAATGACAAGGAGGGATCAGGCTAGTACAACCTCTCCTACCTCTCTCTTGATTCGCTCGATCATTTTCACATGGAAGATACGAAAATGGACGAGATAGTTAGTCTGCAGATATCTAATAGTCTTCGGACTAACACATAGTTGATAGTGTATGTACTCTGTGAAATCAAAGCTAAGGCAAACGTTTGAATATAGTTAATTTAGAGAATTACGTTCAACAAAGTAAATAAAGTAGAGGAATCTTATAGCAGTGTCTTTCTTATACCCATACATGATATCGCTTCTCCGAGAGAGAATCGGCGTTGTAAGCATATGTAGAGTGTGAACTTGTGATTTGAATCAGCCATATCATAAAGAAATTACGTTAATAAATCCGCCTTTGGTTGCAAGTAACGTCGTAAACAGCAGATACAGAATTCTGACAAAATTAGTGGGTAGTCAACATAGTAACATTTGTTCCAGAAATCCACTCACTTTACCATAAAGGAATAGTGGTTTCTAACGCCACCCATATCTGTATGCTGAGTGTCCGTACAGTAACAGGTCACGGTGACCCTCTTCGCTGTGCTGGAAACGCTGTACAAGGTTGTAAGCATCTGGCAGTCGACGCCGGTAACACACTTATTTACTACGTTGATACTACATCAAACTACATCAGAGAGTACAATTTAGCTACACATACGATCCGTCAGATTATACCGGTTACCACAGTGTCAGGTAAATGTATATTTATATATATTTTGATTAGTACAAAGTTTTATGTACTTTGAGAACGTATTGATTTTATCAAAAACATCATAACTAAAAAGTAACCTAAGATCAAATTTGCAAACCTACATGTTATAAATGTAGTGATTAAGTCAAGGATATTATCTTGTGTGTCTGTAATTTGTATAAGAAAGTTCCAACTGTTCTTGGAAGTGGGATGAATGAGATAACTTGAATGCAAAAACATATGCACCTTTTTGAAATTTTAATATGTTGTTGCAGAAAGTAAAATAAAGTTGAAAAAGAACATAATATTCCATCCTAATATCTTTGACTGCAAGAATCTCAAGGTTTATCTCCGGAACCTAATTTTCAAAGTAGGCTTTATATCACGATTTTAAGGAATTAATTTAAGGTTGTACACCAAAAATATACTTTTTTTGTAGGAATTGCTTTTGACTGGACAGATAGAAACCTGTATTGGTCAGAATCAACGACGGGCAAATTGAAATACGTAACCATCGCAACAGCTACTGCCAAGGAACTCTTACATGTCACTTCACCTCCCTCACATCTAACGATAGACCCACACACTAGGTCTGGCATCATTCAAATTCATTGATATTCAATGAGACAGATATAAACTCTTAAACAGCCACTGCTGATATATATCTATAAATGTTTGCTACCCTGTGACGTATACAAATTAACAATTTATTATATTCGTAATCTTAAAGATTTTAGGTGAAGAATAATATTCGAATACATTTTTTATGTTTCAGGACACTTTTCTGGGTGGAGGGAACGAGTGGCTATACAATGAGTATCGTATCAATGTCCCTTGTGAGCAAAGCTACATCCGTGGTGTTCGATCAGCCATCGCCTGCCTTTATAAAAGACATATTCTTTGATGTGACTAGTGACATGTATTTAAACTACTCAACTATATTTTATTACAAATTAACGATTGTAATTATTGAAATCTTTGAAATGGAAATGACAAAGCAGTTGAAGTAAAGTTGAGGAGATCATGTTTAATGACATTCACTTTTCTCGAATATCAATTTCTTTTAATATTTTGTAATGTGTTTGCGTACATTTTTTTTGTTCGTGTTATTTCACATACAGGTTGTACTTTGTTCAATCCGACAAGCTTTACAGCACCACACGAGACGGCAGTGATACCCATGTGCATTATAGCAATCGTCAATCTGTTGACCAACTTATCATATACAAGGTACGCAATCTAGTTTTTTTCTGCGATTAACGCAGTTCCGGTCATATCCGTACCGTAAAAAATACTCTCTTGAGATGTAAAATGACGTGACAGTAAACACACTTATGTTCAAAAATATGAGTTCTTATTCTGCCGTTTTATTTAGAATTATTGATGCATGATAATGGTAATGTTCACATCCCATATTATAAACAATGATTGTGCCTTTACCTTGTCCTTTCTTTATATTATATGTTTTATTTTTATTCTAATTTTCTTTTATAATTTTCTTATTAATATATATATTTAACATGGTTATGTTATCGCATCAAATTTATAATACACAAAAACATGCACTTGGCTTTTTAGAGATATGCAATCTGGTCCGAAACTACTAGTTCAAAGGTGTTTACTATTTCTCTGCAACAAAACGACCAACAAACGACCAACTTAACAATCAACATAGGAATGATCAGTGCACTGGCAGTGTATGATGAGGCATTACAAAGACCTTCAAACGGTGAATGTTAATTGATTAATATTACTTAGTATCAATGTCGAAACAGTTATACTATTCTATCGTGCAATAATCTTAGCTACAATAATCATGTACAATTAATGACGTGGAATCTGTCCTGATATTTAACTATTATTCAAAATGTGTCATCTACTTTGTTCTTGATATTCGTAAAAAATTAAATATTCAGATATACAACAGTTACTTCAATATACTTTTTGAATGCTTTATTGTCCGAAATTAAATGATTACTGTATTTTAGGTCCATGCTTTCACATGAATGGAGGATGTGAACAACTTTGCATGACGGGTATAAGCGGAAGTGCTGTTTGTGCATGCTCATACGGATTGACTCTTCAAACTGATGGGAAAAGTTGTAGCAGTGGTAGATAATTTGTTTTAAACTTTGTAGACATTTGCCATATCAAATACTAATATTTTAATGATGTGAATAGAACTCGATTATAAATATAAATTAGCTTCAATTTGTAAACAATTATTTGAAAGTTGAAACCTAAAAGAATAAAAATTCTTGATAAAGTTATCGTACTCTGTTCTACTTTTTTCAGTTCCACAATCTTCCAACTTCCTACTGGTGCCCGATTTTTCTCACGGAAAATTGTTTCAAATATCTACCACGGATGCACAGATTACAGCCTTGGATATCGATATCGTTGAGAAACCAGTTCATGCGGTGTATGATCCGAAGACATCGTTTGTATTTTGGAGCGATATTGATGACGACAGCATTATGAAATCTACTCTCAGTGGTAGAAATGTAGATATAATTTTCACCGCAAAAGGTTAGAATAGCATTTGCATTGATGCTCTTATAACTTGAAAAAGAACGACGCGTGCATAGATGCAAGTATGTTTAGTATTTTATACTTAGTTCTACATTTACAGAAAACAAACTTGTGCTGCCAAGCAAATAACATTTGAATAAGGTTGCAGATGTTGGTATTTGCAAGTACAGTCAATCAAAGGCATTTTGAGTGACGAAAGACGAGTGTTTTGGTTCCTTTTCCGCTACATTATCATTATCTGCAGGTTTTAGTTAAAAAAAATATCTTTAAAATTTAAAATCACCCCGCTACAAGTTCGTAAGGGAGAGAAACATGATGTGTCACATTACCTGTAACCTTAATAAATACCATTGTAGGGCGCTGCAGAATATAGATATTGCTTTAGTGTCTTTCGCGAGGAGAACATTGAAGAAGCTAAAACTGTTTTGCTGCTTCGCCCTTTGCAGCACTTTTGACCCCCCTCCATACCCCCCCCCCCTCTCTCTCTCTCTCTCTCTCCCTCTCTCTCTCTCTCTCTTCGTTCTCGCAGTGATTCCTTAATATGGTCTTAGTTGTTGCGCATGCGAGGGCATAATTCCCCGACTACGAAATAAATGGCAAACTTTTTTTCAAAATTTAATTTGTGTACAGGTATTGACTCGTATCCAACTGCACTGGCCATGGACAATTCTACTGGTAACCTATACTATACAGTATCAGGTGAGGCAGACACGATATCGCCTGGCAGTGTTGGTGTACTCCAACCGTCTTCAGGGTTGGTCAGAACGTTGGTAGACAATTTGAATTTTATATACGGACTAGCTCTGTACCCATCGAAGGGGTAAGTTTCTATTATGATATACCAAAAATATGTAGATTGTTTTATTGTTAAAATGTAGCAAGTAAAACCGGAAAGCCACCCATCCGATATTGCAAATTGTGATCTACTTATTTACTGTATAAAATGATACACCGGCAATGGTGCCAGTATCGGGTGGTTAATACAAATTGCTATTTCCATAAATAGAGATACAAAGTATCGTTTAAAGTTCGCAACAAAGGATGATACTCTTTTTTTTTAATCGAGAAATTGGATAAGTAATCAAAACCGGCATCACAAATATTTAACAGTGATTTAATTTTTGAACCAATTGTTATTTTTAATTTGTTTTCTAATCAAAAAGTACTTTTTATGAATTCAAATATAATCTATTGAATTTAAATTTGTCCTATTTTAATTCTTCTGGTTAATTTTTACTATGATTTTTTAACTGCATTATTTTGCAATATAAACTCATGTGCTGTGTTAAATGACAAAAGCTCCAATTGTCTTCGAGTGTCATGTTTCAAGGTTCGCACCTTAACAACCATTTTGAAATTAAATTTAAAAAAAAGTTCGATTAAAAATATGTGACAAAAATAAACATCAATATATAAGCCAATGTAATTTATGCATAACTTGTCTGTAATTCATCGTATGTTGTGTATATATACTACATTGATACTGCCTGGATAACATCTCAATCTCCTTACTACAGATTGTTGTTCTACACACACCACGATAAAATTGAGACATTCTTAAACATTGTTCGAGTTTCAATGGACGGAACGTTGCCAAGTGTCATCATTACCCTGGATACCGATGATTTCCTCACTAGCCTTACTATTGACTACAGGAGTAAGTAGAACCACACGTGGGTCCAAACCCATCTCTTAACAGATGGTGTAAGATAATTCTTTTTATAAAAATAAATCTCAGTT
>NW_018408916.1:534456-534593 GCF_002113885.1 Mizuhopecten yessoensis
AAATATGCTTAATGACAATGATATATTATGCTAACATATTATGAGACATTTAATGTAAGATACATTCACTTATATTGAAATATTGATATACTATGTAACAGGTTATTTTAGCATAATCCAAATAGTTATGGCGGGTT
>NW_018408916.1:535074-542668 GCF_002113885.1 Mizuhopecten yessoensis
GGGCATTCGACGGGTGTATTTTGTTCCGCCCCGTTGTACTCTTGTTGTTTTTGCTTTTGCAATTTTTTTATTCTGACGCTACAATCCCATATATTTTGGATTTTGGCATCATTTATTGATGTTTAAATAATAAATATAAACACTAGTACCAATTGGAGGGTAAAACAATTCATTGATATTATTTGGAATGATGTCTTAACTACAAAGCGTTGCTGTACTGTACACGAGTAAATGGATTTGTTGACATGATTTCATAGAAGATACATCAATCGGTTTGTTATTAGTATATCAATAAAATGTTTCATTGATTTGAAAAATAGTTATCAATTAATTAAGAAAAATGATCTTAACTTGGTTTCAAACCTAAACCGTTCACCTCTTTTGGTTATTAACTAATTGCGTTCAACATTAGGCTACATCGGACATAGACGAATATTGATATAGAAACTGTTTTAACCCAGGAAACATATTTCGCAGTTTTGAGAAACTTGATCAACCCTGTTTTTCATTATTTTGAGCGCTTTCCCAAAAAAGGACCACTTTTCCGTCATACGTTTTGTTTTTGCATATAACATCAGGGAATCAAAAAAATAAATAAAAAGTCGGTCCTCGGATGAGAAAGTATTGAATGATTTTTTTTTTAAGTCTGGGAAACCCCATCACTTTAATAGAAATAGTGAATTTGGCTATATTAGCAGAATTATATTTACAATACCGAATATCTAAACAGTTCAAAAATTCATATCGAATTCGTTTTAAAAAATATTTACTCATCAATATCTTTTTCTGTTTCCAAAAATGCGGGCAGTTTTCCACCATAGCTCTTTTAACAGTACACGAGGTATCCGGTACACAAGGGTTAATGTATACACGTTAAATCAGATACATACACTATACAGTCTAGAAACCTGTCACAATCGAGACACTGGCACAGTTTACATGGTGAAAAAGTCATCATAGCTGCCGAGTTGCCAATTTCGGCAGCATAAATCCCTATGTCTTTTCACAAGGATATCATTAAAAAGTTGTTCAACCGGCTTGTTATGTGTAGCGTTTTGAAAACAGAGAATGGTGTCTTGTATTTCTGTTATTATTGTTAACTGTTACGTAACTTAGCATAGCCATCTTTACAGCGTAAAACAAGCCTGTTATTGTTTCAAACACAATAGACAGTGTATGTCAATTGTATTACTGACAACTGTTCTATTAAGTCATGTTAGTTTCATTCGCTTTTCGATTCAGCTGAAAATCGAGTGTGAGGTTACCGTGCAAGGGAGGTTATACCTACTCATACAATGGAAATAAATTGAACGATTTTTATATTCCATGATAGCATGTTGTAGCTAATGTAACGAGGATAAGATACTCGCTAAAACACGATAACTTACAGAATACACTTACAGATTATTAAATATTTCTAATATGAAATGTTTCCTTATTAGGACATAATCATGGCCTATACCTACTAAATATGCCAATGAACTTGTATGAAATTTATCCACTGTTTTTCATTATGTATAGCAGTCTAGGTCAGACACTTTTTTTTTCATAAATTAAGCGTACATTTAAAAGTATTTTGACATATACAAAATGTATAGCGTATTTTCAAAGATATATTGCAATTCGTAATTCAGGAAAACAGTATTAAAGCATTTTCTTCTCTTAACATTATCAGTTCATCTGATGTCCTGTGATTTTTCGGAATAACGTCTACATATATTACATGAATCAGGATATTTGTGTTTAATGCATCACTCATTCCCACTTAATTTCATATACATCTTTCAGGAAAGTGGTAAAAATGGATCTTCAGGCTGAAACAGAAGTTTCTTTTATGATGGACAACGCCGAATTAGGATTGATATTGAATTTATTTGTGTACCCAGGACAAGAAGATCCAGGTTTGGTATTTTTTAATCCCGTCAAATTTTTGTGATTGTATTCTTGTTTAAAAACTTACTTTTTACAACTCAAATATTTAAATTTTAATGTATCATAAAATCATTGCGTTTATGTACCCGTTAAATATGCTAGACTTTAAACTGACAGTGCACATTAATGAAACGAATGAAAATAAAGTTATATTTTGAGGTGATCTCCTGTGGCTATCTTTTCTTGCAAAGCCCCGATATTTGAGTTTGTAATCGCTTGGTTACGAATATTGGCCTCCCCGTACTTTACGCGCATTACCAGCTATATACTCGTGAATAAGTGACACATCTATATATATATATATATATATAAGTATTGTCGGCCCTAAAAATACTTCCATTATGGATAAACCGCAAATATATTATAACAATGAAGAATGCGAGTTTTCATGTCCTATGTGAAAACAATACTTATTCCAATTATTACCATCAAAACAGTCTATTTTTACTTCTATGTATGTAAACAGACGGATCACTTTAAGCTGTTTTCAGTGTTATATGATTCATTTGTGGATGCAAAATTTCTGAAATGTTTTTTTTTCTTGGATTGGTTGCCGATCAGGGTATATGCTTTTTTTAATTATGTTAAACTTTTCTCCCTCTTGCAACAATTTTCATTATTAGGAAGGTCCGTGTGTTCAAGCAACAATGGTGGATGTAGTACCTTTTGCCTGCCAAAAGCGTCAATTTCATCATCATACTGCGCATGTCAGGATGGAACAGACCTAAAGTCGGACGATCCTTACACGTGTGTAGGAGGCAAGCATCTTTTTCTTAGAAATGTTTACATTTGCGACAACAGTGTTGTTGTTGTTTTTGTTGCTGTTGTTCATGTTTGTACTTATTGTACATATGTAATGTATACCGAACAAAACAATGCAAACAAAGGATATGCATACACGTTGAGTAATAACATGTTTGCTAAAGCTTTTGTTATGAAAATGCAATAGTAAAGTAAACGATACATTTAGGTTGACACAATCCTTTATTACAGTAACACGTTGCCCATCAGCCATATATAATGGAAACTTCAATGACCCGTGTACACGTTATGTCGGTGATGCGTGTACGTTCCAGTGCAACGTTGGATATATCAGTACAGTACCGTCAAAATCAGTGACTTGTGAGCAGAATGGACAGTGGAATCTAAATCTGCAACAACTCTGTCAACGTAAGTGCTGAATATCGGATCTATGATCGCTTTAACAACGAGACAAATTTTCAAAATAATTTGTTATTTCATTAAATTTAATGGAATTTACACACCTCCCTTTCTGTATCAACATCAATCGAGACCAATTTGGTTGCCGACGTTTTGGTCCCTAGCATCACCGATGAGTCCTAAAAGGAGGCCAACTAATTTGACGAAAATAATGGCCACAGTTATCTCTTTTTGTAAGTGGCATGGTTCATGATATACACACTTTAGTCATTATTTAATTTTGAATAAACCAGTACTTCTCTAAATTTTGAAATTCACAAAATTATGGGTTTTACGCCCCTTCCATCCTGTTTCAACGTTAATTAAGACCAATTCAGATTGCAAACGTATTGAACCCTAGCATTTCTGATGAGTGCTATCCTAGATTGATGAACAGCTGTATGATGCAGTGAACTTAGGTTTCAGCATACTCTATCTGTTACTGAATTCTTAAAGGTGCACTCACATGTGTGTGTTACGTTCATCTTTGATCAAATATCATTTCTCAAAATGAAAATTGTATTAACAGCAAATGCCATTTCATTCACAGTACAGTCTACCTGTTCGTTAGGTATACCTAACGGAAAGTTCGAAGACTCGTGCACACGCAACCTCGCTGATACGTGTACATTCATTTGCAACGTTGGATATGTCAGTACAGTTCCGTCTAATACAGTGACGTGTGGACATAATCGACAGTGGAATGTACATCTGCAACTACTCTGTCAACGTAAGTGTATTATATTAACTTCTGGTATATTGCAGTTGATAAAATGTTATTTGGCATTCGGTTTTATATAGTATGTATCCTGTTTATGAATAATTTGTTATGTCATTATTTACTAAATTGAATAGAAGATGTATTGATATATTGATTGGCAACACCATTAAGTTAAAGTAACACGTCGTCTCTCAGCATTTCACAATGTTAACACAATGAGTGGTTGTGCAACAGGGAGTTCTTACCATCCATCAATGACGTGTAAGGCCGGAATCGAGTACACGTAATGTCTGAAAGTATTCTCTCTTCGTACTTAGTTCTAATACTGCCATGATAGAAGGAATTGCTTTTTGACTAGTGTTCAATAACCAAATTACAAAATCTTCTGGGCGAATGTATGCGTTACGATGCTCTCCTCAGCCGGCGTCATGCAGACATGTTCGAACTATTTTGGGGTCAATGTTAACATATGATTGATCCAGAATTGATTTCTAGCTATTTCCATACCGGTCAATCACCTGCTGCGCAAATGTGGAAGACACATTGCGGAATGCTTACGACGCGTCGTCACACAAGGGCGACGATTCCTGGATTCATTGCAAATTATCCCAGTGATGTAGTCTTTTTACTACCTGCCTACGACCGGCATAAGGCATTGTACATGTAGATCGTGGAAAATCGAGTTACCCATTAATGTTACCTTGGTTACAAAAATGATTGCATCTGCACCAATTAGTATTACCTTGTTTACAATAGAGGTTGCATCTGCACCCATTAGTGTTACCTTGGATATAAAAATGATTGCATCTGCACCCATTTGTGCTACATTGGTTACAACGCAATTGTCTGTACATTGTCTGGTACAGTGGTTGTTACTCTTTTATAGCTTGCTTCATGTGCAAGCTGTCCAATAATGTAGTTACATGTATAATGCATAGTAGTTTTCACCAATTATTCCTCTCAAGTCTTATGTGGTCGACAATAATACATTGATTTCTTTGTCATTATCAATTTTTGAATATATCGTCAAAAGATTAGATGACAATTCATGAAAGAAATCACATGCGTTCATTGCCATATGTATATGATATCTGAAACAGACGACGTAGTTTGTGAAAGTAATGTTTATATAAATCAAAACAAAACGCACATCCTGTCTGAATTCTCTGAGGTTTTGTTGGTGCAGTTTGGTTACAACATTGACAAAAGGCAGGACAGTAGTCCTAAATGTTATATATTAAAAACAAATTAGATTTCATGTAGGCTTTGGTGCGTCTTTGCAGATGTCCAAAATGTCGGTCTATATCATTATTGAATATGAAACATTATATTTGTTACCTTAAGGGATTGCTTGATTTTACATATTATTGTTTGCAATGTAATTTATGTCGTATTGATTACAGTTAAAGTGACGACTCCTCCATCCAGTACAGATACAAACCACCAGATGTTTATATACATAGGGGCTGGACTTGTGGGACTAATTATCGTTTCGGTCACCATAGTGGCGATTGTATGCGTCAGGAAAAGAAGGTGAGTTTGCAATAGCAAGTTCGTTATTGATCTATATAAAAGAAACGTAATGAGTTGTTATTAAAAAGAGTATTGCACGACTGTGTGTTTGATAGTTTTATTAATCACAATAAGTAAAACAAAATCTTGCAAATTATATATAATTATTTTGAAATTTGAATAAATATGTAAACAAAGCAAGGTTCTTACATATTTAGTTGTACACAAATTAATATAATTGATACTTTTTAAATCGTCCTTTTGTTGTTTCTGTTTGCGACGTGGGATGTTTCAACACATTCCTAGTTTATCAGGCGCATTAGTAATCAAGTTTGGGTCGTTCGTTTTGTTCTTATGACAACTAAGTCCAACACCAGATTTTGATTGCTAAAGTATGATAAGTTTGTTTCATGAATCAGAGGTGTGTCATGATGACACTGGCCCCCAGTTCTATGCACATGACACCTTGCAGGATGATATTTATTAATTGAACAAATGGCAAATATATAATTGTTAACATGGCATCATTACAGTATGTCATATATTAATCGAACAAGAGGAAAATATAGCAACTATCAACCAAAACACACAGGGAAAGTATTCTAGAAAAAAAAGTTTCTAAAAAAAAAATGGTTATAACGAATAGTTTATTTTAGGCGCACCATACTATGATCACCATCTTCTTATTGAATTACTGGTAGTCAAATTTTCGTATAACTTTGTGTTTAAAGTTTTATAGCTGTTTTGAAAATAACTAGCATGATCTCTTAGCTTTTGAATTTGCAATATGAACTCCGGTCTGTATATCAAACTATTGACTCTAGTTAGAAAGAAGCAATATAGTGGAGACATCATATATCGGTATATAAAACCAGTCTATTCTGCAAATCACATTAACCAACTTAAAATACATTTTTTTTTATAATCACTTGTCCACAACTTAATTTATAGTAACAGACGCGGCCCCCAACCTCCGTCAAATAGAAGTGAACCAAACGTTTATTATACGCCTTACCAAATGGGTCCTAACCAAGGAGGAATGCTTGCTGCCGGAGTGGTAAACCAAGGCATGTATAACGTAGGAAGCCAATTAGATGAAAAAATGAAAAATCTACCCTCTGCGCCTATTCCGACCCCTCCATACCAAGCAAGACCAGAACACACATATGATACCATCCCTGCTAACAGTGACCCGGCTCCTCCCTACGAGGCACCAATGGTCAGCCGTGGTCCTTCAGTGAGATCAGAGTCTTCAGTTGTCTCTGTGCCAAGCGGTGAAAATGACTATTTGACCCTCATTCGTAGAGGGGTTAGCGAATAAGGAAAGTTGCTTTGTATGGCATATGAGAATATGTATGACGAGTCTAAGATTCAATATAGCTTTAATGTTATCAAGGAAATTGATATAACTTCATAGGAATTATTGTGAAGAAGAGCACTAGTTAATTGGTGGTACCCATCTTGAGCATGAAACAATGACGAAAAAAGTTTTTTTCTGGCTTCGAATTTCTTCTGAAGTCAATATTCATCTCTCAAATTGTTGCTGAGTATTTACCCTTGTTTGCAGCTACACCAGTACGCTAGGCTGATTGGTGAAGCTTGACCATAGGGCATGATGACCTAATACGCGGATTACGAGCTATTCCTTTGTAACACGAGTGTGGTCATCCCATAAACACGTGATAATCATAAATAGAATATCAGATGGTCAACAGCTGGGTGCTGTTCTAGAACAGGGACATTACATGTATTATCGATAACGCAAGAGCCAATTTATATAATATGCAAAACACAAGTTTGTGATTATTGACTCCGAGTAAACGATTATAAATAAAGATACCATCTACACAAATGTATTTATTTTACAAAATAAATTGAATTTGTTTTAAAACAGTTTAATTTTAAACAGATATTGTTCTTTAAAATACATCGCGAGACCTGATTTAAGTGTATTTCTTTTTCTTATTATTTTATGTTACCAAGAATATTACATTTCTATTTATAAGTTAGGTTGAACGGTAGTATATTAGCAAACGGAATGAATAAACATTTTATTATGATTAGTGAATGTGAATTCGCTCCAACGGATTTTTTTGGGTTTGGTACCTTACACGCTGATGGCTTATGCATAACAAAGAGTGAAATTGGATACGCTTGCGTTTCAGGCACGTTCATGTATTACGTTTAATGTATAAAATGAAATAACATTTACTTATGTTGTTTAAATTA
>NW_018408916.1:550070-564390 GCF_002113885.1 Mizuhopecten yessoensis
CACATGTAGTTTTTCAATGGAAGTGGTCACATGAGCAGGTTTGACTGTTCCAACTGCATGGAAAGACTTAGTAAGTATTGCTACTTGTAAAATACGATACGATTAGGCAATAACTGTCTGAATTCACTACTTACATGTATAGATTGTCTATTCGATTACGTTATTCATGAAAAAAAAATTCCTAGCCGATAAACAAACTTATTTTGGCTCTGTCATGAATGAAAACAAATAATGAACGATCGCCGTCATCGCTACAGGTAGTAATAGTTTAGTTGAACTTTATTATTGTTCTTGCAATGTCAGCTTTGAGAGAAGAAATACAATATCTTTAGGACAATTCTGATAGGTAATTTTCATAAATAGGTCAAAGTTATACATATGTTTAATATTTAAAACAGAAGTATGTTTACCTTCAAGGAAACAAAGTCACTTATGATATTTGTCGAAATGTAAAATATGTCAGTTTTACCAAGTTAATAGAATTTCATAGCTAAGGATATATAATATAATGCAGCAACCACTAGAATAACAAATAAGGAAACACCTATTAAAAAACCTAGGAATCGATATAGAAAAAACAATTATATACAGGCAAGTTATCGAAGCATGGACGTCTTATATATTCTAAGTATTGTGTGTGTTAATCTGTATTTAGACAAAATATTATACTCAAGAACAAAGAAACGACGTCATATTTTGGTATATATATACCCTTGACTGTAAGTTAACGTTTCATAATGGACTTATTTCCATTTGGGATCGTATTTTCTCAAAAACGAACGTCTGTTCGTCCTGAACCGTTAATATTATCGACACAAAGGTGATCCACGCAAGAAAAACAGTCAATCATAAACAAATCAATATGAAGTTACAAAAATATTTGTGGGAATAACAACACCATTTTAAGAGTAAACGCACATAAAGAGATGTCAACGACGAAAGTTCTTTTTAAAACAAATAGACATAGTTTAACTATATACAGTATGGTATCCCTCCACGCAAATCAACTTGTTTACGTTTTTCACAGACCGAAGATCAGAATTACAGTGTTCCAGACAGATAAGAATTACAGTGTTCCTGACAGATAAGAGTTACAGTGTTCCAGACAGATAAGAATTACAGTGTTCCAGACAGATAGGAATTACAGTGTTCCAGACAGATAAGGATTACAGTGTTCCAGACAGAGAAGAACTACATGCCAACTGACTACAGCAACAACTTTATCAATAAGAAAGCAAAATATCAACCGTGTTTTCTTTTTTGACACAAACATCGCCGCCGTCACGCAGATTTGATTCCTGGACCTCTTGACAATGTAAACAAAAATTCTATTACATATCGGGAAATTGTTTCAACATGTTCTAACTCTTTCAAATTGGCCTACAACCAAAACTGTTTTTGTATGTATCTAGATATAAAACAAACATTCAACAGGACTAAAAAGTACAGAGCCAACATAATAGAGTTCTTATCTGTCTAGTACACTGTAGTTCTTATCTGTCTGGGACACTGTAATCCTTATCTGTCTGGTGCACTTTTTTTTTATTTGTCTGGAACACTGTTATTCTTATCTCTGGAACACTGTAATTCTTATCTGTCTGGAACACTGTAATTCTTATCTGTCTGGAACACTGTAATTCCTATCTGTCTGGAACACTGTAATCCTTATCTGTCTGGTGCACTTTATTTTTTTATTTTTCTGGAACACTGTTATTCTTATCTGTCTGGAACACTGTTATCCTTATCTGTCTGGAACACTGTTATTCCTATCTGTCTGGAACACTGTAATTCTTTATCTGTCTGGTACATTGTTGCTACTATATGTCTGGTACATTGTAGTTCTTATCTGTCTTGTACACTGTTGGTCTTATTTGTCTGGTACAGTGTAGTTATTGTCTGACTGGTACACTGCAATTCTTATCTGTCTAGTACACTGTAGTTCTTATCTGTATGGTAAACTATAGTTCTTATCTATCTGGTACACTCTAGTTCTTATCTGTCTGGTACATTGTAGTTCTTATCTGTCTGGTACACTGTTGGTCTTATTTGTCTGGTACAGTGTAGTTATTGTCTGACTGGTACACTGCAATTCTATCTGTCTAGTACACTGTAGTTCTTATCTGTATGGTAAACTAAAGTTCTTATCTGTCTGGTACACTCTAGTTCTTATCTGTCTGGTACGCTGTATTTCTTATCTGTCTGGTACACTGTATTTCTTATCTGTATGGTTCATTGTAGTTCTTATCTGCCTTGTATACTGTAGTTCTTATCTCTCTGGTTCACTGTAGTTCTTATCTGTATGGTACACTGTGGTTCGTATCTGTCTGGTTCAGTGTAGTTCTTGTCTGTCTTGTATCCTGTAGTTTTTATCTGTCTTGTATACTGTAGTTTTTTCCTGTCTGGTTCACTGTAGTTACTATATGTATGGTACACTGTACCGGACAGATAAGAACCAATATTTACATTCTGTGTTGCATTTGCCTATATGTCGTTAGTAAACCAAATTGCAGTATATGAGACTGTATACTACAATTTACAGTGATACGGCCAGTGTGTGGATACAGCTAGTACAAGGTAAAAAAACATGGCCGCCCGATACTTTCGGTATCAATAGGCCTATAGTCGGAAAACATTCTGGGTTCGTTAGCATTTAGCAATATAGGTCATCGCAAAAAAATAAAGCAACTTGACAAATTATGACAATAGAAATTTATTATCAGATGGGTAGGTACCACAAACTTATTGTAAGCGCCATTCTAGATACGAAATTACCAAGTTTGTCAACGTCATCACACAGGGGATCGGTTCAGAGATTTTGAGTTATGCATAACATCAGTAAATAACCACAACACTAAAATTCAGCATTTCTAAAACCTTGTAAAAGTCGAGGGTATCGACAAGGTTTTAGAATGTGTATAAATACCTTTTAAAGTGTTGTGTATTTTCAGTGATGTCATCCATTACTCAAAATCACGAAACCGAGCCCCTGTGAACGTCGTCTGCTAGCGATGCTAATCTGACCGATTAGACATGGAATCTATTTCAAACGAAATGTCCTTGGAATCGTTATCACCTACTGAAAGGACCACTTTAATAAAATATTTCCGAGTATATATGCTTCTAAAAATAACGTAATATTCCAGTCGAAGGAAACATAAGCGTTTCCGAGGAAACAATCAAGTCCGTTCAGCGCGGTATCACTTCAAAATACATGTAATCTATCAATGCGCGAAAAACAGCTTTAATTTTAAACAAGCAGAAGTTATGCAATTATCAGCAATTTTTCAACATATACACACTCATATGAAATAAATGATAGAGTTAAGTTTGTGTTCAAACCATTTTATGTGCGTGTGGTTTTCAATGACACGAGGGACTATATTATTTCTTCAGGAAATGTCGGCTGTTCAGGGATTTGAACTTACTGACGTCACTGATATGATAAGCGGGAAATTCAAACGTATTTTTGCTTCAGTTACTATGCAAAACAAACTATATACATGTAAATGTAAATTTAAGCATTGAACTGTTACCATATGCAGTATACAGTCGATATGAATGCAATTTGGGTGACAGATAGATATTAATGTCGCCCTCCGGGCGACATTCTATTTATTTGTCACCCAAATTGTATTCATATCGACTGTATACTGCATCTGGTAACAGTTCAATGCTTAAGTGTAATTAGCTATTGTTCGCCTGCAGTTGGAGAGAGATCCGTATATGAATAATTACAACGTGGTTACTGTAAATTCAAGACTTCCTCTGTACCTTCAAAGTATTTCCTCCATAATTCCCAAAGTTTTACATTAATAATTGTTAGATGTATTTGACAGTTATATATAAAAGCATAGGCAAAATTGAAACGATTTTACACCAAATCGAAAGGGGAATCCACAAAAACGAAAGGGGGATCCACAAAAACGAGAGGGGGATCCACAAAAACGAAAGGGGGGATACTATCAACATCTCCGACCTACTGAACATAAAACATGGAAGAGAAGAAAGGTGCCACATAAGGTCCCCCCATCGTATCACAAAAAGACGTAATATGACGGGTTTTATTTCAGGTAGGTAAGTATGGATTATGAAAAGTTTCTTGCTACACCACCAATAAGTGTTTTTATGTGACGTTTCGATTATTAGTGCGGTATGTTCTCTGTCACCTTCATCAGACAAATGACCAGACAAAGCAACTTTGTGTGCATACGCTTCACTGGTCATTTTTCTGAAACGTCATATAGAAACACCTATTAGTTGTGTACCAAAATAATATGATACGTGTTAAATGTGGGACATGACTCTAAAAACAAAATAAACACTGAGTAAACAGTGAATAGAAATTGTAAATAAATGAGACAATCCAAGTCGTATTATCGAAACCAATCAACGGTTTGGCAACCTTATTACAAAATCGAAATTTACGTATCCATTGCTTTTTTTACTTAGTTAACAATAACTTGTACAAATAATAACTTCTCCGTCAGCTTCAGGAATGTTAAGTCAGATTAGGTCAGTATCTATTATTCCTGTTTATTTTTTCCCATAGTAACGTTTTTGTTACTTATCTAAAATATAAGGAAGTGGAAACCGAACCGAAAAGACAAATTGAATGGAATAACAAATGTCATTCACATCAATCAAACTGTCAATCAATACTTGAACTCCTTACAATTAGTGTGAGTTTATAGAAACAAATGTATGTTTTGAACCGGTTTCAAATACTATCCCAACCTGCAAACACATTAGGGAAACAGACGGGTTAACATTAATCCCTATTTGGTTTTAACAACACCTTTATTTGTACTTTGTATGTTTTGGATTTTCCAAATCCTTGACAGTTTTTCTAGCCTTACACAATATTACCCACGATCAAAGTAAGCAACATACAATCCTAGACACATACAGTATTTGTCCTACACAAAATCTAGCTGCACACAATATAAGCGACCGATTATAGTCACACACAAAATGACCACATGCAAAATAGCGTTTACATAATCGAAGTGGCACGCAATATTGTTCACTAACACAATTCGTGTCATATAAACATAAATCACATATATTTGAGGGAAGGTTTCGAACGTTTTGGGAGGCGTTTGAATATATTGATAACTTTAAGAGCTATAGAGGGTTATAAAACATACTTTGCTCATTACAGTAAATTGAATAAGTGCATTGTTATAAACCGGAATTGTTGGTCCGATATGTTTAATCATTTAGTCGATGTTTATCGAGAGGCTGTGTGGTTAATATTTAAATTAAAAAAAACCCAAAAAACGTCTGCAAGTTATTAGTGATTTCCTACACTGTACCCTTAACAAACCGTATTATATGTGCAAGCCAAATATAAGTTTAACATTAAAGTCCGTTAATGGATGAGTCAAGATCAGCGGTCATTGAGAGTAACTGTCACAGTATATTGATTTTTTATACGCTAACATGAAAGTATTTGAATGTACCAAGGCTTGAAACACGCGTTTCGATTGGTCGATAATTCAGAATCACTAAATATGACAAATAAGAACGCTTCGTTCATAGCCGTGTGTGAGCCGCAATAGAGAAACGAAACCTGGTGATCTGTGAGGACTGTGTTAACTTTAAAATATTTAAAGGGCATGAGGACGCACAGTGTAGGCAAATTAATAAAGTTAGTAAGGATATTGGCGTGTAATAACATTTGAAGGTAAAGACGGCTACGTCATCATAATATAATTTCCTTTGATAAAGAAATCAACAAGAAACATACATAATCCCACTTGACTACGTTACATGTACGTTTCTGTCTAAACAGAATCTAGAGGATTTGACATAACGTCCGAGATGTAACACATTTATGCGATAAAGGTTGGAATTTTGTATATGGTTTTGAATATCAAACCCTGAGCATTAACCCATTTACCCCTAAAGTCACATTTGAAACTTTCAGAATCAAAGACTGGGCAAGTCCATTTCAAATATGTAGGGGTAAATGAGTTTACAATTTGTCAGTGTCGACTGCTATTTGCCGATACTACGACTAGTTGAAGTTAATAACTCCTGGTTTCCTGACGTGTTCAGATACCTTTCTGTATATTAGTGCATTATTTGTTGTTTATTGTCGTGATAGGTACCTGTGACAACTATAGATAATCACACTGTGTTTTCAGGGTTTGTTGTAAGAACAATTTTCGCAATGCCAGCACGTGGAGATAATAGAGAGGCAATCCGCAGGTGGGTTCGAGATGGTATCTACGTGAAAATGATGAGAAATTGTCTGAACGATAAACCCTGAAAACACTGTGTGACAAACTGTTTATCATCTATATACTTCTACCTTATATATTCCTCTATACTTAAAAGGTCTTATAAACATATTTTTTTCCAATTGATCATCAATTGTGACATTCGGTCTGTGAGAAACGTAAACAAGTAGATGATTTTCGTGGAGGGATACCAGATATAGTAAAACCATGTCTATTTTTTTAAACAATCTTATCGTCGTTGGCTTCTCTTTATGAACGTTTACTCTTAAAATGGTGTTGTTATCCACACAAATATTTTACTTTACATTGATTTGTTTATGATGGACAGTTTTTCTTGCGTTGATCACCTTTGTGATCATAGTATTTCTGGTTCAGGACAAACAGACGCTCTTTTGTTGAGAAAATGCGATCCCAAATGGGCAAAAAATCCATTATCAAGTTATTATCAAGTCGTTATCAACTTCTGCTTGAGTATTCTCATGCTGACAACCCATGGTAATGAATTTATCATTCTACAAGGTAGATGGTTAAAGTAGTACATAAATATTGGGAATATATCGATAGATAACACACAAAAAAGGATCTCGACTTTATACATCTGATGAAAACATTAAAATAAAAAGTAAGTTAAAAAATACGTCTAGAAAAAGGTGCTTTAATTCAATTTGTTAAGCTGACAGGTACAATGTGAACATTATAGTTTTATTTATTTGCACGAGCATCTGTAATTTATACCCTGTGACGAAGTGTAAGTAACGAAAGAAATTATTGATAAAAATCTCAGATCATGGACACCAGAGTAAGCCGAAGTCGAAAAAAGTCGCGGAGAACAATTTCTCCTCGAAACTTAACGGTGTCTTAATCATATAAATATAATAGGCCGGAGTCTGTATCCCACTACCATTTCAGTCGTACTTGCAATATGACATCGCCGACAAGCGCTAAGCATGTCCCAGCTCAATATGAAAATTAAATATCTGTTAAACAATGATAATTCACTCTATTCACAATTTAAACGTTATCTTACAATCAGGGCATGTTTATTACAAAATATGGCGTCGTTTCTTAGATATTGAGTATAATATTTTATCATAATACATATCAACACACACAATACTTAGAATATATAAGACGTCCATGTTTGGATAACTTCGTATTCAGGAAGTGTTATTTAACTGATCATACAATACAAGGAACATCTTTACAGGAGATTCCATTTCTTTCCTCTATTTTCTACATCGACGTCCTAGGTTTATAAATAGGTGTTTCCTTATTTGTTATTCTAGTGGTTCCCGCATTGTTTTCCATATCCTTAGTTATAAAATGCTTTAAACTTGGTAAAACTGACATATTTTACCATCATTGTAGAACCATCATTAAGTTAAACTAAACTATTACTACCTGTATTGAGGACGTCGATCGTTCATTATTTTGTCTATTCATGGCAGAGTCAAGAACACGTTTGTTTATCGGCTGGAAAGAAAAAAATGTTCATGAATAACGTAATAGAATAGACAGTCTATCCCTGTAAGTAGTGAAATCAGACAGTTATTGCCTGATCTTGTCGTATTTTACAAGTAGCAATGATTACTAAGTCTTTCCATGCTGTTAAAACAGTCAAACCTGTGCATGTGACCAATTCCATTGAGAGACTACATGTGTTAATAGCCTCCTTTTGATGTTCCCGATTGCAGTCTATTAAGAGACTCTTTTCGAATTTCTCTTTTTACTCGTTTATGCAAAATAAGATAATTTTGTGAACATGAAGTTTAAAATGTTCATCAAGCAAATCAGGGAACTACCGTTATCATAACATCGAAGTTTAACTTCAGTTCCTCATTATTTAAGATTCGTTATATAAGGTAAGATAAGCAAGAGACAGGGGCCAAGACAACAATATAATAGATAATTATCATAGCGAAAATCACATTTCGGTTCAATCAGGAAGATAATGAGCTTCTTGGTCTTTGTTTGGGTTGAAATAAGATGATTTGAACAATTACATGACAAGTAACTTGACCCGCAGAAATCAGATAAGCGTATAAGGAAGTCAACGAAATGAAGAAAACATGAAAACCAAAATGACGTCAATCAGAAACACAGACTGCATCATGCAGAGAATATAAAAAGAAGATGTGTGTTTCAAAGTATCTAGGAACAACTGCTTCTAAATGAAAACAAAATAAAAACTTAGAACTGGACAAAACCGTAAAGTATGACATCCAAGTTTTCGGTATCGGAGACAATCTTAAAGTTTTATTTAAAGTTTTACTATTTCTGAAAACGTAGTCAAATATTTGTTTCGAGAAATGATATCTAAGTGATTGTTGAACAACTCCATTTTTAATTTATAAGTACTTCTGTTCAGTCAAGCAGTGATTCAAAGTTATGCTACATTTTGAAAACTTTAACTTCAAAGGATTAATCACAGTAGTTAGCCAGGGCTTGAAGAGAAATCATTAAGGTAAAATAATAATGTGAACAAAAAGGCTGCAATATCAGTTATGCCTAAATTCTCTCTACTCTTTTTGCATATAGCATCAACTAGACCTAGGGTATATCCTCTAAGGAAGTAGGCTGAACTGGTAGTCTTTCTTATCTAAAAAGACTATCAACGTCGCCCTTTGTGATACATTGATAGTGAGGTACGTGGATGGTTTCATGAGACTGTTGGTGTAAAGGAGGAAGATAAACCGTGAAAATTAGTCAACTTCAACTCGCAAAGTCGTGTAAAACTAAAATAGACAAATCTGTACTATCCTTGATTTCAAGCTCCGAAGGATATATTTGAGAGACGATGCCAGTAAATTGTTATTTATAGACAGCAAATTGTCTATATATCTGAATGGCTAGGCTTTGTTGTTGTTATAAGTCCTGATAAGCTCATCAACAAATTCAGCATCCTTTGAAACCAAATGTAAGTCGGCCAGAATTGGGGGACATGTTTCCGGTAGGAACGCTGCAGTATGGTGGAAGATCTTGCCAACAAATTAGGCCAAACACTTTTCACTGTTTCAGCCTGGCAAAACACTAACGCTTTTCAAGATTTTAGAAAAATATTTTGAAAGCAGTATTGCTTTGCTTTATTAAAATAAAAAATCTTCAAATTTATTCCATAACGTTATCATGTAATTGATCTAAATCGAACACATAGACACAGTAATTGTCAGTCAAAAAGAATTTGAATAAAATCTTCATACACACTCCTCGAACACCTTACACCGGGCATGATCACTAGGGAGGGCATTACAAATAATGACTTCGTTTACACTGACACTCAAGTATGGAACTAGGAAATATAGACAAAAGTACTCAGCCTTCCTCTCACAAGCATAGCTGCTAACCTTGGACACACTCAGGGCGAGATCTATCACCGAGGGGAGTTTGTCACCATAGTAAAAATACCAGCCGATTCTATCGACTCAGCTAGGGCAAATTTCTCCTAAGCTTAATCGACAAGTAAATCAGAGGAACCAGGTTCGACGCTTTGAGAGGGCATTGAGAACTACCTTTGTGTCACATATAAATACAAAGTACAATAACTCTTGACTTAAAGCTGCCTGCTCCACTCCATAATGCGCATTATCTCAAACATATTTAGTACATGTACAAAAAAATAATAATAATACAATTTATGTATTCTTACCTGCGCTTATTGAAAGTGGTAACCAAGACGACAGGTATAATATCCACATGAGGGCCAAAGCTGGACGCCTCTTAGACAACGCCATTCCAAAGGTCTCAGTAGTGCTTGTATAGGTATACTTGTCTTAAGATTGCAGATACGAAAATAAAAAGAAAGGATACAAAGCAATACCTTATAATGACAATAACGAATTTATGCTTTGTGTATTGTATCTATAGAAAAAAAAACCATAGTAATTTGACAAAACAATTCCATTCAGTGCTCACGGAACTCATGTGTTCCATACATTTTCTATTCCTAATTTGTTCCGGTAAAATGCTTGTAGTGAGTCTTGTTGTCGTTATGCAACCGGAGACAAATAGAAGAATCTGTTCAAATGTAAACGGGAAATGTAATCATCATTTTTGTTATTTACACCTAAATGCGAACATATTTGCACATCGTAAGATGATTGAAAACAATATCCATCCAGTTTGAATGATTAAAATGTAAATCTTCCAGCGATATGAGCGAAAACCTAAACGATGACTGGATATAATTTCTAATGATGTTTCTTCCATATGTTCTGTATTAATACAAGGACGTCATCAAATTTTGTGAATACCAGAATTTGCAGAGATTTTTAAAATCAGAATGAAGTAAATGATGAAGTGATCTAAATCATCTTGGTGTACTTATGAAACAAATAAAAGATGTAGAAGATGGAGATGAGGGAGAGGGAGGATAAAGGAGATGTCTCAAAACATTTAATAGCCTTTCATCAAACGGAACGACAATTTTCCTTGATATACCTCCTTCTGAAATGTTTTGATTATCACAATATATGTATTCTCTTGTTCTGTTATAAGTTTTTTTGTAACAGCTTTGTCGATATAATCGTGTGTCCCAACTTTAACTTTCCCTTTGTATTGAGGATTTTGCCGAGGCTATGTTCGGACAGGACTATGTTTTCTGCACTCCTATCAGGTTCTAAATGACTTCCATTGTGGAGGACTGGTGTTCAGCTCAGATACAACAAATATGGGAAACATTACAACTAATGTGCCAGAAGACTAGGCGCTATTACTTCTTGAATTGTTATATCTGGATTGAGACTGGCTATTCTTCTTTTTCATTCTAATAGCATGAGAGGTAATTTCTCGATGCCATATGCTCGTGTTAATCTTATTCCAGGGCAAGTCAGACGAAGGACTCCAGCATACCGAAAATTACAAATCATAAACTGTGCATAAAACCCATGTTTTTTTGTCTCGCCGCCACGAAGTAGCGGAAGTGAGACTAAGATGTTGCTTTTCCGGCGACGGCGTAGGCGTCAACATTAAGTTTTTGCGTTTAAATTAGTTTCTCTGAAAGTATAAGTGCTAGAACAACCGAACTTGGATCATAGATGCATCTTAGATAATACATTTGAATCCATGCATCAAATGCTGGATGCGGCCTACCTTTCTTTGTCTATTGTCTTTGTCAGAGTCTCTATCAGCATTAAGATTTTGCGTTTAAGTTAGTTTCTCTGAAACTGCTGTAGGCCAACCAAACTTGAAATTTGCATTGATGGTCAAAGCGGGGCACAGGCGAGACATATCAATCCGAATGAATTGTTTACATAAACCGTTGCAAATGAATAAAATTAAGATTTCAAATTTTCCTATCTTTGATCATCCGCTAGATCCCGTAAACTTTGTGAAATCAATCACTAAACCTTTGTTTCAAGTACATGTACTATTTTCTATAATAAACATTATGCAAAAATACAACCTAACCCCAACAAACATAGTTACTGTATATATTTTATTCAAGTAATCACACGTTATCATATTTCTCGTAACTGATAAATCAATATTCTAATATGGATTCCGGGTTAATTGTGGTTGTTAGAAATCAGTACAATTTACTGCAATAACAATGTTATGTTTTGTTAACAGGTTTGTTTAAGACCACATAGTCATATTTATCATTTAACTCTTCCATGATGCTTACAGAGGACAAAGTAAGGTAAAGTATCCCACTACTTGTCTTCTCTTTACGGGCCTTAAAATCCCTTTTCGCCTTTAAATTCATTTTACATGTAGTATAGTCTGTACTACTATTCAAAGAAATGGAGTAGAAAGGTATTACAATAACGAATAGTATAATCAGTGGCACAGTGATTAGGTGCATTGCTCTATTACCAATCTGGGGATCAAATTCTTGAAGCAAAGCAAGAAATGTTTTTGTAGAAATTGGAATAACACTAAATGTATTTCTTTCGTATATTGATCTTTGTTATTGTCAAAAATACAAGAAGTTCAAGTCAGAATTTCAATGTAGAAATATGGGAATATTTCGTTAGAGATACATCAAAGAGTGGTTGGACCTACTCGTCTCATAGTTTAAATGAAAGTTTTAGCAATTTGAATAAGTGCTAAATAAATTTCATATATCGTATATAGATTGTGTGTTCATTCAAGAGCATTTTATGCAGTGATATGCAAATGATAAAAGATTAGAATAACATTACACATATTATATAATAAATATGTTACTGACCTGATTATCAATTATAATTCAATTGCAAGTTAGGGAAGTAAGAGTATGAATGAAAATAATACTATTTTTTATAATACATTTCTGATAAAATTCATATATATGAAATAACATACATGTAATACTGATACATTCTCACAAAGACTTTAAATAATGTCGTTTGTGGCGTGATGATATGATTTTATGATTTTATCTCATACTCTGATACATCAGGAATTGCCAGTTTCTATCAGAACCCATTATGCATTTGATTTGTTTTCAACTGATTAGTGATAAAGAAATGTTTTTAATGCGAAAAACTTATTTTGATACATTAATTGCAAGTTAGATCAACTACACAAAATATTACCTTTCTTATTATACCATCCTCAACAGAAGTATATTGATTAACTAGAATTGGCTTAAAACAGTCCTGTTCTTAATATGCAGTACCCATGTGCAATAAATATATTACAATAACAAATAAACCATTCCCCTGATGAATCTCTAGAGAGGAGAAGCGCTAGGGAAGTCAAAGAACCTCTTGTCTTTTAATATTATTGATATAAATATATTTCTTACAGAGTTATTGCCCGTTTTGCACCCCTATCGCTTTACATTCATTTTCTTGTATATAGTTGCTGATGTTTCATCAAACATTCTTTTTCTATGACATTTTTAATGAGAGAACCCATACATATAGATAGGCGAGGATAACATAGGTTAACCTGCAGGTTTTAAGCCTTGTTTGATTTGTTAAAAAGAAGGACACATATGTCTATATGTGTGTGGGTATTTTCTATATCTTTCAACATTCAGTTGATTAAGCGTCAACATATGTTTTCATTTCAATTGGGAATAGTATATATCTAAAAATACATTTCATTCACTTTCATGAACATTTTGAAAACATACCTTAAATATTTGTGAGTTGTTTGAAAAGTAAATTGAATAAACTAAATTAAAATTAGACTTTCAAAATAACTACCGCTTTCAAATACTGTTGGTAATGACGGCAATCGAAGGAAATGCAAAATGTCAATATACACAATCTAGGAACATACATAGCTTACTATTATTATATCTACAGCAATTAGATGAATAAATGTCATCTATTTCAAGATCATACGTCATGAAGACATTGGTTGAAAATATTAATAACATAAGCATGTAATATAATTTGAGGTTTTTGAAGTAAAACCAATTTTCATGATGTAATACTTACCATAACTTTAGTATGCATATACAATACCTACACCCATCTTTGTAGCCCAAAAACAAAAGATTCAAATATCCCTACCTCCCTACCGTGACGTAACCTCTATCTCGATGACAGAGCCACGGAGTGATCTCCCTTCCTCAAACCCCCTTTTATGGAGCCTAAAGGCAGCCAGGATGAGGAGGCAAGGGGAGGAATACAGGGTGGGACTCCATAAAGTTATGGTAAGTATTACATCATGAAAATTGGTTTTACTTCAAAAACCTCAATTTCATTTCAGTAATAATTACCATAACTTTAGTATGCGAATTCGTCTTACCGTAGTGGAGGCTTCGAATCCAGGCAGACCAGGCTGACGGAACAAACTCGAGACATGCTCAAGGTAGGGAAAAGGTTCAAGGAACCCCCCTAATAAAGCCCCGAAAGTAATTAAAAAATGGAAAACCTCCCCGTGAAACGAGCAGGTGTACCACCGTGGTGCCTGATAGCATACTATTTAAAATCACTGAATTACTGTGGAGGAACAGCCACAGACTGTGCAACCACCACCGGTCCAAGGGAATACAATCCATCAGAATGAGAGGCCAAGGACCGGAGATAAAAATCCGTGAAGGTAGTCTGTCCGCGCCAGAAAGCTGCGGACATGACCTCCTGAAAGGGGGACCCATTGAGGAGGGCCCATGACGCAGCAAGGGCCCTGATCTCATG
>NW_018408916.1:566821-610393 GCF_002113885.1 Mizuhopecten yessoensis
TGCTAACACGTCTCCGCGAGGGAGAGACCAAACCCCAAGGATTCCATGACGGAAATGCCATGGGGTTAAACCCATATCCCGGAGGATAGGGGAAAGGTCCCGCGGGCTGGGAGTGACCCCAGAACTGGCCAAACTGGC
Organism: Mizuhopecten yessoensis; assembly: GCF_002113885.1. Lineage (NCBI taxonomy): Eukaryota > Metazoa > Mollusca > Bivalvia > Pectinida > Pectinidae > Mizuhopecten > Mizuhopecten yessoensis. The sequence goes on from NW_018408916.1 coordinate 566,960, forward strand.
CTGCCTGAGACTGGGGCTGGCCAACTTGCCCAAAGGGCGAAGGTGGACCGCCACTCCCTCCAGGTGGAAACCCGGACATGTACGGGCTAAGCCCGTAACTGCCGGGATGCTGCCGCAACCCAAAACCATCCGCAGGCTGGTAAGGGCGGCCCAAGGATGGTTGCCCGCAGGCACCCGTATACCCTAAGCCAGGGGAAAACGGAGGCCGGAAACCGGCCCCCTGTCCAGCAAACCCAACCCCTGGGGGGAAACCCCCCAGGTTCCCAGAAGAATGAAACTCGGGACCGGACCTAATAGGACCGGGTCCGGGTAACTGACCGGGAGGGTATGCCTGACCAGCATTGATGCCGGGATTAGTGAGCTGCGCGTCACTAATCCCGGTAGACACAGACAATCCCGAAAGAAAGTCTGTTGTCACACCAGGACCTGAACCCGAAAGAACAGGCCCGGCACCAAGACTGTCCCCAACGACAGCACCACCTGGAATGCCGGGATCACTGACAGAGTCAGTGACCGGCGGCCGGTAGTCCCTACCCGAAGGCAAGCGCGAAAGCTTACGGGCGTTCCCGGCCAATTCGACCCTTGGCTGTGCCAAGCCAGGGTCAGGCTGCCCCTCCCCTACTCCAGGGAGTTCCTGGACAGGAAGGGCCACCCCCTGCTCACGAGAGGGACTTGCCGAAGCAAGACCCCCCGAGACAGGAACAGAGACAGTACCACCAGACCCCAGAGAGCTGGTGGCACGACCCCTACCTCTCTGCTTCCCTCGCTTACCGGAAGAAACAGACGAATCTGTCTTACGGTAAGTTGAGGGTAGCTTTGGAACAATGAAGTGCTTGCCCTGAGATTTTGACTGTGAACAAAGTTCACAAGGCGAAACCTCACTGCAAGGACGACACCTGGGACAGGCATCATGAGGGTCCCGTTCCACAAAGAAATGGGAACACCCATGAGCACTACCTCGTCGCTGTCCCGACCGAGACATACCCTCCAAAGCGAACGTAAACAAAAAATTTACAAGCAGATAAAACGGGAAAATAAGGTTAAAATACGATAGTACAAAGTACGCAACGTAGAAAGAATTTCACCCGTAATATAAATCAGAAAACGGTTAAAATAAATAACGTTTGCCGAAACAAACAACCGTCACCGAAATAAACAGAGGTCGGAAATTAACCCACGATAATGGCGGACCGTGGCACACCACCGGCACACGTGGAGTAAAATAACCGGCCGTAAAAGGCACAAAAATAATTTTCAACAACAATTAGTTATATCAATAAAGGCAGATGGGTATAAGGCACACAAACTGCGCAAAAATATGAGTTGACACTCAAACCAAACCGACAAAACAATGTTTTGAATTGGAGCAAGCTCCGTGCGTCAGCATGCAGCAGGCGCCATAAAAGGAAGAGGAAGGGAGATCACTCCGTGGCTCTGTCATCGAGATAGAGGTTACGTCACGGTAGGGAGGTAGGGATATTTGAATCTTTTGTTTTTGGGCTACAAAGATGGGTGTAGGTATTGTATATGCATACTAAAGTTATGGTAATTATTACTGAAATGAAATTTTGATTTGCCATAATTTCATTTAAAAAAACTCATTGTTTTCTAAAACAGCAATAGGTGATAATATTTAGGTTTCAAATACATATTTGATGAAACAATCAAATTGTGATAATAAAATCGATGAACACTATAGACATAAAATGATTTTGTACGTTATCAATCTGAGTAAGCTTCAAGTTCTAAATTTCTCTTTAGAATAAATAACATGGGTCTATACATGGCTTCATTATTTCATAACATAAAAAAACTGACGAAAAGAGTAACAAGTGTTTTGATTGGATGATGGAAACAGTTTCGTGATGACGTCGGCGTATTGATTTTTTAATTGATTTTGTGTATTGTATCAGTTGATGTGTGATTTATCGAATTAAATGTTTGAAAATATTTAATCGTTTTTTTTTATTCACATTAGAATTAGCTTATAAGTATAAACGTGAATGGTTTGTTTACGTTATTGAGCCATAACATAAAAAAGGAGTGTACTATTTTCATAAACCGTGTCCACTCATTTTATATGTTATGGCTCAATAACCTAAATCAATCTTTCAAGTTAATCATTAATTAATACAAAATAGATAAAATATATATATCGAACGACATCTGATTCTATTAAAATATCATGAACCAGTCTGATAAAATACACACATACCATTGTTTATATTTAAAACAGCAAATGAAGTTTGTGCATGTCAGTTAAACAAATGTTATTTTAGTAATATCTACAACGTAAGTAAATGTTATTTCACATTCACTAATCATAATAAAATGTTAATTACTTCCGTTTGCTGATTAACTACCGTTCAACCTAACTTATTAATGGAAATGTAATATTCTTGGTAACACAAAATAATAAGAAAAAGAAATACACTTAAATCAGGCATTGCGATGTATTTTAAAGAACAATATCTGGTTAAAATTAAAATGTTTTAAAACAAATTCAATTTATTTTGTAAAATAAATACATTTGTGTAGATGGTAACTTTATTTATAATTGTTTAGTCGGAGTCAATAATCACAAACTTGTGTTTTGGATATTATATAAGTTGGCTCTTGCGTGATCGATAGTAATGTCCCTGTTCTAGAACAGCACCCAGCTGTTGACCATCTGATATTCTATTTATAATTATCACGTGTTTATGGGATGACCACACTCGTGTTATAAAGGAATTGCTCGTGACCGCTTCTTAGGTCATCATGCCCTATGGCCAAGCTTGACCAATCAGCCTAGCGTACTGTTGTTGCTGCCAACAAGGCTAAATACTCAGCAACAATTTGAGAGATAAATATTGACTTAAGAAGAAATTCTAGGCCAGAAAAAACTATTTTCGTCATTGTTTCATGCTCTAGATGGGTACCACCAATTAACTAGTGCTTTTCTTCACAAAAATGCCTATGAAGTTATATCATTTTCCTTGATAACATTAACAGCTATATTATATACAATGAAATATAATTATACGTCACAACTGTATATGCATTGTTAGCCTTTGTTATCATCTATTTCATCGTGATTACATATTGAATCTTAGACTCGTCATCGTCATACATATTCTCATATGCCATACAAAGCAACTTTCCTTATTCACTAACCTATCTACGAATGAGGGTCAAATAGTCATTTTCTCCGCTTGGCACAGAGACAACTGACGACTCTGATCTCACTGAAGGACCACGTTTGACCACTGGATCCTCGTAGGGAGGAGCCGGGTCACTGTTAGCAGGGATGGTATCATATGTGTTTTCTGCTCTGGCTTGGTATGGAGGGGTTGGAATAGGCGCAGAGGGTAGATTTTTCATCTTTTCATCTAATTGGCTTCCTACGTTGTACATGGCTTGGTTTACCACTCCGGCAGAAAGCATCCCTCCTTGGTTAGGACCCGTTTGGTAAGGCGTATAATAAACGTTCGGTTCACTTCTATTTGACGTAGGCTGGGGGCCTCTTCTGTTAATATAAATTAAGTTGTTCACAAGTAATTATATAAAAAGACGCTGATTTTGTAGGAAAATTGCATTTAAAGCGTTTTTTCATGTGTTCATATGTACAAGTTAGTTGATGTGATTTGCAGAAAAGACTTTTTTTATATACGGATATATGATGTCTCCACTATATTGCTTCTTTCTTGCTAGAGTCAACAGTCAGCAGACCGGAGTTGTCTCAAAATGGTCATATTGCAAATTCAAAAGTTAGGAGATCATACTAGTAATTTTGAAAACAGCTATAAAACTTTAAACACAAAGTTATACGAAAATTTGAATACCAGTTATTCAATAACAAGATGGTTATCATAGTATGGTTCGCCTCAAATAAAATATTCATTATAACCATTTTTCTACAGTACTTTCCCTATGTGTTTTGGTTGATAGTTGCTATATTTGCCTCTTGTTCGTTTAATATATGACATGCTGTAATGATATCATGTTTACAATTACATATTTGCCATTTGTTCAATAAATCAATATCATCCTGCAAGGTGTCATGTTTATAGAACTGGGGGCCAGCGTCAACATGAAACAACTCTGGTTCATGAAACAAACTTATCATGCTTAAGCAATCAAAATCTGGTGTTGGTTCAGTTGTCGTAAACGACTGAGTTGTCATAAGAACAAAACGAACCACCCAAACGTTATTATTAATTGTGTGTGAATATGAAATAATATATGCGCCTGATACACTAGGAATGTGTTGAAACATCCCACGTCGCAAACAGAAACAACAAAATGACGATATAAAAAGTATAAGTTATATTAATTTGTGTACAACTAGATATGTAAGAACCTTGCTTTGTTTACATATTTATTCAAATTACAAAATAATTATAGATAATTTGCAAGATTTTATTTACTTATTGTGATTAATAAAACTATCAAACACACAGTCGTGCAATACTCTTTTTAATAACAACTCATTACGTTTCTGATAATGAGATCAATAACGAACTTGCTATTGCAAACTCACCTTCTTTTCCTGACGCATACAATCGCCACTATGGTGACCGAAACGATAATTAGTCCCACAAGTCCAGCCCCTATGTATATAAACGTCTGGTGGTTTGTATCTGAACTGGGTGGAGGAGGAGTCGTCACTTTAACTGTTATTAATAAGACATAAATTACATTGCAAACAATAATATGTAAAATCAATCAATCACTTAAGATAACAAAGACCGACATTTTGGACATCTTCAAAGACGCACCAAAGCCTTCATGACATCTAATTTGTTTTTAATATACAACATTAATGACTACTGTCCTGCCCTTTGTCAATGTTGTAACAAAACTGCACCAACAAAACTCAGACATGATGTGCGTTTTGTTTTGATTAATATAAACATAACTGTCACAAACTACGTCCTCTGTTTCCGATATCATATATATGGCAATGAACGCATATGATTTCTTTCATGAATTGTCAACTAATCTTTTGTAGTTATATTCAAAAATTGATAATGACAAAGAAATCAATTTATTATTGTCGACCACATAAGACTTGAGAGGAATAATTGGTGAAAACTACTCGGCATTATACATGTAACTATATTATTGGACAGCTTTCACATGAAGCAAGATATAAAATGGTAACAACCACAGTACCAGACAATGTACAGACAATTGGTTGTAACAACCTCTATTGTCAACAAGTTAACACAAATGAGTACAGATGCAACAACTATTGTTAACAAGGTAATACTAATTGGTGCAGATGCAATCATTTTTGTAACCAAGGTAACATTAATGGGTAACTCGATTTTCCACGATCTACATGTACAATGCCTTATGCCGGTCGTAGGCAGCTTGTAAAAAGACTACATCACTGGGATAATTTGCAATGAATCCAGGAATCGTCGCCCTCGTGTGACGACGTGTCGTAAGCATTTCGCAATGCGTCTTCCACATTTGCGCAGCGGGTGACTAACCGCTATGGAAATGGCTAGAAATCCATTGTTGATCAAAATTATGTTAACATTGACCCGGAAACAGTTCGAACATGTCAGCATGACGCTGACTGAAAAGAGCATAGTAACGCATGCATTCGCCCAGAGGATTTTGTCATTTGGTTATTGAACAGGGTATTAACAATATACTTTTTGTCACATAAAATAGAGGCTGATAAACGTAAAAAAAAGTAATATGTTTATCTTTCAGTAGTCAAAAAGCAATTCCTACTTTCATGGCAGTATTGATTTAAACATGTAAAATACATCGAAGAACTAAGTACGAAGAGAGAATACTTTCAGATATTTCACGTGCACTCGATGCACGGTGCCAGCCTTCCACGTCATTGATTGATGGTAAGAACTCCCTGTTGCGCAAACACACATTGTGTTAACATTGTAAAATGCTGAGAGACGACGTGTTACGTAAACTTAATGGTGAATGAAATGGCATTTGCTGTTCATACAATTTTCATTTTGAGAAATGATATTTGATCAAAGATGAACGTAACACACACATGTGAGTGCACCTTTAAGAATTCAGTAACAGATAAAGTATGCTGAAACCTAAGTTCACTGTATCATACAGCTGTTCATCAATCTAGGATAGTGCTCATCAGTAATGCTAGGGGTCAAAACGTTTGCAATTTGAATTGGTCTTAATTAACGTTGAAACAGGATGGAAGGGGCGTAAAACCCATAATTTTAAGAATTTTAAAACTTAGAGAAGTACTGGTTTATTTAAGCGTTGAACTGTTACCAGATCAATGCCTATATTTACATTTACATTTATATAGTTTGTTTTGTATAGTAACTGACGCAAAAATACGTTTGAATTTCCCGCTTATCATATCAGTGACGTCAGTAAGTTCAAATCCCAGAACAGCCGAATTTTCTATAAGAAATAATATAATCCCTCGTGTCATTGCAAACCACACGCATATAAAATGGTTTGAACACAAATTAATTTTATTATTTATTTCATATGAGTGGGTTTATGTTGAAAAAGTTGTTAATAATTGCATAACTTCTGCTTGTTTAAAATTAAAGCTGTTTTTCGCGCATTGATAAATTACATGTATTTGGAAGTGATGCGGTGCTTAACGGACTTGATTGTTTCCTCGGAAAAGCTTATGTTTCTATCGACTGGAATATAACGTTATTTTCAGAAGCATATATACTCGGAAATTTTTAAATAAGTTTCAGTAGGTGATAACAATTCCAAAGAAATTTCTTTTAAAACATATTCCATGTCTTATCAGTCAGATTAGCATCGCTAGCAGACGACGTTCACAGGTGCTCTGTTTCGTGATTTTGAGTAATGGATAACATCACTGAAGAACCACAACACTTGAAAAGGTATCTATACTCATTCTAAAACCTTGTCGATACACTCGACTTTTACAAGGTTTTATAAATGCTGAATTTTAGTGCTGTGGTTATTCACTGATGTTATGCAAAACTAAAAATCTCGAAACCGAGCCCCTGTGTGATGACGTTGACAAACTTGGTAATTTCGTATCTAGATTGGCGCTTACAATAATTTTGTGGTACCTACACATAATAAATTTATATTTTTTCAATTTGTTAAGTTGCTTTAATTTTTGCGATGACCTACATTGCTAAATGCTAACGAACCCAGAAAGTTCTCTGACTATAGGCCTATTGATATCGGATGTCACATCGGCCATGTTTGTTTACCTTGTACCAGCTGTATTCCTACACTGGCCGTATCACTGTAAATTGTAGTATACAGTCTCATATACTGCAATTTGGTTTACTAACGACATATAGGCAAATGCAATACAGAATGTAAATATTCCAAATTAAATAATGACTAAAGTGTGTATATCATGAACCGTACCACTAACAAAAAGAGAAAACTGTGGCCATTATTTTCGTCAAACCTCGAAGACTAAGCAATCCATCAGCAGAGTCTACCACTTTATATCTTGAGAGATAAACGCAACACACACATAGATAACAACAACTTTAAAATTTAGTAATAAACAATTTGCCAAAAAATTATTACACTGCCTCACACAGCTTTTCCCTCCTTTTAGGACTCATCAGTGATGCTAGGGACAAAAACGTCGGCAACCAAATTGGTCTGGATTGATGTTCATACAGAAAGGGAAGTGAGTAAAATCCATTAAATTTAATGAAATAAATTATATTGAAAATTCGTCTCGTTGTTAAAGCAAGCATAGAACTGATATTCAGCACTTACGTTGACAGAGTTGTTGCAGATTTCCATTCCACTGTCCATTCTGCTCACAAGTCACTGTTTTTGACGGTACTGTACTGATATATCCAACGTTGCATTTGAACGTACACGCATCACCGACATTACGTTTACACGGGTCGTTGAAGTTTCCATTAGATATGGCTGATGGACAACGTGTTACTGTAACAAAAGATTGTGTCAACCTAAATGTATCGTTTACTATTGCATTTTCATAACAAAAGCTTTAGCAGACATGCAGTTACTCTACGTGTATGCATAACATTTGTAAGCATTGTTTTGTTCGGTATACATTACAAATGTACAATATGTACAAACATCAACAACAACAACTGTTGTCGCAACCAATCAAAATATACCACTTAATGTATACATTTCTAAGAAAAAGATGCTTGCCTCCTTCACACGTGTAAGGATCGTCCGACTTTAGGTCTGTTCCATCCTGACATGCGCAGTATGATGATGAAATTGACGCTTTTGGCAGACAAAAGGTACTACATCCACCATTGTTGCTTGAACACACGGACTTTCCTAATAATGAAAATTGTTGCATGAGGGAAAAAAGTTAAACATAATAAAAAAGCAAAACAAGTTTTCAGAGCTTTTTTGTTGTTCCTAAGTGACTTTCACTTCAACCTATCGTAACTAAGGAAGCGCCGACATTTTAGTTTGTGTTTGTTCGATGGCGGATAAGGGCTGATTTGGATATAAAAGCACATTACATGTACTTATCATCCTTGTGCAGATCGTTTTCTCATTAAATGCATCATACATCCTGATCGGCACCCAATTCAAGAAAAAAAAATCTTAACTCGCAAATTGGACACGCCGGGAAGTGGTTGTTACCTGCCGGATATTTCAGAAATTTTGCATCCACAAATGAGTCATATAACACTTAAAACAGCTTAAAACTATCCTTCCGTTTACATGCATAGAAGTAAAAATAGACTGTTTTGATGATAATAATTGGAATAAGTATTGTTTTCACATAGGATATGAAAACTCACACTCCTCATTGTTATAATATATTTGCGGTTTATCTATAATGCAAGTATTTTTTGCCGGCAATACTTATATATATATATAAAGATGTGTCACTTGTTCAAGAGTATATAGCTGGTAATGCACGAAAAATACAGGAAGGCCAATATTCGAAACCAAACGAACACAAACTCAAATATCGGAGCTTTGCAAGAAAAGATAGCCACAGGAGATCACCTCAAAATATAACTTTATTTTCATTTGTTTCATTAACGTGCACTGTCAGTTTAAAGTTTAGCATATCTAACGGGTACATACACGCAATGAATTTATGATACATTAAAATTTAAATATTTGATTTGTAAAATGTCAGTTTTTAAACGAGAATACAATCACAAAAATTTGACGGGATTAAATAATACTAAACCTGGATCTTCTTGTCCTGGGTACACAAATAAATTTAATATGAATCCTAATTCGGCGCTGTCCATCATAAAAGAAACTTCTGTTTCAGTCTGTAGATCCATTTTTACCACTTTCCTGAATGATGTATATGAAATAAAGTGGGAATGAGTGGTGCATTGAACACAAATATCCTGATTCATGTAAAATATGTAGACGTTATTCCGAAAAATCACAGGACATCAGATGAACTGATAATGTTAAGAGAAGAAAATGCTTTAATACTGTTTCCTGAATTAACAATTGCAATATATCTTTGAAAGTACGCTATACATTTTATATTTGTCAAGTTACTTTTAAATTTACACTTAATTTATGAAAAAAAAGTTTCTGACCTAATCTTCTTTGGTAGGTACAGCCCATAATTATGTCATAATATGGAAACATTTTATATTAGAAATATTTAATAATCTGTAAGTGTATTCTGTAAGTTATCGTGTTTTAGCGAGTATCTTATCCTCGTTACATTAGCTACAACATGCTATCATGAAATATAAAAATCGTTCAATTTATTTCCATTGTATGAATAGGTATAACCTCCCTTGCACGGTAACCTCACATTCGATGCTCAGCTGAATCGAATAGCGAATGAAAATAACATGACTTAATACAATTGTCAGTAATACAATTGACATACACTGTCTATTGTGTGTTTGAAACAATAACAGGCTTGTTTTACGCTGTAAAGATGGCTATGCTAAGTTACGTAACAGTTAACAATAAGAACAGAAATCCAAGACAACATTATCTGTTTTTAAAAAGCTACACATTACAAGCCGGTTGAACAACTTTTTAATGATATCCTTGTGAAAAGACATAGGGATTTATGCTGCCGAAATTGGCAACTCGGCAGCTATGATGACGTTTTCACCATGTAAACTGTGCCAGTGTCTCGATCGTGACATATTTCTAGACTGTATAGTGTATGTATCTGATTTGACGTGTGTACCGTACCCTTTGTGTACCGGATACCTCGTGTACTGTTAAAAGAGCTATGGTGGAACACTGCCCGCATTTTTGAAAACAGAAAAAAGTATTGATGAGTAAATAATTTTTAGTAGCAAAAATGAATGGAATAGATATAAAACCAACTGGATATGAATTTTTGAACTGTTCGGTATTGTTAAGATAATTCTGCAAATATAGCAAAATTCACTATTTCTATGAAAGTGACGGGGTTTCCCAGACTTAAAAAAAATCTTTCAATACTTTCCCATCCGAGGACCGACTTTTTTTTTGATTCCGTGATGTAATATGCAAAAACAAATCGTATGACGGAAAAGTGGTCCTCTTTTGGGAAAGTGCTCAAAATAATGAAAAACAGGGTTGATCAAGTTTCTCAAAACTGCGACATATGTTTCCTGGGTTAAAACAGTTTGTATTTCAATCTTCGTCTATGTCCGATGTAGCCTAATGTGTAACGCAGTTAGTTTGTGACCAAAAGAGGTGAACGGTTTAGGTTCGAAACCATGTTAAGATCATTTTTCTTAATTAAGTGATAACTATTTTTCAAATCAATGGAACATTTTATTGATATTCTAATAACATACCGATTGTTTTATCTTCTATATGATCATGTCAACAAATCCATGTACGCGTGTACATTACAGCTACGCTTTGTAGTTAAGACATCATTTCAAATGATATTTAAGAATTGTTTCACCCTCCAATTGGTACTAGTATTTTTATTTATTATTTAAACATCAATAAATGATGCCCAAATCCAAAATATATGGGATTGTTGCGTCAGAATAAAAAAATGCAAAGCAAAAACAACAAGAGTACCACGGGGCGGAACAAAATACACCCGTCGAATGCCATATAGTGTTATATACTTTCTCACATTGAAATAAGATCTGCATCATTCTAAGAGTGGCTAGCTGACATGCTATAGAAAATGTAGGAGAAAATCTTCGGACAAAAAAACAAATACTGAAATGAACAAAGGGCAATAACTTTTTGCAAACGTTGCCGAATCAAAATTCTTTTAGGGGAGACACAACTTCATATCATGATTATAATGTATATCAAGTTTCAAAGAGATCTGTAGAAAATGTAGGAGGAGATTGCCGGACAAAAATCAAATACTGAAATGAACAAAGGGCAATAACTTTTGGAAAAATTGTCGAATCAAAATTCTTTCAAGGGAGACACAAGTTATACTGTTATTATCGCAAAGATATTACCGAACATGCGGGAAAATTCATCGTCGAGGACAGTCTCATTTGTTTTAAATGCAGGACGACTGCAGCACATAGTGGGGAGCGCAATACACGTGTAAGACATGCTATTCGAAAACTATATTTAATTTTACCATTCCAAGGTGCCGGAAGAACAAAATCAAGATGTGTGGTTATTAAGAAAACAAGTAACGGCATGACGAAAGCAGTTGTAATGAAAACTAAATCCTTTGAAACATGTTGGTAATGATTGTACGATCTTGTGTTTCAGAAAGCATAACGCGAAATAGGCATTTTGTTGAGTCTTTATCGTGAAACGCATGTATTTTAAAATACCCATGGCCTTAAATTCGTCTGTTTACAATAATCTATTTTAGACACGGGATTCCGATAGAGCTTCCTGTATACAAATACCTGAACACGCGTCATAATAGTGCACGGTTGGACGCGCACACTGACGGATCATAGCATTGGGGAAATAGGCATAGCAACCCGCCATAACTATTTGGATTATGCTAAAATAACCTGTTACATGGTATATCAATATTTCAATATAAGTGAATGTATCTTACATTAAATGTCTCATAATATGTTAGCATAATATATCATTGTCATTAAGCATATTCTGTGTCAAATAGACTCTTGTAGGTATATTCTTGATCAAATATATCATTGTGAGTATATTCGTTATAGAATATTTCATAGTGAGTGACTTATGTCTATATCAACTTTCCCAACATNGGACCCACGTGTGATTCTACTTACTCCTGTAGTCAATAGTAAGGCTAGTGAGGAAATCATCGGTATCCAGGGTAATGATGACACTTGGCAACGTTCCGTCCATTGAAACTCGAACAATGTTTAAGAATGTCTCATTTTTATCGTGGTGTGTGTAGAACAACAATCTGTAGTAAGGAGATTGAGATGTTATCCAGGCAGTATCAATGTAGTATATATACACAACATACGATGAATTACAGACAAGTTATGCATAAATTACATTGGCTTATATTTTGATGTTTATTTTTGTGACATATTTTTAATCGAACTTTTTTTTTAATTTAATTTCAAAATGGTTGTTAAGGTGCGAACCTTGAAACATGACACTCGAAGACAATTGGAGCTTTTGTCATTTAACACAGCACATGAGTTTATATTGTAAACTAATGCAGTTAAAAAATCATAGTAAAAATTAACAAGAAGAATTAAAATAAGACAAATTTAAATTCAATAGATTATATCATAAAAAGTACTTTTTGATTAGAAAACAAATTAAAAATAACAATTGGTTCAAAACTTAAATCACTGTTAAATATTTGTGATGCCGGTTTTGATTACTTATCCAATTTCTCGATATTAAAAAAAAAGAGTATCATCCTTTGTTTAGAACTGTGAACGATACTTTGTATTTCTATTTATGGAAATAGCAATTTGTATTAACCACCCGGTACTGGCACCATTGCCGGTGTATCATTTTATACAGTAAATAAGTAGCTCACAATTTGCAATATCGGATGGGTGGCTTTCCGGTTTTACTTGCTACATTTTAACAATAAAACAATCTATATATTTTTGGTATATCATAATAGAAACTTACCCCTTCGATGGGTACAGAGCTAGTCCGTATACAATATTCAAATTGTCTACCAACGTTCTGACCAACCCTGAAGACGGTTGGAGTACACCAACACTGCCAGGCGATATCGTGTCTGCCTCACCTGATACTGTATAATATAGGTTACCAGAAGAATTGTCCACGGCCAGTGCAGTTGGATATGAGTCAATACCTGTACATAAATTTTGAAAAGAAGTTTGCCATTTATTTCGTAGTCGGGGAATTATGCCCTCGCATGCGCAACAACTAAGAACATATTAAGGAATCACTGCGAGAACGAAGAGAGAGAGAGAGAGAGAGAGAGAGAGAGAGAGAGAGAGAGAGAGAGGGGGGGGGTATGGAGGGGGGTCAAAAGTGCTTCAAAGGGCGAAGCAGCAAAACAGTTTTAATGCTCTCCCTTACGAACTTGTAGCAGGAAGATTTTAAATTTTAAAGATAACAGATGTTTAACCAAAATCTGCAGATAATAATAATGTAGCGGGAAAGGAACCTAAACACTCGTCTTTCGTCACTCAAAATGCCTTTAATTGACTGAACTTGCAGATACCAAACTCTGCAAGCTTATTCAAATGTTATTTGCTTGGCAGCGCAGGTTTGTTTTCTGTAAATGTAGAACTAAGTATACGATACTAAACATACTTGCATCTATGCACGCGTCGTTCTTTTTCAAGTTATAGGAGCATCAATGCAAACTTTATTCTTACCTTTTGCGGTGAAAATCATATCTACATTTCTACCACTGAGAGTAGATTTCATAATGCTGGCGTCATTTAAATCGCTCCAAAATACAAAAGATGTCTTCGGATCATACACCGCATGAACTGGTTTCTCAACGATATCGATATCCAAGGCTGTAATATGTGCATCCGTTGTAGATATTTGAAATAATTTTCCGTGAGAAAAATCGGGCACCAGTAGGAAGTTGGAAGATTGTGGAACTGAAAAAAGTAGAACAGAGTACGATAACTTTATCACAAATTTTCATTATTTTAGGTCTCAACATTCAAATAATTGTTTAAAAATTGAAGCTTATCTATATTTATAATCGAGTTCTATTCACATCATTAAAATATTAGTATTTGATATGGCAAATGTCTACAAAGTTTAAAACAAAGTATCTACCACTGCTACAACTTTCCCCATCAGTTTGAAGAGTCAATCCGTATGAGCATGCACAAACAGCACTTCCGCTTATACCCGTCATGCAAAGTTGTTCACATCCTCCATTCATGTGAAAGCATGGACCTAAAATACAGTAGTCATTTAATTTCGGACAATAAAGCATGCAAAAGGTATATTGTAGTAGCTGTTGTATCTCTGAATATTTTTTCTTTACGAATATCAAGAACAAACTAGATGACACATTTTGAAAAATAGTTAAATATCAGGACATATTCCACGTCAGTAATTGTATATCATTATTGTAGATAAGATTATTGCACGTTAGAATGTGATAAATGTTTCAACATTGATACTAAGTAATCTTAATCAATTAACATTCACCGTTTGAAGGTCTTTGTAGTGCTTCATCATACACTGCCAGTGCACTGATCATTCCTAAGTTGATTGTTAAGTTGGTCGTTTTTAGGTCGTTTGTTTGCAGAGCAAAAGTATACACCTTTGAACTAGTAGTGTCCGACCAGATTGCATATCTCTAAAAAAACAAATGCATGTTTTTTTTGTAGTATACATTTGATGCGATAACATAACAACATGTTAAATATATCTATTAATAATAAAATTATAAAAGAAAATTAGAATAAGAATAAAACATATAATATGAAGAAAGGACAAGGTTAAGGCACATTCATTGTTTATAATATGGGATATGAACATTACCAGTAACATGCGTCACGTCACTTTACATCTCAAGAGAGTATTATTTTTACGGTAAGGATATGACTTGAACTGCGTTAATCGCAGTAAAAACCAAACTAGATTGCGTACCTTGTATATGATAAGTTGGTCAACAGATTGAAGATTGTTGTAATACACATGGGTATCATTGCCGTCTCGTGTGGTGCTGTAAAGGTTGTCGGATTGAACAAAGTACAACCTGAATGTCAAATAACACGAACAAAAAAATGTACACAAACACATTACAAAATATGAAAAGAGATTGGTATTCGAGAAAAGTGAATGTCATTAAACATGATCTCCTCAACTTTACTTCAATTGCTTTGTCATTTCCATTTCAAAGATTTCAATAATTACAATCGTTAATTATATAGTTGAGTAAGTTTAAATACATGTCACTTGTCACATCAAAGAATATGTCTTTTATAAAGGCAGGCGATGGCTGGTCGAACACCACGGATGTAGCTTTGCTCACAAGGGACATTGATACGATACTCATTGTATAGCCACTCGTTCCCTCCACCCAGAAAAGTGTCCTGAAACATAAAAAATGTATTCAAATATTATTCTTCACCTAAAATCTTTCAGATTACGAATATAATAAATTGTTAATACGCATAGGTCACAGGGAAGCAAACATTTATATATATATATATCAGCAGTGGCTGTTTAAGAGTTTATATCTGTCTTATTGAATATCAATGAATTTGAATAATGCCAGACCTAGTGTGTGGGTCTATAGTTAGATGTGAGGGAGGTGAAGTGACATGTAAGAGTTCCTTGGCAGTAGCTGTTGCGATGGTTAAGTATTTCAATTTGCCCGTCGTTGATTCTGACCAATACAGGTTTCTATCTGTCCAGTCAAAAGCAATTCCTACAACAAAAAGTATATTTTTGGTGTACAACCTCAAATTAATTCCTTAAAATCGTGATATAAAGCTTACTTTGAAAATTAGGTTCTGGAGATAAACCTTGAGATTCTTGCAGTCAAATATATTAGGATGGAATATTATGTTCTTTTTCAACTTTATTTTACTTTCTGCAACAACATATTAAAATTTCAAAAAGGTGCATATGTCTTTGCATTCAAGTTATCTCATTCATCCCACTTCCTAGAACAGTTGGAACTTTCTTATACAAATTACAGACACACAAGATAATATCCTTGACTTAATCACTACATTTATAACATGTAGGTTTGAAAATTTGATCTTAGGTTACTTTTTAGTTATGATGTTTTTGATAAAATCAATACGTTCTCAAAGTACATAAAACTTTGTACTAATCAAAATATATATAAATATACATTTACCTGACACTGTGGTAACCGGTATAATCTGACGGATTGTATGTGTAGCTAAATTGTACTCTCTGATGTAGTTAGATGTAGTATCAACGTAGTAAATAAGTTTGTTACCGGCGTCGACTGCCAGATGCTTACAACCTTGTACAGCGTTTCCAGCACAGAGAAGAGGGTCACCGTGGCCTGTTACTGTACGGACACTCAGCATACAGATATGGGTGGCGTTAGAAACCACTATTCCTTTATGGTAAAGTGAGTGGTTTTCTGGAACAAATGTTACTATGTTGACTATCCACTAATTTTGTCAGAATTCTGTATTTGCTGTGTACGACGTTACTTGCAACCAAAGGCGGATTTATTAACGTGATTTCTTTATGATATGGCTGATTCAAATCACAAGTTCACACTCTACACATGCTTACAACGCCGATTCTCTCTCGGAGAAGTGATATCATGTATGGGTATAAGAAAGACACTGCTATAAGATTCCTCTACTTTATTTACTTTGTTAAACGTAATTCGCTAAATTAACTATATTCAAACGTTTGCCTTAGCTTTGATTTCACAGAGTACATACACTATCAACTATGTGTTAGTCCGCAGATTATTAGATATCTGCAGACTAACTATCTCGTCCATTTCCGTATCTTCCTTGTGAAAATGATCGAGCGAATCAAGGGAGAGGTAGGAGAGGTTGTACTAACCTGATCCCTCCTTGTCATTAGCAATCATAAGACAGAGATGCTGCTAAAACTTACAGAGTAAAAACGTGTTCGGAGCTTCCAGTGTTAGAATAGTGCTTATTTACAAAAGGTAAAAGCGTGCTTTCATTTGCTTTCAATCAGACTTACTTCCTTAGGCGTAAGTCTTCTGAATTAGACCTGTATGATTTACCATCAATAATATAACATATTCCTTATGTAAATAAATATATAAAAGCCTATACATATTTGCTTCACTGGAAAGAATCGATTATGATTCAAATATCACAAACATATCATACTAATAAATCAAGCAGACACACATACACCAATGTGAATCAATTGAATAATCATTTGCATTTAATTAGCACCACATAAACATATAACTCGAAGCGTAAAATCAGCCTAAAGATACTATCACCTTCATAGTTATCCAGCCTTATTGCAGTTATGATAACCACATCCACAATAATAAAATTCATTATCACTAACGCGTTTGTTACCTGTGCAGTGCCTGCCGTCTGTATCCAAAGTGTATCCCTCCTTACACATACATTTACCGTCAGATTGAACGTTCACACATAAATGTTCACATCCCAATGTCGGACAACTATCTTTAAGAAAGAAAAACAAAATACATATCTTATCAAAGCTAAATTATACAGATCTATTTTGGCAATACAGATTAGATCACAGGCTTACACTTAAGAATAAAACGTATACGTTTGACCAACGTAAGAGTTGGTTACTTATTCAATATTAGACTTGACCAATATTGGGCTAGTTTGATATTCAAATCTTAAAAACATAATTAGCTGTTGGCACTCTTATGCCCCCTTTTAACACCTATACTACAGTTGTGGGAACGCGCAACGCACCAAAAATACCTGTGCGATTTAACAATCGTTCGCCCCGTTGTGCACTTCTCTCCGCACATCTGTGCGATATGGTGCAATTTGTTGATCAATATCACGGAATGGAAAAAATACGGAATGTTCGTATGCAATAATGTACACTGTACATATCACTGTAATTTTTCATAACTATAATCAGAGACGTATACGTCTCTGCTATACTTAAGAGTATGTACAAGTTTACAGTGCGTGTAATACAGTATACAATGACCGTTAGACTCTCAAGAATGGGTTTGGCTCCTCGGTAACAGAACAGGTAAATAACAATTTGATGAGTGACCGGAGTTTTACCTGGCCTGTACTTGACACATAGAGCTGATATATGATACCGTATGATCATTATGAAAACTCAACTGGACATTTGATATTTGTTATTTGCATTCGTTTTGGTCTATAGCTCCCCTTCATCTGATTTTCACACCTTGGCGAGTTACGTAAGTGCCCCGGTCGATGTAAACTACGGTCCAGGTACAAAGTTGCAATGTTTACCTGTGTAGCCGATACCGTGATGTCCATTTACACGTGTCGATTAAGGTCGTTTAAAAAACAAAACACCATTTTGCATACGTTTTGGTCTATAGCTCCCCTTCATCTGATTTTCACACCTTGGCGAGTTACGTAAGTGCCCCGGTCGATGTAAACTACGGTCCAGGTACAAAGTTGCAATGTTTCCCTGTGTAGCCGATACCGTGATGTACATTTACACGTGTCGATTAAGGTCGTTTAAAAAACAAAACACCATTTCTAAATTTGAGAAAGTATAGACAGAAAGTTAAGCTTATAGATGTAGCTATAGTATAGAAACATACTAAAAAATCTAATTTTATGTTCAAACACGAAACCGTATATATTGTCAAGGCATTCCTCAATTTACACCAACCACGATTGTTATCGCCCAACGTTCGTCGATCGTCCGCACAAATTTGTTATGGTTCGCACTTCGTGCACACATCGTGCGCACACCGCACATCGTGTAACGTTGTGCGATCCCACAACTGTACAATATGTCAATGTCTAAGGTGTTGATATACAAACGGGCATTAACGAAACTCTCGGCTAAAGATGCCCTGTGGGCATTTTTTCGAATTTCAGTCCCGATCCATTTTTTCCCAACGTGCCAGGACACACTGTTAGAACTCTTTTGTCGCTTTTTAACACTTATAATACAACATGTCAATGTCTAATGAATTCAGTTGTAAAAGGGCATCAACGAACCCCCAGGCTAATTATGCTCTCTTTGTACTTAACCTAATGTCAATGTAAATATAGCATTATTGTTTTCATTCTAGAGTGGGTGTTAAAATGCGCCATAACAGTCCGTTACAATGTGCACGTTGAAAACAAGAGTAATTGTTAAAGACTGAAACTAAAAAAAAGCGCACATTGGACATCATTAGTCTGGGGTATCGGTAATGGTCTACTTCATGTAATTCCTTAGACTATGACATGTTGTAGTATAGGTGTCCAAATCGCCATCAGTGTTCTAATTGTCTTAGCTTGTAAGTATCTCAAAGCATGTATTTTTTTTTATCTTTCTAGAACCTTCAAGCAGGAAAAGATAAAATGTAATTATCTGGCTAATTGAATTAACAGTTAAGCGAGGAACCGTTTAATGACATTCAAAATAGTTTTTCTGTTGCTTTTGTATTTATTTTAAAATATTGTTCAAAAGACTGTATCATACTCAACGCTAAATAAATATTTTCAAAAGGAAATGCATTCTAAACAACACTTCTCAAGTTATTTCTCTAGATATTTTAGTTCATCCTCGGCAACAAGATTCTGACACGATTTCCTATTAAATTATTTATTTTTCGTTTACATGTATCATATAAACCATGTAAACATACCTGTAATGAAAGGCCTCAGTTCGTCCTTAGAGATGGCAATAATGTTTGGAGACGCTGTTAAGAACTCGTTTGAACGAAGTAAACCAATGCTACCCGTTGATTTGGAAATACAATACCACAGTTTCTTGCCATATACAGTAATGCAGACATCTTCCTGAAACAAAAACGAAAATATTCTGCACTAAAGCGATTGATTGAAAAACAAAGAATGAATGAACATTTCGAAAAATAGCTTTCCTATGTGATTAAGTTTGATGCTCGGTCACATACTGGAACAGTGCTATCTGCAAAATAGAAAATAATAAGATTTTTATTTGTTAATCAATTAGATTTTGAAAATCATAACCACATTGTGTTGAATAATTTTTGGCTGCAAACGTTGTATTACAGGTGCGAAGGCAAAATCTCAGAGTGTTTCTTTAATAAAATACTCCGACTTGTAATGGTAGTTTACCTATCTCAGTTACCGAATATGATTATGTCCTTTTCCAGTGGAGTAATCACACATGCACGGGTTTCTGTTAGACACAATAGATGACGTGTGTAAGCCAAACTAACTGTACAGGTATACACTATGAACCTCCGCCTGTATTGTGTTTAGTAGACACACAGTAGTGGTTCCCGCTTCATCTCTTCAAATTAGTTACAATGGAATCGTCAGATGTTGTGTATTTTGACTTCATCAAAAGTAAAAACATAATCCTGTTTGTGTACCAACTCCCTGATTTTAAAGGAGGATTCCACATTAGGGTGATGACCATTCAAACTCCGATGATAGCAGCTTAGTAAAGCTACGATCTAGAGCGACTATTGTTAAATATAAAATATTCACCTGTGAGGAGAAAGGACATAGCATGCTCTCATCTGCTGTTGTGAAAGCTCTATTCAACCGAATCAAACATTAAATTTATCACTGAAAACCGTTTGTTACTGGAAATCTAACAATGTAAAAAAAGCGTATTGGGTTACTTAATGAAGGTAATACGGTGTTGCAGAGCAAAATTAGGACAGTACACTTGATACTGTCATTCTATCATAGAAATATCGCTAAATAGTGATATGCTTAAACTTCAATGTTGACTCTGATTACCGTATCAACAGCAATTGAACGGAAATTGCTATTCAGCTGCCTGTAAATAATCTTTCTGTCTGTTCCGTCATATTGAGAAGACTCTATGGCGTTTCTTAGAGCATCTGTCCAGTACAGCCTCCGTTCACCAGCGTCTATCTCGATATCTTCTACGCTCAACAGACTAGTGGTTATGATTGGCACTCGGACCGTTCCATCAAGCAGCGCTCGTTCTATCCGGTAGCCAGATGGGGATATATCAAACCAAAATATATATCTAAAAGAAAAGAAGTTCATAATGTTACATTTACATTTGATATGCATCGCAATGATATAAGCATACATATCAAGCTCTGTATTATGATATACATATAAAATGATGATCGTGATGTCAATATAATTGTGACGTTTCTATCATAAATTGTGTTTACCTGGCCGACGCTGGATATTTGTTACATTTATACAAAATCTATCTTATATCTGTAGAAGAAATATGAAATTTAGATAAGATATTTACGATCATTAAAACAAAAAAGCATCTAACTGCGTGCTGTTCAAAGAAATATATAAATCTTAACAGGATTGCAGACAAATAATATGATGCATAAATATGTCAAGGAAACAAAACAGTTTACTAGTGTATTCAGTAATATGTGTCAATCTTACCCTGCTTTCGAATCTACCGCCACTGCCCTCGGTTTTTCTATGTCGTCCTGGATTATGACCCTGTACATACTTTTGTCGGTGGTGCTAACAGGCTGAACTGCTATCCAGTTAAAGAAACCATCGGACCAGTATATGTTTCCACCGATCCAGTCATAGGCTATAGAGGAGTACACTGAACTGGACACCCCGCAGTGGACATTGTCCACTTTGCTGGAATGAAGGCGATAGATACATCGATAAGTGATGTCAAAGAAATAAACTGATCCGTCGGCTGTATTGACGTCCATGCTCCTGATTTTGACGTTACTCATTGTCGTTTGGGTGACATTAACAGCGGATGAACCTCTGATGCTGATACTATCGCCTTTGTAAACGTAAATACCGCTAGGAGTAAACAAACCTTGGTCAACGGAAACCAAAATGGATGGATCTACAAAAGAAAAGAAAAATCATACATTATATATCATCTTCATTGTACGTAAAATACAGATTAAGAAATGATATACCTTTTAGTGGACAGCGAAGAAAATGTTAGAAACAAAATCAATTTCTTTCTATGGTAGAAGCTGCGTGACAGAAATATGTTGAGTGTCGGTGTCTTAGGTAATGCTCATAATTGTGACTGGTTGTTTCGTTGTCTATGCCACGGTTTTCGCTTTGAGTCCATGACCATTCTTGGATTCGACCTAAATTTAGTGTAGTAGATGGAACAAAAAACGCCTACCCCTTTGGAAGATTAGGTCTTATTTTTTCTCATTCTTTCAGTGGTTCTTTGTCATATTTTTCCTTTGGTTTTTTTATTGATTTTGAAGTCGAATCGCAGTTTTGTTGACAGTTCTGTATTCTCTCATATAGTTGCAGATAATGTTTTTTGTTCTATTTAGGTTTTCATGAAAGGTAAGTATTATCAAAGCTAAGATATCTGGTCAAGGCAGGTGAGCACTGTTTACATTAAATTCCAATCTTTATATCATGCGTTCGCACATAACAATATTATCATTTATATAGAAATTAAAGAGTGGATGAAAAATTTCAAAGAAACAAAAGATAAAATTGATTATGCTTCATACAACACTCCGTACAAAATATATAAGAATAGTTCTCCCCAGAATCGACACCTATATTTTTTACACACATTCCTTTTTTAACGTTTCCATTTCCACCTGAAAAGGAGTTTACATACCGTGAAATCACCTTTAATGGCAATCTGATTAAAATCATCTGTTACATGGCTCCGCCTGAACATCTGAATGTGCTGCGGTCAGGGTCACGTTCAAGTGACCTTTAATTGAACCAATCAGAGGCGCGCTGGCAAAAGTTTGCCAGCGAACGGGAATATCATGGTTGATAGATAAATACCGAGGGGTATCGAACAGATTAGTTTTTTACAAAACAAATATGGCGGCAGGAACTGAAGTTTCTACGACGCCAAGGAAAACGTACCAATTGGGTAATAATTGCGTAGGCAACACCGCCATACAGTCTTTCTTCTCTAATAAAGCTTCGAATATCTTTTTCTGTTCCAGTTTCAGATTATTCAATCTCAAATAACTTTTGCATCATTCTCATCAATGTCCGCCATATTTGTTTCAACTCCGAGCGCCCTTTTGAAAGAGGGTTTCTGATTGGTCAAAATTTAATGTATATTTATGAATATAAAGGTCACCTGAACGTGACCCTGACCGCGGCACACTCAGATGTTCAGGCGTAGTACGAAGTTAACGAAGCCATGTAACATATGATTTTAATCAGATTGCTTTAATGGTTACTTAAATATGACAATCGCTTGCAAGGGTACAATGACATATCCACTATATTATTGGGGAACAGAAATGTACTGCCCTTATTTATGTTATTCGTCAGTCTTGATGAGAAAAGCCTGCACAACTGTTTAGCGACGTTAAAATACAGGGCCTTTTAAAGATCGATATGTGTGCAAACCTATCATAGTTGTCCGTAAATGTATGCGTTTTGAAAAAAAATGCCCATTGATAACAGATGTGCTCGTTTACACAAAATATACTGAACACACGCTAATTGTGTAATTTAAATCCCACTGCTGTTTTTATAAATATGATATATTTTTATCTTCCGTGTTAGTAATGGTCCGCATTCAATTTAGCTGATTCAAGTCTATTAATAGTACAAATGTTTGCTTAGGATATCGGTATCGACTTGATTTTATTTCTAGTGTGGTTGGCTCTACTAGTGAAATGTCTGGTCCTGAGGTCAAACGTAGCCCCGAGGCTGTTATTTATGTGTACACGGTTTACATGAAATACAATGTACTGATATACAGAAAACTATCTTTTGCATCGAAGAGTAGCTTATTACGTTTTAAAACATTTCAAAAGCACCTTTTCCCCTTTTTCATTTAAAACATATATTTTTGGACACTTTATATGTGATTTTGCATTTTTTTTGTCTTAAGCAGCACTAACAAAACTTACATAGACGGAAGCTTAAGACAATAAAATTCAATAGAAATGTTTACTTTGTCTCCCTCTAATACAATTGAACAATGAATGCTTAATCCGGTTTTTTAAGTGATTATAATTGTTACTATGGAATACTACAGACTAACTTACATCTAATCATTTTGTGAATTGTTTTCACAATTCACAAAAGAAATGCTGTATTAGACTCTTGGTTTGTATGTTTAATTTGTTGTTGAGTATCATACATTATCTGAATTGAAACCACCAAACGTAAAGGGTTGAAAATGTACCACATTCATGCATCGATGACTAGCTGGCATTCTGGAAGTTTGCATTGACAATGTTTATGTATAGTAAACAAAAACCTTTTTAAATATCTATAAGATATCAGGTTAGGGACATATTTAAAAAGCCTTATTATTCCATGTCAAACTTAGCTATTTTATAATTTTATTTTGCCAGTGACAGTTTAGGTTTTATGCTCTTGATAATAACTTGGATAAGTTATAAGCTATGACATAAACCAAAAGTGATATCTGTCAACAGTTGGAAGATTTCACTTAATTTTGACCAATCAGAACGATCCTTTTTATTTATATTAGTGCAAACAAATCCAGAGAATTTTATTTTGGATACAAACTAATTGACGGTTGAATAATAGATTGTTCTGGTTCCTTTTTTGTTTCAAACAAAATTATATTCATTCAACTGCGCTGTAAGATTTGTGTAAGCAAAAAGGATCTAAATAAAGGGGTCTTAATGTGAGAGGTAACCGGAGTACCTGCAGAACACCCGCGTTTGAACCCAATAACTTTTCATGTCCGGGAGATTGAACCCGACCTTTTAGGAAGCAATGTGTCATCCACAGTGCCATTGCAGAATATACCGTCACTTCGGCTTCTCTTAATGAACAATATCGGTATTCTTTGCACTCGTTAAAAATATTCTACGACACTATTTGCATATTTTTAATATATCTGGTATAAATATCCTTTAGCTACTTGACGTACATGTACTTCGCATGCTTTCTCAAAAGTTTACCTTCTTCCCTCTTGCATGAACTTTGACCCATCCTTTAACATGAATCCACTACGGAATGCAATCGTTTGGAGCTAGACTTTTCATTACCGTATTTCCTCTCTTAAAACTGTCTTTGCAAGTTTAAAAGCATCAACAAGCTATAATAAAACATTGTTTTTGTAGGGAGACATCACATTGTAAACATTAGGTTGACCGTGCCACATGTATCCGTAAATGATAAATTCGCCAAATCTCCGTTTATTTAACATGTAGGCAAATAGGAGAATTTTACCGTACAGTAGGTATATATGTACATGTAACATCTAATACAAAAACGAAAATGAATTAGCATCCACAATATTTTAAATGTTAATCGTTCGAAACCGAGAACTTTATCTGAATGACAACATTGAAATGTTTTCGCTATTTCCTCATTTGTAAAGTACGTGTTTAAGAATTCATAACTTTAAGATTATTTATCACGTATTAAGTACAAGTGACAGAGGGCTAAATTTCGGTGTAAATTAGAATATACAATGTATCTATGGAGTTTAAAAAACATATTGATGCTGTTCAATCAGGCATATAAAAATGGGATAGTATAAATAATTACGCGTCAGGTACCAGTACTCGCAAAATTATTTCGCTACAATCGACTGTTTTAGCGCTCGTCAGAGATACATAATGACGTCATTTCTGTAACGTTGTTATACAAATAAACGCACGGCTAAAAGATAAACAAATAAAAACAGGAAAACTGATTGTGTACTAATAATGAATGTGATTAAGAGACTGACATATTTCAATCAGTGAATGATGTGAAATAAATCAAGGTTAGACAGTACAAAACAAAACAAAGTATTGCAAGGCGATTCAAAGTCCCCCACCGGTAATGATTTCCATATTTAACAAACAATACACTTATGTCAGGACGAACCTACTGTTCAAAGCAATAGTGAGGACATAGTGACTAACTTCTTGCACTCGCCATCTCAAGACATCCGTGTACAACATATCTGGTTACTCCAGGTAAAATAGCACAGAAAATATACCCCGACAAACAAAAAGGTCAAAGGTCAAGTCATATGTGACCGTGACCTAATTCTTGCACCCGTCACTCTGCCATCCCAAGATGTCCTTGTACACCAGCTCTGGTTACTCCAGTACGAAAAGTATAGAATATATGCCCCGGACAAATATTTTCAAAAGTAAAGGTCAAAGTTCAAGTCAATGTCAAAGTAACCTAATTCCTACGCTCTGTACTCCGCCAATCCAAGATGTCCATTCACACCAAATTATGTTACTCCAGGTGAAAAAGTANCCCCCCCCCCCCCCCCCCCCGTCGACAGTCGTATGTAATAAAATGTAATATGAATAAGACAATATACTTTTTTGTTCATGAGTTTATTACGTGTGCCAGCGACATTTAAATGTGCGGTATTTGAAACGTCAGCCTAATGTATATATCAATGATCTTGGCGATGACAAAGACTTTATTCTCCTAAAATGGTCACAGTGTAAAGATTTTATATACAAAACATTTTCAAAATGTTCAAAGGTACTAGTTAATACAGGTAATTATCTCAATTAAAACCTTGATGAATTTAACTATTGAAACTAACCCATTATTAGGAGGCACGGTAGTGTAGCGGTAGGACGCCGGGCTCGTGACCAAATATATATCTTGTCATATATCTATGTAACCCCGATTGTTTCATTCTACTCAGCTGTAAAAGAGTACGTGATTGAGCAGGGCTAGACATTACATATTCTTAATTTACAGAAGACATTAGTTAATCTCGGAGGGAGGTCTAACAGGTTTTTGTTTAAGAACAGGTCTTGTTTAAAAACTCTGTATTAAGATTCATATCATATAAATAGTTTTATTATTTAACATAAGGAACAGATTTTGTAGCTGTTCATTTAAAAAACAAATATGTTACCAAACAACAAACATTATTTAATGATTCAATAAACTACATAAGGGGATAACGGCCATGTAGAAAAAATCTGGCTCAAAATCGGCTTTCTGGCACACAATTTGTTTGAGGGCTTTAAAATAACAGAATTTGCGAGAAACTTAAAAAGTGTCACCGGAAAAATGTCTCCCCTAAATGTGGCCGAGACAAGATTAATAAAGCAACTTGCTGTCATGTTTCAAATTGCATTGCCTCGTTATTTTCCTAGTCATTTAGTGAATGGAGTATTTTTAGTTTCCTGCTTTTTTGTTGATGAGTTACAAACAAAGCATACACTTCAGGTGAGTTCGGCTTGAAAATATCCTTACATTCTTCCTTATGATCGAATTTCATAAGGCTCAAAGGAATTTTATTTTTGAATCTATTTTTCCGTTAAACAATTCTTGAATAATTGGTTTGCCGGTCGTGACCTCTGTGTGGCACAATTGGACGCTGAGATATGGTAATTGTGCATTGCTCACGGAATATTGTCTCGTGACGTTACCCGTGAAAAATATATTTTGTGGAAATAAACACAAAGAAATACCTTTTTCTAGTATTCACATTATATCATATTCTTATATGAAACGATGAATAATATTGAATCAAGTTGTTCATCAGGCTCAAATTCCCAAGCATACACTAAAAAAATCAATAATTGTTTTTAATCATATATTTTTTTATTAATTTCGTTTTTATTATTATAAATATGGACCACCTGCATCAATCATAAAATAGGAAAGAAATAATAACAGTCCTCTTGAAACTTTTAGTTTGATAAAATAGTGTTGGTATGTTTTGTCTATACACATTGACAAATCTCGAAGGTTGATGTAAATAAAAAACTACTTAGTGAAGTACAAAATTTAATATTATTCATATAAAACGTCGGGTTTTACTTGTTAATAATCAATCTAAAAGGAGTTCACAGAGCACGGGAGATTGCTTCTAGGGCCTAGTAAATTGTTTAGTCATCCCATATACCCTTCCTCTCCTCCGGCGCTACGCTCCTTTGACTTTCGACCCTCTGTTAGCAAACACTCCGAAAAATGATTTGCTACGCCACTGCCACCTTTCCCTGACGATATCTACGTCCATTTTGTAATAATAAATACAATGTGTGGTATACGTATGTCTTGTCCTTCTTAAGACTTTAATCGGTATTGCGAAACGTATCCCAATAGTGTAACATCGCCAGTAGACCGTTTATCATTGTGTGACTATTGATTGGTTGTATATTACAGTCGAACAAACCTGTTTCAGCCTGACAAGACGTAAACGTTATTTATATGTTAGAATCATACTTTAGAAGGGGACCATCGCTTTGACTATTTCTAGTGTCTTATGTGTTGAGGACGTTGGAGTAGTTTCAATACATATATAGATATACAATATATAAACGTTAACTTAATATAAATGAGCTAGCACTGCTTTGTACACACAATATGGCACATCAACCAATACAATTACATACAGCCATACACAAAATATTAGTTTACAAATGCAAATATATTTGTTATTTTTAAAAGAAATCCGAAAAAGAGCATTACATGTCATTAGTTCCTACCTGCACTTATCGATAGTTGTACCCATGACGACAGGTAAAATATCCACAGAAGGACCACAGCTGGACGACCCCTCGCGAACGCCATATTCAACAACCTTACAGTTCGGTATGGGGTATATTACGTCTCAACGCGGAAGTTGATTACACGCACACACGTGATACAGCACAATTTTTCATAATATAGATAGTTGTTAATAAAAGACCATTGTAATTTGGCAAAACCTTTACCTATTCAGGACTACCGCAACTAACTCAGGTGTTTCATTGGGTTGTAGTTGCCATTTGAGTTAGGTTTATATTGAATACTGACAACATGTGCTACTCTCTATCTGCACCTGATGTTAACATGAAATATAAGTCCAACTGTAAACAGTGTTATTTACGTTCAGAAAAGAAACACATTTGCATATCGGAAGACACTTAAAACAATACCCGTCAATTTTAAGTCTTTAGAAATTGATATGTACCTTATAACCTGTACCCCGTACTCTATATCTTGTTACCCGTACCCTGTACCCCGTACCCTATACCTTGTTACCTTACCCTGTATCATGTACCCAATAACATGTACTCCGTAACCTATACATTGGCACATGTACCCGTAACCTGTACCACGTACCCTATACGTTGTTACCCGGTACCTGTATCATGTACCTCATAACCCTCTACCCCATAACCCTGTACCCCATAACCCTGTACCCCGTACAATATACCTTGTTACTTTACCCTGTATCCTGTGAACATTGTTATTTACGTTCAGAAAATGAACACAGATGCATATCGGAAGACACTTAAAACAATACCCGTCCAGTTAAAATCCTTATAAATTGAAATGTTCCGGCGATATGGGCAATTACAAAAACGCTGACTGGACATCCCTAACTTATGATATACATTAATCTTATGGATGTACTCTTAAACGTGTACCACGTACCATGTACCTTGTATCCCGTACGCTGTACCTTGCTACCCGTACCATGTATCATGTACCCAATAATCTGTACCACGTACCCCATACGTTGTTACCCGTACCCTGTATTATGTACCTCTTAACCTGTACCCCGTACCCTATATACTGTTACCCGTACTTTGTACCCTGTACCCCATAATCATGTACCCCGTACCCTATACCTTGTTACCTTACCCTGTATCCTGTACCCAATAACATGTTCTCCGTAACCTATACATTGGTACATGTACCCGTACCCTGTATCATGTACCCTATACGTTGTTACCCGTATCCTGGTCCCCATAACATGTATAAGTACCCTAAACCATTTAACGTGTACCTTATACACCGTACACTGTATCATGTACCATATCACATGTACCTGATACCTGATACCCTGTAACCTGTGCATGTGCCATGTATCCCATAACCTGTAGCATGTACCCTTTACTTTGTTACGCGTACCCTGTATCATGTATTCCATAACCTATACCATGTTCCATATACCTCGTATCCCATACCCTGTATTCTATATCACATCTATCCGGTACCCTATACATATGTGATCGGATGGCGCATAGGATAACGCACACACCCTTCACAAAGGCGGCCGGGGTTCGATTTCCCGTTCGGGTGTAAAATGGTATGGGTTCACCTGCCCGGACACATGGGTTTTCTCCGGGTACTCTTGTTTCCTCCAACATTAAGACCTCAAGCGCGCTAACATGTGGACTAACAGAAATGATATATATGAGTTGTAATTTCTTATTTCATAAT
The DNA here is from genome assembly GCF_002113885.1 of Mizuhopecten yessoensis. Lineage (NCBI taxonomy): Eukaryota > Metazoa > Mollusca > Bivalvia > Pectinida > Pectinidae > Mizuhopecten > Mizuhopecten yessoensis. The sequence continues at coordinate 597,010 of NW_018408916.1, forward strand.
TGTTTTTAAAATAAAACATAAAACGTATTTTCCCTATACCTTGTTTCCATACTCGATATCCAGGAGTTACGCTCACTTTCGTTCTCTGCACCCCTGGAATATGTCATAGCAAATTGAAGGCTCGCGGTTAGCTATTTGATTGGAGTCAGCTAGGATAACCTGACCAATCAATAGGCTGTTACTGGTCCTTTGAAGATTACAGAGGAGCGACGCCCGACTTCAAAGCCAATACGTTTTACCGTTTCACAACCGCGAGATTCTTTTGATGAACATCAAATGATCAAACCAACCTTCTCGTCTCATCCACAAGGTGGTGCACACTGAGCCTTCTTTTTGCTATGATATATTCCAGGGGTGTAGAGAGCGAAAGTGAGCGTAACCCCTGGAGTATCGAGAATGCCTTTTACCCCGTATCCATACAATGTTTCATTTTCATAACATTTTCGTTTTATTTTTGTATATCACACTTAGCATTAATATCTGATGAACATTTAAACGGTCCTTATCCCTAGTACTTGAATTCCGGTTGATTAAAGCTTAGATAGATAACTGTGAGCTTTCAAAAAACAAATGTATATTAAAGTATATATAGGAGTTTCCATTTCATATAAACATATCATACACAACCTCAATGTGCTATCGACATAACAGAGAATTATGCCGCATCACGCGTGTGTGTTTTATTAACTTCCGCCTTGAAAAATAGAACATTCCAATATAAGTAGTACTGATCAGGTTATGGAATATGGTTTTGGTGAGTACCCCCCCCCCCCCCCTCCCCCGAGGATAATTTACCTGTCGTCATGGCTGTCATATTCGGTAGTTTTAATTGTTTCTAGCAACAATGTAACTCTTGTTACCTATGTATGTTAGTGTAAACAAACCTAACCATGTAAAAGATAACAAAATCAAGTTCTGGTTATTCCGTCATCTAGTTATCTTTCATCGAGGTTGTTTGTTAGTGTTCAGCGTTGCTTTATGAACTAGGGCAGACACAAGCTGTAATAGGACCCAGAAGATACCTCAACATACCCCCATTAACACGATATCTATAGCCTGTATGCATTTTCTTTGTTGTAATAAATATATGTTCATTTTTATTGAAGGGACCAGTAACACTCATAATATCTGTATTCAGTAGATAATATACCCCGACTCCCGTTGCAGTAATAAACGGAAGCCAGTTAGTGCCACATAAAGAATAAAGAAAAACAAATAGTTCGTAATTACGACATAGCTATCTCGTAATTACGACTTAATTATCTCGTTATTACGACTGGGGTATTGAAAGTTACGTCATTTGTTTGTGAGAGTAACGTCATATATTTTTTGAGAAAACGACGTAATTTTCTCACACAAACTAATGACGTAGCAATCAATACCTGCTCACAAGAGCAGATAACTCTGCAATACGAAGAGACGGAATATAACTGTTAATCTCATAAAATATGCAACCCGCAATAATTAGTTATCTCGTAATTACGACTTACTAAGGATGGTGTGGTTTTCATAGAACAGTGTGCTTTCCGTGGAACGGTTGTTGGGGTTTTTTGCTTTCATTCCTTGAAGGTGAGTACATCAATTAAGTTACACTTTTATGGATAGATTGGGGTTCACAGGCTTCAATAAGGTTGTATATAATATCGTGAACAAACTTTCAAAAGTATTCGATAGGAACACTAGTGAAAGTGTTATGGCTATATCTGTCAAGGGACAGCGTAGAATCCAAATACCACAACCATAACATATAGGCCGATGAACCAATGGGATTTGTACAATAGGCAAAAGATGTCAATAAAAGGGTGTTATATGTGTCAAAATGCAAACAATACATGTCTGAAGATACAGGTAGTACACACGTAATATAAGAATGAATACATGCCCCAAAAATAGCACATGAAACAAGAATTTTATTCAACAGGATATCATTCTAAAAATATTCTTTTGGTCTAATGGGGTTTTATGGGAGTGTTTGGCTTGAAAAATAATTCGAATTGCATCCTTAAATGCCGTGAAAAATCAAGTCACCGTTTCGAATTTTTTTTTTCTTTTTCGTTTCGATAAAGACAAAAGAGTGATGGAATTAATGCGATCATTTGTTTAAGATATTTTAAAGCATGATATTTTATAAACACTAGCCAGGTACTGCAAATATCATTGCATATTCTATTTCTCCTATGCAGTGGAACCGCTTCCGTTCAGTGACCCCGCATGCACAAGTTTACCCAGCCCCTATTCAAGAGAAATTCCAGAAGCTGATATTAGGTTTGAAGTAGACAGATTTCTAAGGGCCTCTATGTCAAATAATACCCATCGCTCTTACAATATAGGGTTAACAACATTTGAAAATTTTAGGTCTGCTAAAGCACTTAAGTGTGTGCGGCCTCCGCCAGTGGATCACATAGTCAATTTTATAGCCACGTTGTCTCTGAGGGGGTTAGCGGACACAACTGCCCGGTTATGTCACTAGCATTGGTTTTCAGTGCAAGATGTTAGGGCACGTCGACCTAACTGAAACTTTTTAGTGTTTAACATTTTACAAGGATTGAAACGATTAAAACATAGGATTGATTACGGGATTGATTACGGGAAACTAGATTACGGGAAATATACTAAGGCAAATAATCAACATTTTACCTTCTGTGTGTTTAAACAGGTACGAGTCTATTCTCTTCCAAGCAGCTTACAGTATGGTATTTTTTGTTTGTTTTTCGGGTGGGCGAGTTGTCCCTCTCTAAGGAAGGTAATCCTAGTCTAAGCTGCGCGATGTCCGGCTTCTTATTTCTGTTAGCCATTGACTATGTCATGAAGCAAACAACAAAAGAACATGAAACAGGAATCGCAGATGATCTTGCACTACTATCTTCCAAATTCCAGCATATACAGCTGAAAACAAACAAACTTCAAGAAAATGCCAGCAAGATAGGATTAAAGGTAAATACTTCCAAGACTAATGCAATGCGGATGAACACCACTAATAACAACCCAGTGAAGTTGAAAGAGAAATACCTAGAGGATGTTGATATTTTTATTTACCTAGGGGGAATAGTAACAACAAAAGGTGGTTATGACAATGACATAGACAACAGGTTCAAGAAAGCGAAAGGCCAATTCAGCAGGTTAAGAAAAATATGGAGATCATCAGTACTTTCATTCAAAACAAAGGTCAGGCTATTTAACAGCTTAGTTATAGCAGTTCAAATGTATGGATGTGACACCCGGGAAACAACAGAACAAGACAAACAAAAATTGAACACCTTCCAAACTAGATGTCTGAGACAAATTCTGAAAATAAGATGCCTCAGCATCATATCAAATAAAAGCCGTCACATCAGAGCTGGAACAAAGAAACTTAGTGATGATATTATGGAATGTCGTTGGAGATGGATTGGCCATGTACTAAGAATGGACACCAACATCATATGTTCAGTGGCACTGACATGGAAACCAGAGGGAACAGAGAAGGTAGGACGTCCCAAAACCACCTGGAGACGCACTGTTGAGACAAAAAGAACAACACTCGGATGAAACAGCTGGGCTACAGCAAGGACAACAGCTAAAGACCGTGTCAAATGGAAATAATGTACCAGGGCCTTAAATGCCGACCGGCATGAAGAGGATAGGTGAGGTGACTCCAAAAAGGTCTTCGCTGCATAGGTCTATATACAGCTTTTTCAAAACCCATTCCGGATTGGTGCTGCATCGGCAGCTTTTGAAGCAGGCCATTCAGCTGAAGATATAAAAGCAGCAGGTCGTTGGAAATCTAGCGTGTACATGTACCAGTGCTCTATAACGTTATTATACAAATAAACACACGGCTAAAAGTTAAACAAATAAATAAAGGCAAACTGATTGTGTACTAATAATGAATGTGATTAAGAGACGGACATATTTCAATCAGTGAATAATGTGAAATAAATCAAGGTTAGACAGTACAAAACAAGCAAGTATTGCAAGGCGATTTAAAGTCCCCCATCGGTAATGATTTCCATATTTAACAAACAGTACACTTATGTCAGGACGAACCTTCTGTTCAAAGCATAAGTCACAGTGAGGACATAGTGACCAACTTCTTGCACTGGCCATCCCAAGACGTCCGTGTACACCATATCTGGTTACTTCAGGTAAAATAGCACAGAAAATATACCCGAAAAACTTTTTCAATAGTACAGGTCAAAGGACAAGTCATAGGTGACCTTGACCTAATTCTTACACTCTGCACTTTGCCATACCAAAATGTCCTAGTTCAACAAATCTGGTTACTCCAGGTGAAATAGTATAGAAGATATGCCCCGGACAAATAATTTCAAAAGTAAAGGTCAAAGGTCAAGTCATAGGTCACAGTGACCTAATTCCTACCCCCTGCCTCTACCATTCCAAGATGACATTTCACACCAAATTAGGTTACTACAGGTGAAATAGTATGGATGATATGCCCCGGACAAACTTTCCCAAAAGTTAAGGTCAAAGGTCAAAGCATAGGTCATAGTGAGGCCATAGTGACCTAATTCTTGCACTCTGCACTCCGCTAACCAAATATGTTTTTGTACACCAAATCTGGTTACTCCATGTGATATAGTAAAGAAGAAATGTCCCGGACAAACTTCTTAGACGGAAGGACGGACGGACGGACGAGCGGAGTGCAAACCTATAGCCCCCCTCCCCCGCGAACCGGCGGGGGACTGAAAATCATAGGTACAGAGTACACAGGCAATGGGACATGGATATTTGTGACAGCTATATTTGTACCTTTGCTCAGAGTAATTTTACACGTTTTAGGGGTTTTTATCAATTTTCGATATAGATACCCCCCGATATCATCATTGGGGTAGGCATTTTACCGAAAGTTGATCTGAACTCCTATAACGTGTAAAATGACTCTAAACACCTTAGTTTATGTTCAAATACAGCTGTAACAATTTCTCAGGTCCCTGAGTAGATAGATATAGCGGGAAACAAATTGCATGTCAGAACGTTATCTTAACTCCATACATGAATAACATATGAATTAATAATGAGAAATAAGAGCTGTTGTTGGAATTAATATTTTTCTGGAGATATCGCCGACAATCGTATGAAGAATTTTAATATGAATAAGACAATATACCATGTTCCGGTTCATTGTCGCTTGTTTACGCAAACGGTTTCTTGTTCATGAGTTTATAACGTAAACAAGGTGTCGGCGACTTATAAATGTGCGGTATTTCAAACGTCAGCCTAATGTATCTATCAATGACCTTGGCGATGACAAAGACTTTATTCTCATAAAATGGTCACAGTGTAAAGATTTTACATACAAAACATTTCAAAATATGCAAAGGTACTAATACATTTTGTAAGTACAGGTAATTCTCTCAATTAAAACCTTTATAAATTTAACTAATCAGACTAACCCGTAATCAGTTACTTTATTAAAATACCATATTCGTTGGCGCGGTAGTCTAGCGGTAGGACGCCGGGCTCGTGACCGAAAGGTTGCGGGTTCGAGCCACGGCACGGCACTGTGTTGTATCTTTGAGCAAGATACTTTACTTCGCTTGTTCCAGTCTACTCAGCTGTAAATGAGTACGTGGTTGGACAGTGCTAGACATTATATATTCTTAATTTACAGTAGCCATTAGTTAGTCTCGGAGGGAGGTCTAACAGGTCTTCGTTTAAGAACAGTTCTTGTTTAAAAACTCTGTATTAAGATTCATATCATATAAATGGCTTTATTATTTAACATAAGGAACAGATTTTGTAGCTGTTCACTTAAAAAACAAATATATTAACAAACAACAAACATTATTTAATGATTCAATAAATTACATAAGAGCATCAGGGCCATGTAGAGAAACAAAATGTTTACGGAGCACCTGCATTGGCTCAAAATCGGCTTTCTGGCACACAATTGGTTGAGGGCTTTAAAATAACAGAATTTGCGAGAAACTTAAAAAGCGTCACCGATTAGATTTCCCCCCTAAATGAGGCCGAGACAGGCTTAATAAAGCTACGTGCTATCATGTTTCAAATTGCCTTGCCTCGTTTGTTCCCCAGTAATCTCTTAGTCAGTTATTGAATAGAGTATTTTTAGTTTACTGCTTTTTTGTTGATGAGTAACAAACAAATCATACACTCAGCAGGAAAACTGATTGTGTACTAATAATGAATGTGATTAAGAGACTGACATATTTCAATCAGTGAATAATGTGAAATAAATCAAGGTTAGACAGTACAAAACAAAACAAAGTATTGCAAGGCGATTCAAAGTCCCCCACCGGTAATGATTTCCATATTTAACAAACAGTACACTTATGTCAGGACGAACCTACTGTTCAAAGCAATAGTGAGGACATAGAGACCAACTTCTCGCACTCGCCATCTCAAGACATCCGTGTACAACATATCTGGTTACTCCAGGTAAAATAGCACAGAAAATATACCCCGACAAACAAAAAGGTCAAAGGTCAAGTCATATGTGACCGTGACCTAATTCTTGCACTCGTCACTCTGCCATCCCAAGATGTCCTTGTACACCAGCTCTGGTTACTCCAGTACGAAAAGTATAGAATATATGCCCCAGACAAATGTTTTCAAAAGTAAAGGTCAAAGTTCAAGTCAATGTCAAAGTAACCTAATTCCTACGCTCTGTACTCCGCCAATCCAAGATGTCCATTCACACCAAATTATGTTACTCCAGGTGAAAAAGTATGGAAGATATGCCCCGGACAAACTTTTTCAAAAGTTAAGGTCGAAGGTCATGTCCCGGACAAACTTCTTGGACGGAAGGACGGACGGAAGGAAGAGCCGAGTGCAAACCTATAGCCCCCCCCCCCCCCCCCCCCCGTCGACAGTCGTATGTAATAAAATGTAATATGAATAAGACAATATACTTTTTTGTTCATGAGTTTATTACGTAAACATGGTGCCGGCAACATTTAAATGTGCGGTATTTGAAAGATTTCAAGATTTTATATACAAAACATTTTCAAAATGTTCAAAGGTACTAGTTAATACAGGTAATTATCTCAATTAAAACCTTGATGAATTTAACTATTGAAACTAACCCATTATTAGGAGGCACGGTAGTGTAGCGGTAGGACGCCGGGCTCGTGACCAAACATATATCTTGTCATATATCTATGTAACCCCGATTGTTTCATTCTACTCAGCTGTAAAAGAGTACGTGATTGGACAGGGCTAGACATTACATATTCTTAATTTACAGAAGACATTAGTTAGTCTCGGAGGGAGGTCTAACAGGTTTTTGTTTAAGAACAGGTCTTGTTTAAAAACTCTGTATTAAGATTCATATCATATAAATTGTTTTATTATTTAACATAAGGAACAGATTTTGTAGCGGTTCATTTAAAAAACAAATATGTTACCAAACAACAAACATTATTTAATGATTCAATAAACTACATAAGGGCATAACGGCCATGTAGAAAAAATCTGTTTTCGGAGCACCTGCATTGGCTCAAAATCGGCTTTCTGGCACACAATTTGTTTGAGGGCTTTAAAATAACAGAATTTGCGAGAAACTTGAAAAGTGTCACCGGAAAAATGTCTCCCCTAAATGTGGCCGAGACAAGATTAATAAAGCAACTTGCTGTCATGTTTCAAATTGCATTGCCTCGTTATTTTCCTAGATATCTCTAAGTCATTTAGTGAATGGAGTATTTTTAGTTTCCTGCTTTTTTGTTGATGAGTAACAAACAAAGCATACACTTCAGGTGAGTTCGGCTTGAAAATATCCTTGCATTCTTCCAAATAATCGAATTTCATAAGGCTCAAAGGAATTTTATTATTGAATCGTATTTTCCTTTAAATGATTATTGAATAATTGGTTTGCCGGTATATAACCTCTGTGTGGCACAACTGGACACTGAGATATGGTAATTGTGCATTGCTCACGGAATGTTGTCTCGTGACGTTACCCGTGAAAATTATTTTTCGTGGAAATAAACACAAAAATATCGATACTTTTTCCAGTTGATACGGTGAACAATATTGTATCAAGGTGTTCATAAGGCTTAAAGGCTCAAATGCTCAAGCAAATAGTGTCGGTATGTTATGTCTATACACATTGACAAATCTCGAAGGTTGATATAAATAAAAAACTACTTTGTGAAGTAAGAAATTTAATATTATTCATATAAAAAGTCGAGTTTTCCTTGTTAATAGTCAGTCTAGAAGAACTTTACAGAGCACGGGAGATTGCTTCTAGGGCCTAGTAGAATGTTTTGTCCTCCCATATATCCTTCCTCTCCTCCGGCACTACGCCCCATCGGACTTTCGACTATCTATAGCAAACACTCCGAAACATGATTTGCTACGTCACTGCAGAGCAATGGTTGATATATATGCATGTATATCATAACAATAGTAGACACATATTAGGCAATGATTGTTCGCGTCATATTGTTTACAAAGTCTATTACAGCATAATTAGGAACCGAAAAAGACTGATGTTTTCGTTGTTATTTCGGTTTTTTTTTTATCATTATTGTTATTTTTTAAAGTTTTTATTATTATTTTCTTTTCTTATTTTACAAATTTATTTATATTTACTTGCCAAATAAAGATGTTATCGCATGAATTAAATACAAAGACATGCAATTAGTTTTCAGAACTATGTTATCTGGTAGGAAATTACTAGTTCAAAGATTTATTCTGCTTCCGTATCACAAAACGACAGAAAAACAAATCTCATCTTGTAATTATCTTAATTATAATAAATAAAAAACGATTAATGACACGGAATATGTCATAATATTACACATATTCCCACATATGTCAACACGTTTGTCCAACTACCTAATAATAATAGCTTTTAATTTTTAGAATTTAAAGATACACCAGTCACAAGTTATTGTATACATAAGCAATGTAAAAACAATACAAAATCCTTGATAGACCTTTATCAATGATTTACGTTTAGGTCCATGTTTTTATAAGAATGGAGGATATGAACAACTTTGTACGACTGTCAGTGCTCTCTGTGCATGCTCGTATGGGTTGACTCTTCAGACTTACGGAAACAAAAATGAAGCAGTGGTTGGTATTTTTCTAATTTTATTTTGTACATATTTGCCATATCAGATACCGATTGTTGGTGGATGAGAAAAAATATCGAATTTATAAGAGTAGTTTTTATGTTTTAGAATAATTCGTTGAAAGATGAAAACTAAAATATCAACATTTGTGATAAAGTTATTGTACGCTGGTCTACTTTTCTCAGTGACATGGTCTTCCAACTTCCTACTGGTGCCCGATTTTCCCACGGCAAATTGTTTCAAATATCTACAACGGATGCACAGATTACAGCCTTGGACATCGATATTGTTGGGGAAATGCTTCATGCGGTGTATGATCCGAAGACATCGTTTGTATTTTGGAGCGATGTAAATGACGACAGCATCCTGGAATCTACTCGCAGTGGACGAAATTAAAAAAAACAGTTTTCACAGTAACAGGGGAGAATAACATGTGCATTGATGCTGTTATTATTTCAGAACTGATGGAAAAGCTGGTATATGAAATGCTTAGTTTGTTTTGAACACAGGCAGTTTTTAAAAAGTCATTTTGCGAACCTTCCCTTACTTTGTCAAGTAAAGAGTGTAAATGGCCGTTGTTAGTAGACAGAAAAAGGAGAAAGATCGCAACTGTTGGAATAGGGACAGCAAATCAATGTTGGTCTGAGCAGAAAAAAAAAGAGCAACATTTTCAAACCTTTGGTGGTTCCTCACTTCCAACTGCACTGGCTATGGACAATTTTATTGATAATCTATACTTCACAGTATCAGGTGGGCCGGACACGATATCACCTGACAGTATTGGTGTACTCCAACCGTCTTCGGGGTTGGTCAGAACGTTGGAGGAAAACTTGAATACTGTACACGGGTTAGTCCTGTATACAGATTCTTTGGATGGTTAACACGTAGCAAGTAAACTAGTCAACAACAAAAAAGACAAAATCAAACGTTAAAATTCTAATGAAATGACAAGACTGGGAGCTCTCGTCCTACGGACCAAATCTGTAGGGGAACCAGACACTTCGTAGTGTAATCAATTGTTGCACCGAACATGAGCATCTACCTTATGTTGAAGAAGAGTTGCTGTTGTAACCGTATAGAAATGCTATGGAAATGGTGCATGATCAATAGAGATACAATTGTACTTGTTAAACGCATCAAAATGTGTAACAAAATGAGCTCCATAGTTCACAGTAAAAGGATGTTACCTTAAAATATAAAATCGGGACTTTGTGTTAAGTAATCATTACAAATATTAAACTCCGTTCAGTTTTTTTATCTATTATATTTGATTACATCAAAATGTGTTCAAAAGTAACTTTTTTAACTTTATCTTCTCTTTTTTATCCAAAATCAAAGTATTAATCAAATTATAAATGTTTGGATTCCGACGATGTTTTTGATTAAATGTTTCAGTTATCAGGTGTGTATTTTTTTCATTTATTTATTTGTTCATGATCAAAGTATATTTACAATTTTGCTGCAATTGTATTGTTGCATGGTATTTATAGTAGAAAAATTACATGAACTTAGAATATAAACAGTGAGTGAGTTTCTATTACTAGGAGAGCAGATAACCCGTGCATGTTCGGTGAAACAATAGTGATGCTGTATCCGACTGCATGATCACAAGAGGCGACTAATATTGGACCCCCTTTAGAATCGTGGGTTTTCTTCTCCTGTGTCCTAGAACGAATGTGATATGGATATATAAAATTTTAGGATATTTAATTTTCAAAAAACTGGATTTGCTCAGGAAAATCCGACAATAGCAGTTAGCAATATACTTCAAAAATATGACTCTATGACATAGAATAAAGGCGATGTTGTGTCAATAACTGGTACAATTATAAGGTTCTCAATAGCCATCCGCATTTCATTTACATGTCTTTTTTTCAGAAAGAGTAAAATGTATTTCGAAGTGATTATCATTCCTGCTATTGTCGGATTTTCCTGAGCAAATCCAGTTTTTTGAAAATTAAATATCCTAAAATTTTATATATTCAGTGTATGAAGGAACACCACCGCAAGGATGTTACCGGAACGGGGTTTTCATGTACTTTGAGACACAAGTGACCGAAAATTGCACCACGTGCTACTGTAGGGAGGGAGGTGCATTGACCTGTTGCGCGTAAGTTATCTTTCCGACACTGGTCAAATAGGCATCGTATGTCGATTGCTCCGACCAAACGGAAGACTCGAAATACAATCAAATGATTAATAGTCATTAATGGTATATCGGTTCACTTTCTAGTATACCTTTTATTATCTTAATACTATTATTAGCCAGTTTAAATGCCAAAGTTTCAGTTTGAATAATTTTGATTTAATGCTCTTTTCTTATTCTGTATTTATTGCTCTCCAGCATTGGTTTGACCGCTGTAAACGTACCCGATGATTGCAAAGTAATTCCAGGAAAAGGTGGTTGTGGCGAAAGGGTTGTGAAACTTAACAACGAAAACGAAGATTGTATTGTTCCTTTGATCAGTCGCAGAGACCTGCAATAATAATATATCAATAAAGAAATTACTTAGTGTTTTTTGTAATATAACTAAATGGTCCACATCCAATGCTTGCATTAATGTAAATGACTCAATTTGAAACAATGTGATAGAGCAATTCTACTGTCGAAATATATGCAACTCATTTTTAAAAAAGAAAATGGCCGTGGTGATCTGGTTGGTACCACTGACACAGTCGACGAAGTAAAAGTTACCGTATACTACAGAAGGTGTCCTTTAAAACAGCCAACAGGCTACACAAGTCATTTCTTTATACCAATCCATAGTTTTTATAACTGGTTTCCTGTTTTAAAGAGCTTGGGCTAACCCGTTAAACATTATTCGAACCAACTTCTTTTAATTTTTGTTGTAATATACAATGTATATGGAGCATCTGCTCTCCCTTTATTGGTTTGTTTGTGGTGTATCGTCCTCGCAACAGCCAGGGTCACATGAAGACGGGTTCCTATGAAGAAACCACCTGAAACATAAAGTAGATCGAAAAGATAGAAGACAAGAAAGAAAGGGAAAAAACAAGTGTTGCAATAGGGGTAGCAGATCAGTTTTGTCTCTCCCATATCACATTCGTTCTAGGACACAGGAGAAGAAAACCCACGATTCTAAAGGGGGTCCAATATTAGTCGCCTCTTGTGATCATGCAGTCGGATACAGCATCACTATTCTTTCACCGAACATGCACGGGTTATCTGCTCTCCTAGTAATAGAAACTCACTCACTGTTTATATTTTAAGTTCATGTAATTTGTCTACTATAAATACCATGCAACAATACAATTGCAGCAAAATTGTAAATATACTTTGATCATGAACAAATAAATAAATGAAAAAAAATACACACCTGATAACTGAAACATTTAATCAAAAACATCGTCGGAATCCAAACATTTATAATTTGATTAATACTTTGATTTTGGATAAAAAAGAGAAGATAAAATTAAAAAAGTTACTTTTGAACACATTTTGATGTAATCAAATATAATAGATAAAAAAACTGAACGGAGTTTAATATTTGTAATGATTACTTAACACAAAGTCCCGATTTTATATTTTAAGGTAACATCCTTTTACTGTGAACTATGGAGCTCATTTTGTTACACATTTTGATGCGTTTAACAAGTACAATTGTATCTCTATTGATCATGCACCATTTCCATAGCATTTCTATACGGTTACAACAGCAACTCTTCTTCAACATAAGGTAGATGCTCATGTTCGGTGCAACAATTGATTACACTACGAAGTGTCTGGTTCCCCTACAGATTTGGTCCGTAGGACGAGAGCTCCCAGTCTTGTCATTTCATTAGAATTTTAACGTTTGATTTTGTCTTTTTTGTTGTTGACTAGTTTACTTGCTACGTGTTAACCATCCAAAGAATCTGTATACAGGACTAACCCGTGTACAGTATTCAAGTTTTCCTCCAACGTTCTGACCAACCCCGAAGACGGTTGGAGTACACCAATACTGTCAGGTGATATCGTGTCCGGCCCACCTGATACTGTGAAGTATAGATTATCAATAAAATTGTCCATAGCCAGTGCAGTTGGAAGTGAGGAACCACCAAAGGTTTGAAAATGTTGCTCTTTTTTTTTCTGCTCAGACCAACATTGATTTGCTGTCCCTATTCCAACAGTTGCGATCTTTCTCCTTTTTCTGTCTACTAACAACGGCCATTTACACTCTTTACTTGACAAAGTAAGGGAAGGTTCGCAAAATGACTTTTTAAAAACTGCCTGTGTTCAAAACAAACTAAGCATTTCATATACCAGCTTTTCCATCAGTTCTGAAATAATAACAGCATCAATGCACATGTTATTCTCCCCTGTTACTGTGAAAACTGTTTTTTTT
>NW_018408916.1:612244-617998 GCF_002113885.1 Mizuhopecten yessoensis
TTTCTGTGATAGTAAATATATATGTATGTAAACAGTCTGAAACAATTAATGAAAGTTCCTCATAATGTATGTGAAAATTATGATAATTATAATTTTATAACCAGTCGAAGCAATCAATATATTTTTTCTTACATGTCTGTGATAGCTAGTTAACACAAGTTTATGACTAGCCTGAAACAATAATTAAAAATTGATAACCTTACTTGTGAGAGTAATACAAGATTTATAGCCAGTCTGAAACAAGTGATAAGTTTTCGAAACATGTCGATGATAATAAATATAATTAAATCCACATGTATAATCATGCAGTTTTAAACAATGTTATTTTTCTGTTACATGTCTGTGAAAGTTTACACAAATTTATAACCAGTCTGAAGCAATGATTAAAAATTCATAACCTGTCTGTAATAGTAAATACAGGTGTAATTATTGACACTGAAGAGGAGTCTGTGAAAGTAAGTACTTGTGTATTGCCAATCTGAAACAATAAATAAATGTCCATAACCTTAAGTAAATTTGTTATTTTAAATTCTTGTGAATTGCATGCGTAATAATTGTGAAAATTGATGTAATATGTCTGCGATAATATAAACATTTAATCCACATAAATTCATTGTTAAAAAGAGTTTCCATAAGTAATTTTACAAGCATTGTTTTGAGTGTTTGGATTCGGGAACCCGCTATCAAAGGCATCTTATCGTTTTTGTAGGTGTAGTAATTCAATTTAATAAAATTACTGAAAATAAAAGAAAATCGAGGAAGACGTAATATACAGATCTAAACATTTTAATGACTAAACAGTAAGTTATAAATGCAGGAATTATTTTCCTTCCGTTGTGAAATACATATTAATAACCCTTTCTCCACCACTAACCCCTATATACCGCCTATTTCTTTTTAAAATAATGTAAATCCCGCTACAACTAGTCGTATATTTGTTGACACTGAACTTCTTCTTTCACTTTCACATACTTCATTTCCGGTTAAAAAAATACGCAACTCTGCGGCTACCGATTAACTCCCATACCAAGTACAGCTGCCGTTTGCCGGACTCGTTAAGATAATTAACAACGTACCCTTGTGGATGACCTAATTATGACCTGAGGAACTACTCGTAGAGCTATTAATACAATTTTTGGAATGAGTATCTGCGCATGCGTTTTTTACACGTATAGTAATGGCTGATGTAATTTGCGATCAACCTGCCTGTCGAGAGGGTCAACATTGTCCTATCTTCTTGTCACACCAGTGATGGCGTACAGCGCTGCGTCAGCATTGACTCGTCGGTTTCCGAGGTACGTAGCTCATCTTTAATGTGTCTGCTAACATTCGAAACAAAACACTGTTGACTTGTGTGATGTGAGACTATTTAATGCGATTTCCAACATATTTTCCTTCTTACAGTCTTCTTCTCTGAACTAATAAGTATATGTATATTCATAAAAAATAGGGGGTCGACATCTGGGAGGTTCGTGCATATTCTATTTTAATCGTTTTTGCTGACCCCCTGTTTATTCCCAAATCTGTCGGGTTTGGTTTGATACTATTCGGCAAACTTGTATAATATAAAATACCTTGTGCTCAAAGTATTTTTGTACTGCTGTTGTTATTATGGAAAAGAATTTATCGAAGTGGTGACATATAATGCATTTGGGGTATAATCAAGAATTTGCAAAGAATGTAAGAGTTGTTAAAATATTAATCAAATGCCCCATTATAGTTAACATGCAAACTGGGTTATGCATTATAATAATTTTAAACTATTTTGGGCTATGGGTTATTCTGCACGAGTTTCATGTACTTCACGTTAATTTAAAGAATTTAAGTGAGATACAAGATACGGCATTTACAGACAATTGTATAGTGGAAATACAAACATATTATATAATATGTAATACTAATAATACTGGTTACACTAAATCTTAAACCAATAGTACTCTATTATTAGACCATCATTATGTATTTGTATTGCTGTGATATCTTTCTGCTTCAAATAAACAGTCCGAAGAACCTCCTTGATGAGACGAACGCGCTAAAGACGTGTTGTTAAGAATTTTTCTTTATACGTGTATATAATTATCTGTACGTCAGTCTTTGTCCGCAACAAACATCGCCAATATCAATACAGGAGCAGAAACATTTAAAGATTTCCACAGAAAGAAAATGAGACCTTCAACAATACTCCGTTTTCTAACGTTAAAATACAAGAATAAAAAATAAACAACCAGATAGCCATGCGTTGGAATGTACAGCACGTTGTAATGAAACTACCCGGCTGACTGCACGCTTGATTTATACATATTGTGTGTACATATGTGTCTACGCTGAATAAACGCAGGCTATTAGCGCATTGCCGATTTGTATCCGACACAATACGCAACATGCCAGACATTTAAATAAACCCTGTAAGGTCGTCTTACATTGTACCTCGTTAACATAAATACCTTCTTTTCAGAAAGACATATTGCACCAAGTCAAGCGACACTGCACGCTAAGCGTATATGAAGATTTAACGATCCAACCCTTTAAACAATATTAAGTTACCGATACAATCTCTGTTTCAAATGGTGTATGCGCACATTTATTATACAGAACAAACTGTCATACATTAGGCAAGGTTTGTTTTATACCCGATAGAAATAAATGGGACGCATTTGGTTAATACGAACTTAATCGAGGCCTTTAATTGTGACTTTTTCAATATTTATTCTATTGGAGGGTTATTGTACGAAAAGGATCATGATATTATGTTACACAAATTATTACTCTATCTGGCGCCCTACACATTCGAGCACGCCAACTTTTATTTTAATAGTAATATAAAATAGCCAATTGATAAAATAAAACTTAAACACAGACTTATCGGTCCTATCTTTTAATAAAAATAATGCCTTGAGTATTATCTCCAAATTTACCATACCATACATCTATTTGTCAACATGTCCAAGTCTAGTGTCGGGACCAGAGGATACTTGGGCTATGCTACCAGTTGAATGGTCCTGATAAAGTATAATTCAGCGTTTTTATCAATGTTTATGTGCCTGATGAGATAGGAAGAACTAATAATTCAATTCAATTCAATTCAATTCATTTATTAACTTTCGGCCTTACGGCCCATCAGTACAAACATATCAATACAATGCATAATATACACAATAACACGGCTCACAATACACAGTGAGAGAGTGGAGTAAATAAATTAGATTCTTAACTTATTAGCTTCAAAAATATATTTACCAAGTTGAAATAATTCCTTAGTATTGTTAACACACAATAATTGTATAAATCTAAACATGGATGGCTTTTTCCAATAGTTATAAGTCATGCATATAGTTGTAATGAAACGGATTTAAGGCACTAGTATTAAGTCATTTAAGTGCCAATGGCAACCAGTATTGCACAACAAAGAGTCTGTAATTATTTCCAGCATTCAATGTCATGGTTTTCGAGAGCGTCACGGCTAATTTTGAAAAGTTACTACTCAAAATCGTCAGTTATTTGAATCAGTTGCTACTAAAAATCCCCGCACGTTTCATATGTATGCTTATATTACTCACCTTCAATATTAAATATTTCGCCATATCTCAAAACAAATCCTCTGTTTGTTAAATATATATGATTGCTTCAGGTTTTATTTTACACTCATGACACACGAGGTGTGTTACAAGAGGTCAACATTTTAATACATTTCAATTACATAGCAAAGTGAGTACAGATTGTGTATACAACATGTAAATATATAATACCACAGAATCATAGCACTGCATTTATCTTATGTCACTTAAAGCCTTAATTGTTTTCTCTAGAAAACGCCTTATTTTATGTAAAACATGTAAATTACAAATAGAAATCATTCCTTTTAGCTTAAAGTTGCTTGGGTTTGCAACATACAAGTGTACCGGGCAAAAATGACCGGTAAAGCGCATGCGGACTTATATGTTGACAATAGAGGAAATGTGAACTACACATGTATGCACAACTGTGCGTACCATTTAGTTAAGCGATCGTTTATCGAGTGACACTGTAGGGGTTATGCACAAACACACAAATCGTTAGGTATGCGAGCGTTCGACACGACCACGTCACGCTACAGGACTAATTTAATCGCCTATTAGGAAAAACCACAGAACGGATACTAGCACGTATGTAGGTTTTATGAAACGATACTGACAAAGCGGCTGGTAAACCACAAACAAGAAACTCTCTCAAAAGTTAAAAGGATACCATTGCCATCAAATATAAAGCAACAGAGTAACATCGTTCTAAACATACTAGTGGGGCGACACCTGAAGGGGTGTCACAGATGGAATGAAGTGTAGAGGGCAATAACTCTGTTTAAACACGGGTAAAACAGCTATTCAACATGACATTGAAGACATTTTTTGAGTGTTTTAACAAATTTGACCCCTTTGACCTTGAATAAAGGTCAAGGGCGTTTCCTTTTGCAAAATTTGTCTGGTATAATGCTGCTATAAAGGCAAAGAAAAAGAAATGGACAAAATTTACCTTCTGATCAGGTGAATTAACAAGAGTAGCGTAGGGCGGAACAATATACACCAGTCGAATGTCATATAGTGTTACATGTATATATTAACTTGCATTAAAATAAGATTTGCATCACCTAAGAGTGGCTATAGCTAGCTATATATAGCATGCTATAAATCTCACCTTTTACTACAAAGTCAACTTCCGATTTTCTTTAATTTTCTAAAGTTTGAGGAAAACAAGTAATCAAAAGATTAGTCTCCAACTCATTATATTAACACAACTTGATATCATGATTATGAAGCCTACCAAGTTTAGAAGAAATCGATAGAAAACTGTAGATCTCCGGACAAGATTCAAGTACTAGAAATAAACAAAGGGCAACAACTTCTGCAAAAATAGTCGAATCAAATTTTTGTTCCAAGAAACATAACAATATATCATGGCTATAACAATTTCCAAGTTTCAAAGAAATCGGTCGAAAAATGTAGGAGGAGATCGCCGGATAAAAATCAAATACTGAAATAAACAAAATTCAATAACTTTTGTAAAAATTGTCAAATCAAAATTCTTTTCAGGGAAACACAACAACATGTCATGATAATAAAGCCTAACAAGTTTCGAAGAAATCAATCAAAAATTGTAGGAGGAGATCTCCAGACAAAAAATCAAATACTGAAATAAACAAAGGTCAATAACAATTTGCAAAAATATTCAAATCAAAATTCTTTTAAGGGAAACACAACTTGCTATCATGATTATAAATTAATGTATACCAAGTTTCAAAGAGATCGGTAAATAAATGTAGGAGGAGACGGTCAATGCCGGTCGAACAATAATACTCCCGTCAAATTTGACCGGCGTATAAAAATGGGATCACACATCAGTGGACAGTTTCTTATGATCATTGCTACATATCTGTATTACCAGGGTGGAAACAGATGACTGTGATGTCATATACATGACATTTTGAAATCTTAGATGTTATGTCACTGTTTATCTATTTGAGAATTAGTGTCTGTTGCTAAAAACAAATATAAGCTGAAGTTTGGATAGGATTTCTGTTGTTCATTATCACTGTGTAGGACTGACACCGGATATAGCTAGTACCGAAACGGGCATGGACGCTAGGCGAAGACAAGCCACAGGATGTTTTCCGATATTTCTGGTATTTTCTAGTACGTAGAGACAAGTAAAGGAGCACAACAGTTATACAATAAACAATGATGTATGTGATGCAGATGATTTGTAAACTATTTCATGCGATCT
>NW_018408916.1:623526-626372 GCF_002113885.1 Mizuhopecten yessoensis
ATGGTTCTGACCAAATATGGACCAAATCCTTTCATTCCTACAGAAGACGAAGGATTTTAAAGAATTTGCTATATTTCCCCTATTGGGCCCCGCCCCTCAGCCCCCAGGGGGGCCAGACCCATCATTTATACAAAATTGAGTCCCCTTGGCCTAAGGATGCTCCAGACCAAATTTAGTCCAAATCTACTGGGCCGTTCAGGACAAGTAGTGTTTTAAAGGAAAAGTTGACGGACAGACGGACGACGGACGCTGCGCCATGGCATAAGCTCACTTGCCCTTTGGGCATATGAGCTAAAAATCAATGCCTCATTATATTTTTAGGCGGTGGGACGGGGATCCTTAACAAAATGTATCACATTTAGGCAAGGTGTTCACTTAAATACTGTATACTATATGAACTATTCGCCGTACACCAGTTATTTAAAACATTCCTATTTGCCGTACAATGTATTGCTATTCGCCGTACACTTCACCAATATTAGTTATACCAATATCTAAAGAAAGAAGCATAATATAGAGCGACTCTATGTATTGTCATGACTATATAACTATAAGAAATCATCTTAGCATATAATGTTTATAATCTACTGGCAAATATCAAGTCAAGACAATATTTGCTGTTGCGAATGAAGATTTAGCAGTACTAGGCAGACTGTTTTTGTAAATAATTTGCAACTACACCAAAACAATTACATGCCTCCTGTTTCAGATATGAATTATGTCTATGCTTGATTGTCGTGTTTCTTTATTTGTTTCTACGCTACTAGAAAATACAAGAAATATAAAACAAGAGGTCCAGAGGGCCTGTATCGCTCACCTGGATATCTAAGTAATCATGGCAAAATATTCTCCAAATGAGATCCAAGGGAATATGCCAGACACCAAGGCCAATCCTTGTAGCATATCTGTATTTGATTTTTTATGCCCAGCAATTTTATGTATGGTTACGGGGTGGGGATCTCAACTGTTTCCAAGCTGTGACTCAGAAACTAGGTCCCTAGGGTTGTGGCCAGACCCCAGGATCAATTCTAATATCATGACTGCATTTGTCTCTTTTTGCCCAGCATTTGTATATATAGTTTTGGGGTGGGGATCTCAACCGTTTCAAAGTTATGACCCAGGGGTTATGTCTGCAAGGGTGGGGCAGACCCTGGGGTCAATTCTAATATCATGACTGCATTCGTCTCTTTATGCCCAACAATTGTATATATAGTTTTGGGGTGGGGATCTTAACCGTTTCAAAGTTATGACCCAGGGGTTAAGTCTCCAAGGGTGGGGCCAGACCCTAGGGCCATCCTGGAAGCAAATGTGCATTCCTCTCTTTATACTCAGCAATTGTATATATGGTTATATGGTGGGGATCTCAACCATTTCCAAGTAATAAATTTTTTTTGGGCCCCACCCCTTAGCCCGGGGGGTCAGCCCCACCATTTGTACAATTTTGAATCCCTGCCTCCCATGAATGCTTCCGACCAAATATGATCAATATCCATGGTATAGTTCTACGGAAGAAGTCGTTTATAGCAATATAGCCAAATTGCCCCCTTTTGGCCCAGCCCTCAGCCCCCTGGGGGGTCAGCCCCACCATTTGTACAATTTTGAATCCCCACCACCTAGGGATGCTTCCAGTCAAATATGGTTGATATCTATCTTTTAGTTCCAGAGAAGAAGTTGCTTAAAGTAATATAGCTAAATAACCCTTTTTGGCCCCGCCTCTCAGCCCCCACAGGGGTCAGCCACACCATTTGTACAATTTTGAATCCCTGCCTGCCATGAATGCTTTTGGTTAAATAAGATTGATATCCAGTGCATAGTTCTACAGAAGAAGTCGTTTGTAGCAATATAGCCAAAATACCCCGTTTTGGCCCCGCCCTCAGCCCCCTGTGGGGTCAGCCCAACCATTTGTACAATTTTGAATCCACACCACCTAAGGATGCTTCCAGTTAAATATGGTTGATATCCATCTCTAAGTTCCAGAGGAGATGTCGCTTAAAGCAATATAGCCAAATTGCCCCCTTTTCGCCCCGCCCCTCAGCCCCCTGGGGGGTCAGCCCAACCATTTGGACAATTTTGAATCCCCACCACCTAGGGATGCTTCCAGTCAAATTTAGTTAAATTCCAATCAGTGGTTAAGAAGAAGAAGTCGTTTAAAGAAATTGTTGACGGACAGACGACGGATGGACGGACGACGGATGCCATGGTATAACATAAGCTCACCTCGGTCCTTCGGACCCGGTGAGCTAAAAATTGACATGATTTGACTACGTCCAGCTTCCATGCCCACTTCGGAACTAGCTATATCCGGTGTCAGTGATTACACAGTGATTATGATACCAGAGTGAGTATTTATGATGTCATAGACGTTATGCTAACTATGACATTATATAATATAATTGAATTAAAAAATAACTTTGAAACTGTATTTATACTTTTCACTGTGGTCAAACGGCACTCATGTATAGGTTCTGGAAATAGCGATCGCCGAAGTGAGGCAGATTTTTGAAGACCATGGCATGCTTGTGATCATGGACATGTTTTCGGTATACTGTATCATCATTATGAGGGTGGATGCAAAACAATAAGTGTATTAATAGATCAACCTGCGTTACAAACTTGAAATATTCCAGAAATGAAACTAAAAAGCACATTAAAATATATAGAATCACAGATTATGTCAATAATTCAATTACAGATCTCATTCGACACATGGTTTATGTATTTTTTCTTAATTCAATGATTTAAAAATTCAAAACACACATTAACGAAAGCATTTGTGTTTTTAAACATAAAAGAAACAATGATTGTAAATAGCACCTTTTTGACATGCTACTGTATGGATAATAGCG
>NW_018408916.1:628087-633672 GCF_002113885.1 Mizuhopecten yessoensis
AATGATCGATTATGTAAGATTAAGAAGTGAATATAAATATATATTACAGTTTATCGGGTTGAAAAGTTGCAAAAATAATTCCGTTTTGACTAATTATACAACATGGGTAATGATTAAAATAATCCAATTTACCTCGACTGGAGGTGTACAACAACATGATTTATTTAGCTCTCGCTTCGGTGATCCCTATTTCCGGGATCTGTAGTGCCGTTCGACCAGTGCTTTTGAAACAATAATATGTGAAATTAATTAGAATTGATATTTTATCACAAGAATAAGTTAATCTATTTTTTTTTTTTTTCATTTTTCTTGTTTAAATCTTTAATGGTATTGGTAACAGGATGGAACTTTTGTAAATATGTGTGGTATTTTTTAGTTATACCTAGGCTACCAAAACAACATTGTCAACAATTTTTAGGAAATAACACTTTAAATGTTTATTAAAATTCATTTGATGTGTTTATACTGTAAATGAAAAAAATGCAGTAACAGCACAGGACTTCGTTTCGAGTTTTCCTTTTCCAAAAAATGTGACAATTTCTGATAATGACTCATTACAGTCATTGTAATAAATGCTCAGGTAATATGCTAGTCGTGCGTGTAGTGATGTCTCCTCAAGCTGGGGATTATCGTGGCTATTTTTAGACGTAAACAAATGATCACAAATGAGAGATTACCACAAACACTGAACAGGCTTCACACACCGAAATCTTAATTTATTTAAAGGTAGAAACAAAAAATAACGAAAGGAAATATTGAAAAAACGCGAACTGTTCCGCAACGTCAACAGACATGTATAGGCCTACGGGATTTTGCTAGAGATTTTAAACGCTTGGTCATATCTTACATACATGATTGTGTTCAATGGTAGAAATTACTGGCACTAGTCAAAATTCCATCCAACTTACCGCTGCAAGTTGAACCGGATAAGCGGCTAAAACATTTCTTCGTATTAAACGCATGCGCAACAAGCTCTTATCTCAATTCTAGCCTAGAGGGGGTACCCAAATTGGCGCTGGACTACGGGGAAATCGGAGCTTCTGGAAAATTCCACGAAACCCCAGAAATACACCCCATTTTCAAAACCCTCTCAGGGTCGTTCTTTGAAAGATATCGAAAAACCAAATATATCGGGGTTTTTTTCAGAATAACTTGGACTACTTATGGTTGGAGTTTCAGTTCGTCAGCTTTAAGTGTTAATTCTCCGGGGTGAATTATACAGCTACTAATGGTCAAAATGCCGATTTTGGCGTGTTTTACACCAAATATAAAACATTTCTAGCAGTTATCCCTATCTATTTTGTACAAATACTAGCGATTAAATCCTGAATATCATGAACTGATCTGTCGGAGATAACATCCACCTTCACGGCTAATACACGACAAAAAAACAAATTTCACATTAAGTTGCATCTTGTAATCATTCAATGCTGTAGAGTAAGAAAGGCCTTGGAGTAAAGACATACATTTTTAGATAAATCATTCAGTTTCCAAAAATATTGTCTCTAACCCCCTTTATTTATTTTTTCTGATACCGTTTTCAACAACAATAATTCCAGCTTAGGGCAGTCCAGTGTCTTTTATTGTTAATGAAACAGAAAACAAAAGCGTACAAGCTAAACTTATGATACAATATGTTGATGACATACAAGATATCAACACCATACATTTTGCCAACAGCATAAAATCCAAACGTGAAACAAGAATAAGTGGTGTTATCACCTTCCTCGACACTCTTTAAAATATGATGAAGAAATCAAGTTGGTAAAGATCCCAGAAAAAAAAGAAGTACACTGTAAAATACTGGAGTATTGATCCTCTTCCTCTTTACACCAAAATAACAATCACGAAAAGATGCCCCGGGGCCCCCTAATACGCATAAAAGATGAAACCTATATAATTTAAAGCTCCACAACACACGTAGTTAGTAGCAAGAACGAGGGGAAGGGACATACTCTTTCCTACATCTAAGTCCAAATAATAAATCGAATGACTTGTTGATTCTCTATTAATCATCGTTAGCGCCCATATGTAGGTGCGATGTGCTGGTCATTTGTCTACTGAATTCTACTTGTCATCTAAATACCATACGCCATGTGAACCTTTATATAATTCTACATATCATTTTCGTTTTCAGACGAAATAGGAAGCCAACTATATTAATATAAAGAAAACATCATGACTCGGTAACTAACAAACATTCCAAGACATCTATGTCAGAAAAGCAGCAAAGAAGAAGCCAATGAGACACTTGTGCAAACTAAAGGAAAGAAACAGTCAACAAGAACAAGAGCTGTTGGATAATTGCACCGCTAACCTTTTCGATAAAGGTTATCGAAAAGGTTAGTGGTGCTCCCCCCCCCCCCCCCCCCCCCCCCAGGAATCCCAATGCCTAATGCCATCATCTCGTTAGAAATACTAAATCGTATTTAAATGGTGAAATTTAAGAAATTATCGAAGAGTGTTTAAACTAGTTGTACGAGATTCTTGGTATGTGACTTGATTGGAAACCGTCATTAATCTTCATTTGTCTTCTGATAGGAGTGCCCGTCAACTGAACTACCAGCGTGAATTCCTGTCACCTACCTCTGTTCTGGTTAACATTCCCGGGGGTCCGTGGCCCAACCTGTCTTGTTCTCCCCATTTATAAGATTTCTTATTTATAACATCTATAAACTAAAGTTTAGCGGTATGAGACACTTGTTCGATTTAATTAAATGAGAAAGTATCCTTAAATTTCCTTAATATCAATTTGTTTTTTGATAGGATTGCTCGACAACTGAACTACCAGCGTGAATTCCTGTCACCTACCTCTGTTCGTGTCAACATTCCCGGGGGTCTGCCGTACGAGGCGTTTGAGGCAAGAGGTAAGGCATCCATTATCTACCTTTAGACAACAGCCCCAATTCCTGGTAACGGTGAAGGTGAACGGATGAACGTAAGACACATCACGTGATGCACCTGTAAAATGTGGTAATTGAACAAAAGGTTAATAGTTCGAAATCAATCACGTTTTCGCTGATGATGGCGTTCGTTTGTCAGATATCACTTAAAACACTAATAGTCAAGAAAGGTTAAATGGACTTAAGAAGAAAAGTGTGGAGTATCCCTATGCCAAGAGCAATGCTTTAGTGTGGGTGAAGCCATTTAAACCTGATAAAAGGAAAATGGTCCCTGTATTACGGGCACTTAATTAAGGAAGATATGGGTAAATCTTTGAAAGGCTATTCCGGCAGTACGCAAAAAGTGATTTTCACCTGGATTTATTGAGAGAATCTCTTTATAATGAGAAAAGAAATCGATATTAAATAGACGAACAGTGCATACCCAATTGTTTCAGATAGGCGAGAGAGAGAGAGAGAGAGCATTTTTTAAAGATTGAATTATCCTTGAGGATTAAATGATTTTTTTTATGGATAATTAAAAAAAACAACACTTCAAAACCAATGAAAGGAAATACACGTATTTAAGAGTGGTGGATCCCAGGGTCCAATATATTCAATATTGCATAAAAAAAGTTGGTTGCGCCTGTTTTTATCACACGAAGGTGTTAACTCAAGCATTTCGTCTCATTTAAAATCTCTATTTTACAGGATCAAAAGTCAGCCCGTGGAACCTGTTTCAGCTGTTCGAGTCCGCACGCGTCTTCGCATTCTGGCCCCTTCCAAACGCCGAGCGACCGAATGAGTCATTCGCCGACATCTATAAGATATTACAGGACAACCTAATGTTCACGGCTACGACAAACCTTTCCATTAAACGACCATTATACGACGACTTTACGCCGAAGTTTCCTTTGTCTGTCACCGTCAAACTTGACTACATAGGACGCACATCCATCTTGACAACAAGTACGTTGGCGCATACACATTCGAATCCCTACGCCGTGTGTAAGTTACAATCTATCTTGGTTGACCCCGCCACCAGAAAGCCTACGTCATTTCCGGATTGGTGGCGACAGAAATATGCAAACGACTCTGCAGTTGATGGAAGTGCGTTGATCATGAAAGATTTACCGGATGTAGACGTCGACCAGTGTTATCAACATGACGTCATTGTTAACCCACGTGACTGTGACGCATATTCACATACAAACTGGGCAAATTATGTTCCATACTGTTCGGACGCGTGCAGGTTTGGGTTGTTGCAAAATAGATATAAAAATATCACGGATAGTTCGCTTGAAAATGGTGTGAAGGAACTTGAGATGTCTTTCCGTAAGGAATCGAGTGTCGGTGACACTCTAAAGATAATATCTTGGGAAACTGGAGATGGTCTTAACTTCCGAGTTTTGAAAAATAATGACACATGCGTCCAGATGACGATGCATTTTTTTGAAGATATCGCAGAGGATAAGTAGCATGTTTGCCTTCATCTCATGGGTAAACTAATGTATTGTTGCATTACTTAAGAAAAAACTTATGAAAAGCAAATTCCTGAAAGTTCCATTTTAAGCAAGTTGACATCTCAAACAACTCTCAATTATTGACAAATATAATCCGTTCACGGGAAAACATTACTTTACAAGTACCAGAACTGTTCTGATTCTGATGCTTTTTCATTGTCAGATATATTGTTCTGACAAGTGATGTGTGAATCAATTTGTATTCAAAATAAAGTTATTGGAAAAAGGAGATTGTTTCCTGTTATGAAATCATCAAATCAACAATCCCCTGGTCGTAATATTGATATTATTTCCTATATATTGCCTTTGGACATGCACTCTTGGACATTTGTTATGTTTTGTTCACCTCATTTAAAAATGAATTAAATCTTCTGATTAACCTTTCCTATTTGTAACCCTGAAAGAACATGTTGGATCTGTACTGTTTAACATTAGAGGCGGGGGGTCCAAGAATGCATGAAACGACAATTATACGACGTGAACAATGCATAAAATGAGGTTACCTCTATCGTCAACATGTTAATCCCCTTATAAGGCCGAATAAAAAAGGTTGTTTGATTCCGTTAAACCTATATTTACCTACCCTATTTTGTATGCCTTCCCTGACCTTTTGTCAATTTTCAAAGAGCACTGTTAAAGCCAATATTACTCTCCTATATAAAACTTATAAAAACAAATGGGGAAAAAAAATAAAAATATTACCTACCTTCTCTAAATTTTTCGGACATGTCACATGTAACAAACATGTTTTTGGGTAATTAGTAACCGAAATGAATCCTATGAAATGATAACTTATGTAAAGTTAAATCATATCCGGTTCATGTAGATCATTTCTCCGTCACTTGCTGTAAAGAGGTACATCATACACATCGACCTCAAATTAACATGGTTATGGACAGTCGAGACCACAAAGAAAAGTCCATACCTTACTGTACAAGAAAACGAGAAAATTATTTTGCCTGTACCCTTAAGAATTTATAATGAAAAGTGAGCGTTTTGTATAATCATAATTCCACTACGTATTTTTATTTGGAAAATATACACATTTATGTGTGTATCTGTGTGAATTTATTTATGTATGTATGTATTGTATGTTTTGTTTTGTATGTTTTGTATGTATGTGTGTGTGTGTGTGTGTATGTGTGTGTGTGTGTGTGTGTGTGTGTGTGTGTGTGTGTGT
>NW_018408916.1:639061-694768 GCF_002113885.1 Mizuhopecten yessoensis
TGTGTGTGTGTGTGTGTGTGTGTGTGTGTGTGTGTGTGTGTGTGTGTGTGTGTTATACTATGTAATCATGAAACACGAGATGAATCTACCTTAGTCTATACCTATACTCTATAATTTCCTTCTGTACTTAATCATGTCACTACTATTGTATATGTATGTACTTACTATGTGCTCAGTCAAATATTATAATGTACTTACGTGATTACAGTGTACTTACCTTTACTAGGGTTAACCTTTTATACTTATGTAATTACAATGCAGTTAATTTACTGAGTTTACCTGTTTATACTTATGTAATTACCATACAGTTATCTTACTAGGTTTAGCGGATAATACTTATGTAACTACAACGTACTTACCTTAACTAGGTTAACCCGTTTATACTTATGTAACTACAATGTACTTACCTTTACTAGGTTTACCTGTTATATTTATGTAACAACAATGTACTTACCTTTACTAGGTTTACCCGTTTATACTTATGTAACTACAATATACTTACCTTTACTATGTTAACCCGTTTATACTTATGTAATTACAATGTACTTACCTTTACTAGGTTAACCCGTTTATACTTATGTAATTACAATGTGCTTACCTTTACTAGGTTTACCCGTTTATATTTATGTAACTACAATGTACTTACCTTTACTAGGTTTACCCGTTTATACTTAGGTAACTACAATGTACTTACCTTTACTAGGATTACCCGTTTATACTTATGTAACTACAATGTACTTACCTTTACTAGGTTTACCCGTTTATACTTATGTAACTACAATGTACTTACCTTTACTAGGTTTACCCGTTTATACTTATGTAACTACAATGTACTTACCTTTACTAGGTTTACCCGTTTATACTTATGTAACTACAATATACTTACCTTTACTATGTTAACCCGTTTATACTTATGTAATTACAATGTACTTACCTTTACTAGGTTAACCCGTTTATACTTATGTAATTACAATGTGCTTACCTTTACTAGGTTTACCCGTTTATATTTATGTAACTACAATGTACTTACCTTTACTAGGTTTACCCGTTTATATTACTGTAATTACAATGTACTTACCTTTACTAGGTTTACCCGTTTATACTTATGTAACTACAATGTACGTACCTTTACTAGGTTTTTCCTGTTATACTTATGTAACTACAATGTTCTTACCTTTACTAGGTTTACCCGTTTATATTTATGTAATTACAATGTACTTACCTTTACTATGTTTACCCGTTTATACTTGTGCAATAATATGACATGAGATGCATTTAACCACGTCTATACCTATACAGTACACATGGCACATTGTATATCATTATTGTTGTACGTTTACATTTGTATATATACTTATGAATCACAGAATCAGTACTTGAACAGTAACATTATGTTTAAAGGGACATCACGTGAAGAGCCATATATTTTGTTTATGAATGTTTGTATTGTATGCACTTCCACTTATTTTACCTCGCTATCCCCATATTCATAGTCCGTTCCAAATGTCCAGTTTGACCACTTGAATTGTTCGGGAAAGCCCTGCTAAAAATAGCGCCGATAACGTCACCTGACTAGGCAGTAAACACGAGCGGTCTGGGCGAGATGAAACGGTTTCTAAAGGGGCCCCCAGAGAGAGGCGTCAGGCAACTGCAACTTCTTACCGCACTATTAAACCAAGTAATATGATTTCTTAGTCCGTATTCAAACTTATTGAACAGTAGTTATTCATCATCAGAAGTTAATTGCACACTTGCCAATATTCAGAATTTAAATTTATTTAGCTTTAAACATATTTGTTGCCAATAAAATTGAACAAGGGATGGGGCACAAGATTTTATAATTTATCACAGCCTTCTCCCGTCATACATTTACAATTAAATGTCAACAATGATAATAGGCATAAACATAAAGTAGATATATATAAATATATATTGAATTTATTACCGGAATGTGACATCTGTACGGGGCTAATGTAAACACCTTTCTTCAACCATGGGACAAACCTTTCTGTAAAAAGGAGTATTTACGAGACGAATATCCCTTTTCAAATGTTTTCATAAAGTGCATATATGCAATGACAAACTACACGCGTATAAAAAAGAGAAACGTTTGTGATTTTTTTTATTACATTGTACAACTCATTATCTTTGGCCAATTTTTTTTTCTATACCATGTATAAAAAGGTATGTATACTCTCTTTCCCACTTTCACTGTCTCCATACGCTAACACTTGGTAAGTTATATTAGCCATCACACACACTAAACTGTATGGCAAAACCACTACGTGTACATGTAGAATATGTGTCGGATATGGGACGTGTTGAGCTACTTGATAATTATATTTTTTCAATACTTTTCATAGATTAAAGCATTCTTGTCAATGGACCCTTTTTTATGTTGAGCCAACTTTAATCATTTCATTTTTGTCCGAAACAGAAGCCGTACTAGTTATCGGCAGCACGCGTCATTTTTACAACGTAAACAAATGTTTCTTCCCCTGTTTTCAATACGTATTCCGATTCTATCTGAAGTCGAAAATTAATTCTTTATAGAGAAAAAGGTTGTTACATGATCATACATTCTAAGTCAACAACATATGAAAACATGAACTTTTGAAATATTACGATTTAAAAACAAATGCTACGCGATCCTATTTACTAGAAGTAGGTTCTCCTTCCTCAGTTATTCATCATGGCCCGTCATTTTGACATTTTTAATCTAGCTGCGATAATGTAGCTTTCAGATGACGAGATTTTTTTTTTATATATTGCGTCGTTGCGCCAGAGGAAGCCGGGTATTCATGTTAGTACTAATTTAAATCTTGTATGTAAAAACAAACAAAAAATCGTTTAATTCAGCAATATAATTAAATCATATATCATTTTACTGAACCCGGTAATATTATAAATAATGTAAATCTAAAAGCGCACGTATCTCATTTGACCCCGATCACGAGTACCGTCAGAGACGCTATCACAACAGTTAACCCTTGGAGGGCCTCATGAGAAAACAAACTAACCAGTCACTTGTCCCTTCCTTTTTCTTTCTTCTTCTTTCGTTTTCCAATCCTCCTTCAATCATTTGAAGATTACGGACTGCTGTGTGTGTTGTAAAATGCGTGGATTTAAAAACAGTGAGGTTAAATCTATATACATATGGAGTGGAGCTTAGAGGAATGTAACGAGTTAGCTGTACTCGGAATACATCAACGGATGGAGACATCGCCACAGTGGGTGGGAGAAGATTCCACTGGGTGATTGTTCGAGGGAAGAAAGAGTATTTAGAGCTGTCTTTGGTTGATTGAATGTGTCTGAAGGAGAGAGAGTGGTTTTGACGAGTTCGACTGTCTGATGGTATGAGAATGGAGGAACTGGGGATGGCGACTAGGTTATGTACTGTCTTATACATAAGAATGAGGCGGGCCTTAAGACGTCGTTCTGCGAGTGATGGCCACTGTAGTGTGCTTAACATGTCAGAGACGCTGCTGGTATTGTGATACCTATTGCAGGTATACCTGGCAGCGCGTCTCTGTACCATTTCAAGTTTGGATATTGAGTCTGATTTGTGTGGGTCCCACAGGGTACAGTCGTCTTCTAATTTAGGGCGGACTAGTGACAGATAGGCTTTACTTTTAATGTCATTGTTTCCTGTTTTGAGATTTCTTTTCAAAAAGCCTAAAGATCTATTTGCTGCAGCGGCTGTATTTTCTATATGTTTGGACCATTTTAAATCAGATTGAAGTGTGACTCCCAGGTATTTAGCTGAAGTGACAGTTTCTAGGGTATGCCCGTTGAGAACGTATTGATGAGAAAAAGGATGTTTTTTGGATGATATAGTCATAACTGTACACTTGTCAGGATGGAATGCCATTAGCCAGTCTCTTTCCCAATTGGCTGCAGCGTCAAGATCTTGTTGTAAAAGCATGCAGTCATGGTCAGATCTTATTTCTTTATAAATAATACTATCATTTGTTAACTTTTCGCTTCGTAGCTGACACGGTACAATACTTTTCTTGGCTTACTTCACACGGCCAGTCATTTTGTTTACAAAGAAATGGTGTGCAATGCGCATGCGCTAGTAGAGGGAAATCCCTGAACAAAACGTTGGTCAGACAGGTAGAAATACCGATGATTATCTTAGATTTAATCATTTTTATGAATCTATTTCAGCCAAATCCGATCGTTATTTTCCATAAGGAGTCTCACTTGATATATTTATGTAGTATTTGAAAAAAAGACACAAAAAAATAGTTACTTCAGCGTGATGCCCCTTTAACACCAGCATTCCCTATAACCACGATTACTCTACTTAATATATCTATGCCCATCACCAATTAGGAGATGTAAATTATGTAAGTAAGAATGTATGGTAAACGACGCTGAACTCATATATCAATATAGTTCGAGGATGGTTTTGATGTCAAATGAGACCTCTTTGACTAACACCTCTGTCAGTATTAAAGGTGTACTTACGCGGACTTTTAGACAAAATAAATGACTGAATAACCACTCGACAATTTTGAAAAAAACACCAAGCAAAACACACCACAAACCGTAAGGAAATGACGCAGTGTCATGTACATTTTGAACATTCATGTCAATCATAATATTAATACCAATATACTATTATGCTATTTAGATGTGCAGACGATATCTAAAATGATATCACGTACCAGGGGACCTTACTGGGAGTGACAGATTGATGTTATCTTTCACCTCAGATTGTGTCGAGATCGTTTAAAAAATGTCGGCATATACGTAACTCGTTAATCTGCAAGTCGATGGCAGAAATTTGCCACCATATGAATGTCTTGAGGTGATTAATTGTCTCCAAATTAATATTAACACATTCATCGAAGAAATGTATATTATTAATGACGTCCTTAAATGACATTAGCTGTTAATAGGACGTTAAACAACATACAACCATAAAAACATATTATTAATGGTTAACCATTGACAAATATCTAAATTATGAATCAGAATGTTGAACATTTATATATACACACACAAAGTATGGTATAGGTGGCATTTTGAGCGTGACAGTCAGTGGGAAAAATACAATTAGATTACAGTAATGTTTTTTGTTTGTTTGTTTGTGCTAACTTTGATGTTGTACCAAAATGTAACAAATGCGCTCTTCTACTGAAATATAAATCAGGTCTGAAAACAAAACATAAACGATATGTATAGAATCTGTTTGTGCAGACAGAGGTCCTGAATTAATAACTACAATGCATTCGGGTAAGTTATATAGCGTGTATCGAACTCACCGTATACAGTCATAAGAGTTATTTCCCTTCTACCGGTTTATCGACGAAACGTCTCTGACGCAGGGTCAAAGCGAATGGAGTAACCAGGTTATATCAGATCAGCGATGGGGTCCCGTACAGCATCGGCATTGAATCGTGGGTTCCCGAGGTACGTTAACCTTTAATTTATTTCTAAAGTTCACAAGGGAACAGCATGCACACTGTGTGTACCCTTTGCACCCTATGAGAGAGGCAGTACTTCCGGCAACAGTATGTATGCGGAATAAAGATCAACACCATTAAAAACGGAGCAGCAGCGTATACAGGTTTACCTGTTGACTCACCGCACAAAATCTCATTTGCAAATGCAGATTAGTCAGTTTAGCCAGCACGACAGCCGAGGTGCTCCAGTTAATTAAAGAATGGATAAGCTATAGCATTGTCATAACGTGAGGGTACCCAGAATTAGGAACCGGAGAAACGGAAATGGAATGTTTCATAGTCTATAAATAGGCCTATCATGTTGTATTACTATTTTTCCTTACAAATGCATAATATGTACATTGTATTCTAAATGGAAATTCGTGTATTTTTTAGCAATGAATGTAACTTCGTTGCTCATTAACTCAGTTGAAAAAATCATAAAATGGAATGAAAATATTTTTTTGGGAAAAGGAAACGATGTTTCGGTGTATCAATATAAATGTTTTAACACATATTTTTAAAAACAAAATATATTCAATGAACAATTAAGATATAGACCTTAGTTACACTATATTCATCAGAGTGTCAATTTTTTTCTTAAAAAGATGAAAATATTGCAAATGTCGTCCGTTGTTTTCATGAACGTTCCGTTTTCAGTTCCGAGCAAGCTTAAACTAACAAGTGACATTGCCAACACAATTTTTTTTTTTACACAAAGAAAAACAACACTAAATATGTAGAATTTTGAAGTTAAGTACACACTTCCCTCTCATGCAGTAAATAAGAAATATTACTTTTAGTTCCTGTAAGATGTTGACGCTAATTTCTTTGTGTTGGGTGATACGGTTCAACTAACCTCGGCCACAGGGCAAGCTGAGCCGTCTGGCATGGATAATCAGGGAATAGGGTCCATGTGTCACAACTCAAAAGGTGTCGAAGTCACCAAATCTTTATTTATTGATGAGTACACAAAAGGACAGTTTTGACTTGAGGTGATGGGGGAATGATAAACAAATGTATAGTTTGGGGTACCTGAAAAAACACTTAAAACTCCTCAACCAGCTCCGTGGCCTAACTTGTCTTGTTCTCCCCGTTTATAAGATTTCTTATTCATAACATCTGTATTGGGTGCCCGGGCAAGTTTGTTGAAACATAAGTTTAGCTGTATGAGACACTTGTTTGTACTTAATTGAATGAAAAATTATCCTAAATATCAATTTGTCTTTTAATAGGATTGCTCGACAACTGAACTACCAGCGTGAATTCCTTTCACCTACCTCTGTTCGGGTCAACATTCCCGGGGGTCTGCCGTACGAGGCATTTGAGGCAAAAGGTAAGGCACTTACTTCGTCTTGAGGGCAGCGGTTTTTTTTGCAATGTGTCACTCTGTTAAGGTCTTTATTTTCGCGGGGAACCAATTTTTTTAATCCTCCATAAATTAGACTGAGCGCAAAAACAAATTCGGTAAAAGTTAACAGAAGCACATGCATTCAAGCATGGATTTAGAAAGAACTGTTAATGAGAATATGCACAGCAGTTCCATTCACACATATTTATAATACCGGATATCATATATGTTTTAACAGAACTGGGTTGCAAACAATCATAAATATTAAAAGATACATCTTACAGAAGCCAGTACGGGCCACCCAGAAAAATCAAGTTATGTCGTAATAACGACTTACTATCTCGTAATAACGATCAATCTATGTCGTAATAACTACTGACTATATCGTAATAACGAACAAGCTATGTCATAATAACGATTTACCCTCTTGTAATTAAACATTCTTCTCTAAATGAAATTTTGATGCCCAGAATAATTATCACTGTTGATGCATGAAGGTGTACATGCGATTGTTATAATTGAATTTATCGTATTATTATGATTACTGGTGCTTACACTAAACATTTTATTACAGGGGCAAAAGTAACGCTGTGGAACCTACTTCAACTGTTTGAGTCAACGCGTGCCTTTGCATTTTGGCCCATCCCTGATGCCGAGCGACCGGACAGTTCGTTCGCCGACTTCAAGAAAGTGCTTATGAATAATTTTTTCTTCATAGCCACAGCAAAGCTTTCCATTGAACGACAGTTGTACGACGAGTTTTTGCCCAAATTTCCTTTGTCTGTAAACATTAAACTTGACTACGTAGGGCGTTCTTCCTTCCTGTTAACAAGCACGTTATCGCACGCAAATACAAGCCCCTACGCTGAGTGCAAAGTACAATCCGTCTTGGTTGACTCCGAAACGAGAAAGCCTACGTCATTTCCAGATTGGTGGCGACAGAAATATGGAAACGAAGCTTCAATTGATGGAAGTGCGTTGATAATGAAAGATTTACCTGATGTAGACGTCAACCAATGCTATCAACATGACGTCATTGTATACCCACGTGACTCTGACGCATATTTACACACAAACTGGGCACAATATGCTCGATACTGCTCGGATGCCTGCAGTTTTGGGGTGTTGCGAAATAAATATAAAACCATCACGGAAAAATCTCTGCAAAATGGAGTAAAGGAACTTGAGATGTCTTTCCGTAAGGAATCGAGTGTCGGTGACACTCTAAATATAGTATCTTGGGAAACTGGAGATGGTCTTAACTTTCGGGTTTTGAAAGACAGTCACACCTGCGTCCAGACGACAATGGGATTTTTTCCAGACATTTCTTCAACTTCTTAAAAAGTAATGACGATGTTCATGTAATACAAATATTCAAGGGGTCCATCATGTTTTGAAGTATTCCAAATTGCCATAGAGGCTGATTTATGCAGTACTACATTACATGGATGTTAATATTATAAACAAATGTATTATTAAAATCAGAAGAATTTTAAGATGAAATTGTCACGGATTAAAAAGATCAACATAATTCAAAATCTGTATGTGAAATAAATCTGTTTAGATAAGAATGTTATGTAGTTATATAAAGCAACAACTTTGTATTCTATACATAATATATATATATATATAGAAAGAACTAGAGTCTATTAAAACGTGATATTTATTTATTGACCAGAAATGCGCATCCAGAGTCGCTTTGTTTACCATTAATCCCAAAGATAGAGAATGCGCCATACTTACTTTAAAACATAGCCATACGTAGTACCAAACACATAATCCTTTAATCTGGAGTGCTCCCATACAGAAATTTTAGGTTTCCCGCTAGTTGTACTGTTTTCATAAACTCAAATGTCCCCCAAAAAAATAATTGGCAAAATTTTATTTTACCTCATACTGTGAAGTTTCAGAGAGGTTCATGCTCGATACTCCATGGGTTACGCTCACTTTCGCTCCCTGCATCCCTGGATTATGTCATGGCAAAATGGTCAGGTTTTTAAACCTGAGACCAATCGAATTGCTAGCCAGGTTCCTTCAATTTTGCTATGACATATTCAAGGGGTGCAGAGAGCAAAAGTGAGCGTAACACCCTGGAGTATCGAGGATAAGAGAGGTCACATGGCATTTGGTTCAATCAAAGATTCTACATCATTATTGCGATATTGTTAAAATTATCAAAACATAGATACAAAATTTGGTTACAGTTATTCGGTATCTAGGACTGAATATTTTGCTATAAACCAAACAGAAAACAACACCACAACCACTCATATAAGACACTACTCCAACAGTGTTAGAGGTTTATCACGACGAGATACTACTTCAACGGTGTTAAAGGTTTAACACGACGAGATACTACTCCAACAGTTCTAGGACTGAATATTTTGCTATAAACCAAACAGAAAACAACACCACAACCACTCATAAAAGACACTACTCCAACAGTGTTAGAGGTTTATCACGAGGAGATACTACTTCAACGGTGTTAGAGGTTTAACACGACGAGATACTACTTCAACAGTGTTAGAGGTTTAACACGACGGGATACTACTCCAACAGTGTTAGAGGTTTATCACGAGGAGATACTACTTCAACGGTGTTAGAGGTTTAACACGTCGAGATACTACTCCAACAGTGTTAGAGGTTTAACATGACGGGATACTACTCCAACAGTGTTAGAGGTTTATCACTACGAGATACTACTTCAACGGTGTTAGAGGTTTAACACGTCGAGATACTACTCCAACAGTGTTAGAGGTTTAACATGACGGGATACTACTCCAACAGTGTTAGAGGTTTATCACGAGGAGATACTACTTCAACGGTGTTAGAGGTTTAACACGACGAGATACTCCTCCAACAGTGTTAGAGGTTTAACACGACGAGATACTCCTCCAACAGTGTTAGAGGTTTATCACGACGAGATACTACTCCAACAGGGTTAGAGGTATAACACGACGAGATACTACTCCAACAGTGTTAGAGTTTTAACACGACGAGATACTACTCCAACAGTGCTAGAGATTTAACACGACGAGATACTACTCCAACAGTGTTAGGGGTTTAACACGACGAGATACTACTCCAACAGGGTTAGAGGTATAACACGACGAGATACTACTCCAACAGTGTTAGAGTTTTAACACGACGAGATACTACTCCAACAGTGCTAGAGATTTAACACGACGAGATACTACTCCAACAGTGTTAGGGGTTTAACACGACGAGATACTACTCCAACAGGGTTAGAGGTATAACACGACGAGATACTACTCCAACAGTGTTAAAGGTTTAACACGACGAGATACTACTCCAACAGTGTTAGGGGTTTAACACGACGAGATACTACTCCAACAGTCAAAGATTCTACATCATTATTGCGATATTGTTAAAATTATCAAAACATAGATACAAAATTTGGTTACAGTTATTCGGTATCTAGGACTGAATATTTTGCTATAAACCAAACAGAAAACAACACCACAACCACACATATAAGACACTACTCCAACAGTGTTAGAGGTTTATCACGAGGAGATACTACTTCAACGGTGTTAGAGGTTTAACACGACGAGATACTACCCCAACAGTGTTAGAGGTTTATCACGACGAGATACTACTCCAACAGTGTTAGAGTTTTAACACGACGAGATACTACTCCAACAGTGTTAGGGGTTTAACACGACGAGATACTACTCCAACAGTTCTAGGACTGAATATTTTGCTATAAACCAAACAGAAAACAACACCACAACCACACATATAAGACACTACTCCAACAGTGTTAGAGGTTTATCACGAGGAGATACTACTTCAACGGTGTTAGAGGTTTAAGAGGACGAGATACTACTCCAACAGTGTTAGAGGTTTAACACGACGAGATACTTTTGACAGGTGCCGCGTAACGTCTAACTGCCCATAGCTGATTTTCCTGATGCTGACGATTACATTTTCAAAGTTTGGATTTAGAATAAGTGTATCGTGTTTGAATACATTTGAATGTTCCATAGGGTCCAAAGAATAATCCTTCCCATAAATCCATGATTAAATGAGAACAAATTTGTGTGAAAGACATACATAATGAGTTTTCCTCTTTCGAAGTGAAGCAGACAACAATTGCCGTGATTTTCCGGTTAATTCAAACATAGTTCTACAAGCGGAATACAAACACACTCCGTATCAATTCGTTCCGTTTGAAATCCCCCCCCCCCCCCCCCCCCTGCTCTTTTTGTGTATCAACCCAGGAAGCCATGCTGTAAACGTAGGTCAGAGAAGTGCTACAGCGACATGAACATTTGTATTGAACAAACAACATAAACATAAAATCGGAGAACCAGTCGATACTGAATCAATGAAACGACAGACTGGACAGGAAATATATTGACATGCATTAAATCTTGCAGCTTCGATACCCAAGGGTAGGGCTTTCGATACACATATTTCTGCACCCTTTGAATATTTTTGTCATGACAGAAAAACTCGGGGTAATAAGATTAGTTTTAGGTATGAAAACCTGATCATTCGCTAGGCTGATATCTGTTCTTTGATGCTTAAAATGATTAAAGATAAACTCAACCCACTTCAAAGCATGCTATTTAACCGTTACGCTGCTGCGCGATTCCTTCGATGTATCATCCGCAATGTGTCTCGTAAGGAGTTTTTTTTATTTGTCATGACATGTTTCAAGGACGAAGCGAAAATATGTATATTGGATATCCAATATGAAAGTCCCGGTGAAAATGCGGGAAAAATACTACAGACAGGTACTTCAACGAAGTGTTCGTGATCAGTTTCCCTGCTGGTAAATGTGCTGCAAACCGAAAAATAAATGGTCGCAGTAAGAGATCCAATGCAAATTAA
This sequence comes from Mizuhopecten yessoensis, assembly GCF_002113885.1. Lineage (NCBI taxonomy): Eukaryota > Metazoa > Mollusca > Bivalvia > Pectinida > Pectinidae > Mizuhopecten > Mizuhopecten yessoensis. The sequence goes on from NW_018408916.1 coordinate 650,726, forward strand.
ATATTATGCAACCCTAAAAGAGTAACAACAGGGGTGTATCCGCACTAATTACTGAAACCGGATTACATTTGTGGGAGGGGTTTACAACACTGGGTGTTACTATTCACCCTTTTTAAATGTATCTTTACGGGACATCCTGAAAATACCATTTACTGCATAGCATTCGCCTTTGGCAAAAGCACATAACGACTACGTGCGCGCCTCAACGACAAATACATTGGAAACTAAATCATCCGTCATAATGACGTAGCGTTCAGCAGTCGAAACTACTAGATGTTTGGAAGAAAGGTCAGCACAATCCTTGATGATATGATGATCTGGATGAGTGAACGGAGCACGTTTGAAAACCAGCGAGTACATTTATTACAGGAGGTCATGGAAGGTTTCATGGAATAGCAAGGAGGAACTTCAAATCTATATCCTTTGACATAAAGGTTACATGTACAAAAATGCAATGACGTAGATTTCGTGGGTGAAAACGTCTAGGTAGCAGGCCCTCTACTACCTGAATATTCTATAAAACCGACTTGATTTATTTATATGGACCCCATACTGTACATGATAACTGATACTATTTACAGGGTTCGATATATTGGATTTATGGCGTTTTCAGATCGTGTATTATGATAGTACACCCACTGATGTATTAACTTATGTCATCATCTGGTATCACACACCAACTTATCATTTTACTAAGTGACATGAACACATGGTTCGACAATTTTATGATGTTTACATGCAAAACCTGTTTGGAAATTGAGTAAAGACATCAAGAGGCCATTTGTAATAGTTGCATATCATGAAGATTTTTCGTGCATAGTATTGTTTATCTAAATATCTTTAAGCAATCTTTAGGAAAAACTTACCGCTTCCGTCAAATATTCATCGCGTTCAAAGAAAGAACTAACATATGAACGTTGTGCAATTCAGGAGATACTGAAGATGTGTATTATTTTATCATTTTCATCCCAATACATCAACAGACAAAAAATTCTAAAACAAAAAATGAAGGAACAATAATTTAAGACAGATTTAAATTCATCTACAAAAATAAAGAGTTAGACCTCTGAATACTGCAAATATCAAAGAATTGCGATACCGTTAATGTACCACTGGTAACACTAACTATTTATCAAGCCGCGGGTTGACATCGTCGGGTTGTGTTGAATGCGTATGGAGTATTCAGCGGTCCAGAAATAGAACGGGCCCCGCGGTGACCAAGTGGTTCAGACGTCTGACAGTCTGCTACCCCTAGCCCTCCACTACTGGGTTAATGATAACCCAAAACGGTATGAAAATTTGTCTAATTCTGCTTTCATATTAATGAGAAACAATTGTAGAAAATCATCCTTTAAACGTTAATTCAAAAAACCTATTAGGTGATTTTATAGTAGTTATTTAAAATTAAAAGCAAGAAGATTTGCAAATCTGGAATAATTAATCGAAACTGTGCGCAATTTGAAGTTTTTCTTCACCAAGCGTCTTGTTTTTTTGCTGCAAATACATCATAACGCAGTGTAGAAACAAAATGATTTAGAAAAAATAAAAATGATGGATACCACTGCTGATTTCAAAATAGAGAAACAACTGAGCTATCCAAATGGAGGCAATGTTAAACAAAGGTGTTTTCTGAACAAGGTATTTAAAGAAAAATGAAGTTCAAAATTGTCAGCACATTTTCAAAGCGATGCATTTTCCGTTTATAAGACCTGAGATAGAGGATAGTAGTATATTCCTTGGATGACATGACACAATTCGAATCTAAGCTCAATTTTTGTTCTTTTTTTCTTCTTCTGATACCTGGCAGATCTTTCAGACACAACTGCTCGATATAGGTTGCTTTTGTTAAAAAACATCTCAAGTCTTAAGTTTGCAAGAACGTTTAGATTCTCCATTGAGTTGATACATTGTACACGCGACCAGAAATGGATTCTGATGGAATAGACAATTAGGGAATGGATTATTTTGCTATCGATAGAAAGGTACCACTGGCTGTTTTAACTTGATATAAGAGACGCAAAATAGCACATTTAGTAACGTTTCTGTAGTATGCTACTATACAATCCACATACAAACAATACTGAGGTTAGACAAGGAATTCGGGTCTAGGAATAGGAAGGGAGTGTGTTCATTCAGGGTTGACACACTATAGGACACGGGAGCATCACGATCCCTACAAGAGTTAGATTTAACATGAGTGTGCAACTACGTATATGCCAGATGTTAAATAAAAGTGTAATCAATAAAGGATGTATTTATTTGGTTCCTGATTAAATAGTGGATCCTGTTTGTCTGTGTTCAAACTACGATGCCACTCCTGTCATTATTATCACGACTTAACATGGTTTGCGCATGTGCAGAAAAATCCGTCACATGATAAAACCAAAGGTAATATTAACTGTAAATCGATAAACATGATATAATATCATCACGGTGTTGATTTAAGAAGTATATAATTTCCCTTCACGATATTAATCATTTTGTAACATCACCGTTTTAAAGAGAAAGTATATAACATTTTTCTTATTTAAGTTTGTTTGTGATATTTCGTATTTATATGAATTAAAACTTTGATGGTACATTAACTTGCTTAATATACATACGTAATTGGCAATAGTTATGTAATCAGAATACCGTAGATTTGCTTTCAAAAAGTCAGGATGGTTCATAGGCTTGTTGTCAAGCACGACGTCAGAAGAACCTGGCGTCCAATTTCACGCTATTAATACTTACACGTTTGTGATCCTGCAACATTTTTATCGTGTTATATAAAATCATGAGTTTTCCCTTTTAATACCATATATATTTCACTCGTACGGTAGAATATGCCGATATTCTAACGAGAGCTCGTGAAAAATATAATAATAATTATTATTATTATTCTTTTTTTCTTTTATACCGCTTCATCACAATCTTGTTCGTAGGTCTCAAAGCGGTTCACAAATTGTTATCCGTGGTTATAGGGCCTTTGCAACCAGCCAATATCTTTTCAACTCCCGGGGGAGCATACAGCCGCTGCTGCCATTTCAGCGCTCACAGCTAGCATTCAACAATTCTACTACTGTCGACCACGTACTCATTTACAGCTGAGTAGAAGGAACAAGCGGAGTAAAGTATCTTGTTCAAAGATACAACACATTGCCGGGACGTGACTCGAACCCGCAACCCTTCGGTCACGAGCCCGGCGTCCTACCACTAGCTATATATAGACTGCCGCGCCTCAGAATATCTCAATTCTGCCATATTCGTGAAGACATATGATATTGAATGGGAAACAAATAAATGCCGTATGAATATCATACGAATATTCAATAGAACACCATGTCTTGAGTTTAATTATTGTACGTAAAAGGAAACTTGGATTTAGATAGTTTTAAATAACTTCACATAGTTTTCAACAAGCATCTACTTACAGCTGATGTTATGGTTTATTTAGCTTTGACACTGTGCTATCCATTGATAGAAACGTCGTCAGTTATAACATACAAAACAAAACAAGTGAGACGCCCATCTTACCCAAGGGGGAGAAACAGCGGTGACGTCATAAAGTCTCGGGGAAAAAGACCGTTATGTTATGTCCTGATCCGGTCAGACACATTACATGCCCATGACATAAATCATCGTGTCTCGGATAACTGATGGGTTCTGTGGAAGTCTACGCCTGACAATGACCAAAACGAAAGCCTGCTGAATCGGATTCACTGACAAAGTGGCTGGAATCTAAAAGGTCCGTCATTCAAAACACAAGTCTGTTTTTCTTCGACACCGATTTCCTAACGATCTGTATAAGTAAATGTTTCAACAGATTTTTTTTTATCTTACCCCTTATATGCTTACGAAATGAAATTTAATATGCTCGCGTGCTAACCAAGGAAATCCTGCCTATATAGTTTCCAACATTTCGCAAGACAAAGTATAAGATTGTCATGTCTCCGTATTAAAATCTTTCTCTGTACCGAATAAGCATTAGGAAAAATGAATGGACCTGCTCTTTTATTTCAAATTATTTTATTTAATCGGTCAGATTTAATGGAAATTGAGCAACAGGCTAAGCCTATACAACCCCTCTCTCTGGGCGAACATACATTTCAGGCAATTAAAAACCATTTACTACTAGCATTAATTTGGAAATTAAGATATAAATATGTAGTTTAGTAAGAACATATGTACCTATCACGAATGAGCAAAACGATTCTGTAAATTCACAACATGGATCTGAGGCTAGAACATTTTCTTATTATGAGAGCTTTCTTTTCTAACAAAGGGCGAATGGCGATATGAAAATATGGTTGGAAACTATTAGGGTGCATGTTTTGTAAAAATCGCCAAGAAGGGCCAAGATGAAAAATACTCACGATGTCATCATGAGAATGATTGAGTTTTTGCTTGACAATGTCTTTGTCTAAGACAGTAGACATTCCAATGGAACTAAACTGTGCCCCCTTCTGGCAAAATTTTGGTTTTACTCTTACATAAGGCTGACTATATTAAGAGCTTAACGGGACCGGTAATAAAACAAGCCAAGTTCCCTTACAGATATTGGTTATGCTAAATTTGGGTGACAGATTCGTGTTCGTCTAAAACGCTCAGCGGAAAATTGATATTTTCAAAATGGTAGCAAGTCCAAAAGCATTTCATGGTTTCTGAGCTCATTAGGGTGATTGGAATGAGAGAAAATGCTCTTTCATGCCCAAGGGTGTAGGCTAGGGAAATCGCACACTCGAGATTTATTTTGCAAAACCCTCGGCAAAGCCTGGAGTTTCACCAAATTTGAAATTCCCTCGGGTGGGATTTCCCTTTCCTACACCACTGGGCATGAAATAGTCTTATAATATTTGTATCAAGTATTCATTTGTCGCTAATTACAACAGAATGAATGTACTTCATTTGGAAATATTGTCTTGACATTAGCAAGTTTTATTGATATACTTGTATAAACGTAGATTAAGACGATTTGATATTCCTTAAAGTGACTTACATGTACCTCAGGTATCGATTAAATATATACCAAACATTAATAGGTGGGCATCAGGTGAAGATGACTTATAAAGGTCACTTATATACTTACTGTCTCAACCCCGGGAAATTTGACCAGATATTTTAAGACTGGCCATCAATCAAGTCTGCCACGTACGTATAAAGCAGTACTTGTTACGGACTTATAAATTAACATTGGCATTGCCTGGGATCCAGCCAAGATTCGTCAAAACGTATCGTTCTCATCAAAAACACTTCAAGGGCATGGCAAAGCTAATCTCAAAGTCAACTCATCAATTCGACAATAACACAGCAAGGGGACATGCGTTCTTGTATAGTAGTCAGGTTGATATGAAGGTCGTGCTAACAGTAACACATTTATAGCGAATGCTTGTTTACATATTAACAGCAGGTGGAAAATAAATAAGGGAATTAAACAAAATGTATATAATATCAATATAAAAATTAATGCACGAGATTTCTTCAAAATTCCAATTGTTTTAGATACAGGCAGATTTTCTAGAGATAAAATCAATATGAGCCCTTTAGATTTGTTCACTTTTGGAGAAATTCGGCATTGAATCCGGGCGACCTCTCATCAAATCCTTCGCTGCGACCATTTTAAAAAGTCTTTATCATGAACACGCTTAGTCCATTTATTTTTCCTCAGTTCAAGCGTTCGCCCGATCTCATGGGAAGCGACGGGTTCAGTGGTAATAGTAGTAATACAATAAATAGATATTGTTTAAAAGAAAATACCAAAGAACATGAAATACTTTCAATCTAAAAATTAAAAAAACTTAAAGCTGTCTTAGAATTACCAATGTAGTATAATTATTTAGGACATTCCGACGTTTAGTCTGTGAAGTAACGAAAACGACGGAATAACGAAATGACACATCTGTCCGTTCTGAAAAATGTGTAGTTTTCGTCGAGAACTCAAAGTAGCCAGTTGTGCTTTTATAACCGTGATTGGACTCTTTCTTGTGAAATTGAAAAGGTTATTTTCGCCAAGAATGGTAACTAGGCCTGGTGGTAAGCAGTGCTCCGCCTCACTTAAACTGTTCCAAAACACATTACTGAAACTAACGTGCACGTGGTTCATATGAATACTTAGCGTGGCAGCTTGGAAGATTTATTTTCAACTATCGTGCACGTTCAAGGTGAATTTACATCCATAAAATAGTTATCCAGCTGAACTTTGTCGCGGTAGGTCTTTCATTCCGAACATGGACGACAACATGTTTATTCACATACGCGAGGACACATGGCATTCGACGATACGGAATAACAGGGCTCGATACTAGTGAAATGTGACCAGCATAAACATGTATACCACTTTTTTGCACGCGGCCTTTGTGACCCCGATATTGTATTCATACAATTTTTTCTACTTACTGTCATTGACACTGTCTTACTAGGATTGAAATCGACAAGCCATGTTTTCGACCATTCATGAATTTTGTTTAGATTATCATTCCAGAGATTAGCGCTCAGATCCGGCAAATCCACTATAACGTATCGAGGCGTATCGTCAGCAAACTTTATAATACAATTGATATCTTCGACGATGTCATTTATAAAAAATTAGAAACAATAATGGACCTAGAATTGACCCTTGAGGAACTCCAGCAGAAATGTTAGTTACGTTTGATTGTTTACCATTGATGACAACATGTTGGCAGCGATTACGTAAATAGCTCGAGAACCAGTCAAATAATGTACCTGTGATACCAAAGTTTTGGAGTTTAGATAGTAGGCCACGATGCCACACTTGGTCGAAAGCTTTACTAATATCGCAGAAGACCATTCTAATTTCTTTACCATTATCTAAAGAGGAAAATATATCATTATAAATAGATACAAGTTGATTTATGGTGGAATCATCATATCTGAAACCCGACTGACAAGATGACAGTAGGGACTTGTCAGTTAAATAGTTATAAACATATTTGTATATACACATTTCCATCACTTTACCTATGATAGACAAAAGAGAGATAGGACGGTAATTTCCTAGAACAGATGGATCATCTTTTTTTTGCACGGGGGTAACATTCGCCCTCTTCCATTAATATGTTTGAAGTCTATGATTAGACGAGGGTTTATGAGGTCAGGACCAACAGCTTTTTTGCAGTCAAGAGAATGTTTCACGTCAAGAACATCTTGTCGGGATATGACAATGTCAGAAAGAGTATGATTATGGGATTTGTGTAGATCAGGAGGGTCAACATTAGTGTCGTTAATATTAGATTGTGAGCTGAAGAAAGCGTTAAAGACATTGGCTTTGTCTAAGTCGTCGTGTATAAAGTTACCGTTATCGGAAATAGGAGGAATATGTATTTTTTTGCTTGAGTTAGACATAAGGCGATTAACAATTTTCCACCATTCCTTGCTACTGGTATTAGTATGGTTAAGCTTTGTACATAATTTGTTAAAAAAAATCACGCTTAGATTTACGAATGGCATTTATATGCATTCTACGAGCTTTCCTGAAATTCGACCAGTCGTCAGCATTCTGTGACTGTTTGGCTTTGCAGTGTATATACTTACGTTTACGAATTACTTTCCTAATTGTACTATTAATCCAAGCAGCATCATTCGCTCTTACAAGTATATCTTTATTAGGTATGCACTCATTTGCAATTGTAAGTAAACAACGTTTAAATTGCCCTGTACTTTTGTCTTTGTCATTAATGTCTAAAGTGCTGTCCAAAACAACGTTAGAAAGTCAGTCACGATATTCGTCGTAGTTGCCCAGGTCATATGGTCATACTTCACATTTAAAACTGGAATTTAGGGGTTTTGAAATGTTAAGAGTGCCATACACGGGACAATGATATCTGAAAGGCTGATCGAAGAATTTTCACGGACATGACACATCTTTATTAAAGAAGGATCACCTGCGCAAATTATATCTTTATTAGGTATGCACTCATTAGCAACTGTAAGTAAACAACGTGTAAATTGCTCTGAACTGTTGTCTATATCATTAATGACATACTTATCAAAAGTGTACACTTATGTCTATATCTGAGGTATACTACATGTAAGATTTCAATGTAACGACATTTACCTTTCTTGATTCAGCGAACTTTCATCCAAAACAATTACCGTTATAACTGTAATTTTGTTCGCCGTTGTTGTTCATTATTTTAGGAAAGATACACTAAAGATTAAAGTCTATTTCAAACGAAAAACTTTAAATTCCAAGTTTTATGATGGTCGCCTTGATCGAAACAGCATTACCGGCGACACTGAAAGAGCAGTTATGCCTCTCGATAGTTACTAGTACTTCCGGCGTGGAATATTGATGTTTGAAATGTCTTTGCCGTAAAAACTGGTATAATAAAACAGTTAAAATACGGTATTTCGGAAAACACATTTTCACCAAGCAAGTGTCTGGTTCTCGTTAAGTTAAACGACACGTGTTTAAAAAAAAATCGACGAAAAGGTCAACAAAATTTATTTGCATCGATATAATAAAATAGTTCAGTCTAAGCACTCGCAACAATAGTATTTTCATTGCCCATTAAAGACAACCAATTCCCCCCACGCACGTTATATAACTCTTTAATCGAAGTTATTGTAAATGTCGGCTTTTTGCTTTCCTGCCCTTCAAAAACGATTTCGCCAATGTTAAATGCGCAATCATTTTTGTGTAACGACATAATTGTACCCATCATAATTATCTTTTCTTGGACTGTGAATTACATATGTATGGAATTTGTGAGACATACGATGTTGAAACTATGGAACGTGTGTTCAGAGAAAAAAACACCGGGGTGTCGGTCACTTTATAAAACACATAGATAGACTTTATCTTCGCCGACTGGTTCTCTAAGAAATACATTGTTATTTACTGATTTTTTATAAAAAAAACCCATTGTGTTAAACAAAAGATATGAAACATATTAAGAAGGCAAAGGTCGACTTAAGTTATCCTATTAGGTCTTGCACTTTCCCTTTTTTGGTAGTAAGTCCCTGTTTTCCCTACATGCAGTGTTGACATGTCGCAGTTGATTCTGTATTCAAGAGCTTGCCCCCGGTATAACGCTTTCTGTGATAGGTATCTACTGTTGAATTACAAACTAAAAACAAAGGGTTTCTAAATGTGCAGATTGATTATAACTATAGATGAGTTTTATGGTCGCCATAATTATCCCATAGGGAAATATACTATTTCTTAAAAAGTGAAAAGAATGTCAATTTTTTTTAATACTCAATAGTGTTAATGTGGTTTTGTTGTCACTATCCAAGTTTTTGATGCTAGTAATTTGACCTAGATTCACATAGTGTGTGTCGTCGGAACATCTTTTTCTCCTGGTACTTTTTCAACGGACTCCATGTAAATCTTTCCTTTGTATATTTTGAGTTCGAATTATGGTGTTGTCGACACTTTGGTACTTTTTTCTTGTTTTTTTCCCTTCTAAGACATTGAATGTAAACAAAGGTGAAGAAAAAAAATGTAACATCGTTATTCAAAGAGTTTCTAAAACTACGTGAAAACCGAGGGGCAACATTTACATTTCCAATGAAATATGAGGCCTTAAAAGAGATTCAGTATAATGGCCTTGTGCATATTCTTTCTCTACGAGTGACGAAGTTTGATGACTCTTTCTCAAACGTATAGCACACAATTTTTGGTCTCTGATGTATTTTTCTGTCTTCAGTTGCAATGACGTTGGTATTGTTTCGTACGTCCGAGCTGATCCCCATGCTGATTATGCGACAACCTCAACATTATGAAGCTAAAGACTCATGCGTTCAACTTACAGCAAAGTAAACACGTGGCTTATACTGACAACCCTATTCCTCTTAAAATACTTGTACATAATTTTGGTTAAAACTTTCTGTACGTTTCATAATTTAGTTGTATTTGGGGGACCGGCACTTTGGCAAAAAACATCCAGAAAATTGTTGACCTTAAGAAAACAATTTGTGACTTCTATTTTATTCGTAAAGAAAATAGTATAACGTATTGCGAATTGCAGATGGTGTTTACACACAAGTGTGTGCTGGATTTTGACAAATAAGGCCGCCGTGGCCTGTAGTTGATTGACATGTTTATGGGTGTACGCCAAAGGGATGCCAACGGTCTCTCCCGTTCTTTTATTTGGCTCCAAATTAGTGTGTAAGTGTATCATGGTATTGTCAATTATTCCCAATGCATCGTTTGCGACAGGGGCAGATTGGGGGACTTCGTTTACTTTACTGTAAAATAGCGGAGGTAGGCAAGGTTCTTCATACTGTCCACTGTATTTCAATTATTTTATGTTAGGCTAACTTTATGTATAATACATGTATATTTTGCTTTTGGGAGATGTTGGGTGCTGTCAGTACTTGAAGCGATAGTTGAGTGATTTGTATTAGTGTTACTAGGGGTATTTTTTGTAATTAGGGTTTGCGATATAAATATAAATAAACCAAGAGTAACATCCAATGTAAAAGCATTGGGATGAAAAAATATTGCTCCAAAAAGGCTGGGTTACTTTCCAAGTATGCATTTAGTAGTTCAAAATAAATGTTCGAATCTCTACCGAGAGACTAATTCTAAGCAATTTGACTTTGTCTTCTTTCAAGGTTTTGTAAAAATTTAACCAAACATTTAACAGTTTTGCAATTAACCTTTAAAAAAAGAAAACAAATCCTAAACGTCACAGTCAATCTCTTGCCATGCAATTGTAACAGGAGACATTTTACCGAGGTTCTCTGCTTAAGTACATTTATTATACCCCGTGGATATCCAGACGAGCCACATACAAATATACAGTCTTAAACAACACAGCACCAAACAAATACATAACCTCGACCTAGTTATAGCTTCTCATATCTTCGTTTTGTGTTACATACATAAAATCAATGACCATCCCTCCCGATTTCACAGATATCTAAGCTACACTAATAAAGTAAAGCACCCTTGACCTAATACCTCCATGAAGAAAACAAAAAACAAGAGAGAGAGAGAGAGAGAGAGAGAGAGAGAGAGAGAGAGAGAGAGAGAGAGAGAGAGAGAGAGCTGACCTGCGACTCAATGCATCCGTCTGGCAAAGGAACCACAAATGCACTCGGCTATTTATACCCTGCCCCAACAATACCCGATATATTAACCAATAAAAACAATACCACATAAAGTTGACGGAAATACCCTAGAGTTACGGAAGTAGATATACTTTCGGTCTATTACTAACGATGCTGGATGAACGAGAACACGGACACGAATACACAAAGCAACTTCTACTCAAATATACATGTACATAATTTATACCCGTTACGCAATTAAAGTAATATGTCTTTGCTCCAAGTAGATCTTAGAACCAAAACCTAATCCGACTTTTATTTCTTACCTTAAGGCTATACCGTGATGATCTGAATTGAAGTTAATATATCATCTCACTAATCAATACATGTATGATGTTCGAGTTACCCCTAAGAAAAGACTAAAGTGCTTCTTATTATATTAGACATGATTATCGTATGGTTCCTACGTGTATTTAGCGTAAAAAGAACATTTAAGCCTTAATATATAACAAGGCCATCATGACCTGTCAGTCATTTTCGCCGTTTTTATTTTCTGCAGCTTAAGTGTCACACAATACACTAAAATTATGAAGATTACCCATAGTTTTGTCACGACGATGCCACTTATGCATTTGGCCCCCCTTTTTATCCCCTCGTATCCTGGATTGGTCTCCAAGCTTAATTTTATGTCATGCCATGGAGCTAAATACCAAAGTTAATTGATTCGAAAAAGTTATCGGTGATATCCATCAGAAGACTTATTTGCCCACATCTTTATGTTTGTAACATCTTTCACCAAACAAGGCCGGTCCATAAGAACACAACCACCTACTTGTCTTAAGCACACATCTGATATTGATAGTGTTTTAGTGCAATATCGTATTTACTGATTGTTCTTCCTCGAAGTCGATATTGTAATTGTATGTAACACTTCTATACAACAATATTATGTTACGTTAATATGAAAACTGCACGTTTGCGTGTTATCATAGTGGATATTGTTTGCCAGATAGGGAAATGTATCGATTCGATTTTATCCAAGTGCAGTATTCCTTACTGAATGAATATAAACTTAAGACAACAATCTGTTAAGGCGAAGTGTCTACTTTAATGCTTGGCCATTATGGATAAGCTTGTTGTTTTTAAAGAAACTATGTCGAGGGCTAAATCATTCAGAATTGGGTTACTTTGATGGATCAATCAAACCCTGCATTGAAAATACGGGATGAAATGGAAAAGAGGCATTATTTGGTATTTTGATTTTAGAAAAGAATGAATGAAGGTCCAACTTTTAAAACATTTTCCCGGAAGCTTCTAGTTATTATTGTCTACTCGATACTATACTTTATATAACCCCTACTTTTATAAGCAGGTCACTGCTGCCGAGGTAAAAATGAATGTGAATTTCTTTTCTAAAATGCTAAATGGGTATTATCAAATAAAATCATTATATTTACATTGTTACTACAGAACAATTGTTTAATTTTATGTATTTGTTTTAATATAATTTATTTATGTACTGCGTTTTGTATACGCGTCATCATTTAAACGACATTGCCCTATTTAAATTAAATTGTCGCAAATAATTAATCGTAGTCATTTGATTTTTGGCGAAGGGGTATTCTCCATATTATCCGAAGCGAAGCGACAAGACTCATTGAACAAGGTCAATCTATGACGTCATAAGTGAACCACGTGTTAGGTCTCGGGATGTTTTATTTTTATACTCAAAAGAAATGCATTTCTACTGGTAATGTTCATATAGTGGGTTGCAGCGCAAATGTAAATATACAGTTGTAACCATATAAGCGTGTTGAAAATCGGAGCTCGTATGCGTATGTGTGTACATAATTCTATTTATTCCCTACCTCCTACTTCTTTATGTCATTACCACTTATATCATATAACATCAATGATTGACGTCAACTATTAAATCCAACATCACATTCTAGTTTGTCAATAGTAAACAGTTATTGTTTTCCCTGCCTTGCTGGCTATTAATGTTACAACATGTCATTCATAAGCGAAAAAAATGTTTTACTAAAAATAAATTGACCATACTCTGTTAAACCAACGTAACATGTGGGGTTAATTTTAATGTATGGTTTAAGTTATTCAAAAGTATACTCTCTCTAGTGCTATTCGTGGTTTTTGCTCTTACATAAAATAATAATAGTTCGAGGTTCTTATCTACCGCTTTATCACAACCTAGTTCGTAGGTCGTCTCAAAGCGGTTCACAAATTATTATCCGTGGTTATAGGACCTTTGCAACCTGCCAATATCTATCTCAACTTCCTGGGGAAGCCGGTGCTGTCATATCTGCACTCACAGCTAGCATTCAACAATTCCAGCACTGCCCATCCGCGTACTCATTTGCAGCTGAGTAGACTGGAACAAGCGGAAAAAGTATCTTGTTCAAAGATACAACACATTGCCGTGACGTGACTCGATCCCACAATCTTTCAGTCTCGAGGCCTGCGTCCCATCACTAGACTGCTGTGTCACCCAATTGTATTTTTTTTCTTTACCATTACATCTTACGCACCTATAACTTAGGTCCAAATGAATTTTCAGTTTATTTTTTAATTCAAATGTCGGAAGTGTCAGTAAATATATTTCAGTTTACTTAATATGTTGTTCATGGTTATAATAATTTGCTAAAATCGAACCCATTTAGAAAAGCATGTTTCTTCTTACGGTTTATGCCAATGGTGTTTTATACACCTCTCCGGTTAGATAGAAGTTGTGCGGTTGGAGGTTTCTCGCACAGGTAAAGGGAAATCGTTTATCAATCTTGAATATCCGTTGATAAAGTACAGTACTATGGCTAGACACGGTAATAAGGCAGCAAAAGTCTTTATGATACTACCTGTAAATGATCATGACGGTTGCCTTGTCCATATTTTTTAAATAACTTTTAATATAAAACCTGTTTAAAATGAAATATTTGGATTCACAAGCATGCAGCTGAAAACAAATCAATTGTAAAAGACAGAGATAAATACAGTTTATGATATCAAGATGCTAATGCAGACTTGTGAAACGACTTTTCTGCTTTGTCTGATTATTTCGCTTTAGTTGATCCCATATCGCTCACTTTAAGCTGAGCAAAAATGATGAAAACAACACATAAGTGCCTACTATTCTGAACAAGACAAAAAGTATGTGTGATGGTATTATGAAAGACACTTCGGAAGCTAGAACCATCCTCCACATTTTAAAATTTGGTGATGACATCAACGACCATATGCTCAAGTACACATCTCCTACTTTTTGAAAACCTCCCGAATTATGTTTCTCTACGAGTGACGAAGTTTGATGACTCTTTCTCAAACGTATAGCACACAATTTTTGGTCTCTGATGTATTTTTCTGTCTTCAGCTGCAATGGCGTTGGTATTGTTTCGTACGTCCGAGCTGATCCCCATGCTGATTATGCGACAACCTCAACATTATGAGGCTAAAGACTCGTGCGTTCAACTTACAGCAAAGTAAACACATGGCTTATACTGACAACCCTATTCCTCTTAAAATACTTGTACATAATTTTGGTCAAAACTTTCTGTACGTTTCATAATTTAGTTGTATTTGGGGGATCGGCACTTTGGCAAAAATCATCCAGAAAACTGTTGACCTTAAGAAAACAATTTGTGACTTCTATTTTATTCGTTAAGAAAATAGTATAACGTATTGCGAATTGCAGATGGTGTTTACACACAAGTGTGTGCTGGATTTTGACAAATAAGGCCGCCGTGGACATGTTTATGGGTGTACGCCAAAGGGATGCCAACGGTCTCTCCCGTTCTTTTATTTGGCTCCAAATTAGTGTGTAAGTGTATCATGGTATTGTCAATTATTCCCAATGCATCGTTTGCGACAGGGGCAGATTGGGGGACTTCGTTTACTTTACTGTAAAATAGCGGAGGTAGGCAAGGTTCTTCATACTGTCCACTGTATTTCAATTATTTTATGTTAGGCTAGCTTTATGTATAATACATGTATATTTTGCTTTTGGGAGATGTTGGGTGCTATCAGTACTTGAAGCGATAGTTGAGTGATTTGTATTAGTGTTACTAGGGGTATTTTTTGTAATTAGGGTTTGCGATATAAATATAAATAAACCAAGGGTAACATCCAATGTAACAGCACTGGGATGAAAAAATATTGCTCCAAAAAGGCTGGGTTACTTTCCAAGTATGCATTTAGTAGTTCAAAATAAATGTTCGAATCTCTACCGGGAGACTAATTCTAAGCAATTTGACTTTGTCTTCTATCAAGGTTTTGTAAAAATCTAACCAAACATTTTACAGTTTTGCAATTAACCTTTAAAAAAATAAAAAAAATCCTAATCGTCACAGTCAATCTCTTGCCATGCAATTGTAACAGGAGACATTTTACCCAGGTTCTCTGCTTAAGTACATTTATTAAACCCCGTGGATATCCAGACGATATATGAGAAGCTATAACTAGGTCGAGGTAATGTATTTGTTCGGTGCTGTGTTGTATATGACTGTTTATTTGTATGTGACTCGCGATGTAGCTTCGCTTCGTGTTACATAAATAAAATCAATGACCATCCCTCCCGATTTCACAGATGTCTAAGCTACACTAATAAAGTAAAGTACCCTTGACCTAATACCTACATGAAGAGAACATAAATCAAGTGAGAGAGAGAGGCAAGAGAAGTGAGCTGACCTGCGACTCAACGCATCCGTCTGGCAAAGGAACCACACGTGCACTCGGTTATTTATACCCTGCCCCAACAGTACCCGATATATTAAACAATAAAAACAATACCACATAAAGTTTACGGAAATACCCTACAGTAACGGAAGTAGATACACTTCCGGTCAATTACTAACGACGCTGGATGAATGAGAACACGAACACGAATACACAAAGCAACTTCTGCACAAATATACATGTACATAATGTCTACCCGTTACGCAATTAAAGTAATATGTCTTTGCTCCAAGTAGATCTTAGAACCAAAACCTAATCCGACTTTCATTTCTTACCTTAAGGCTATACCGTGATGATCTGAATTGAAGTTACTATATCATCTCACTAATCAATACATGTGTGATTTTCGAGTTACCCCTAAGAAAAGACTAAAGTGCTTCTTATTATATTAGACATGATTATCGTATGGTTCCTACGTATATTTAGCGCAAAATTAATATACAGCTTACACATTTAAGCCTTAACATAGAACAAGGCCATCATGATCTGCCAGTCATTTTCGCCGTTTTCATTATCTGCAGCTTCGGTCTCACACAATACACTACAATTATGAAGATTACCAATAGTTTTGTCATGACGATGCCACTTATGACTTTGGTCCTCCTTTTTACCCCCTCGTATCCTGGATTGGTCTCCAAGCTTAATTTTATGTCATGCCATGGAGCTAAATACCAAAGTTAATTGATTCGAAAATTCAAAGTTATCGGTGATATCCATCAGAAGACTTATTTGCACAAATCTATATGTGTGTAACGTCTTTCACAAAACAAAGTCGGTCCATAAGAACACAACCACCTACTTTTCTTAAGCACACATCTGATATTGATAGGTTTTTAGGGCAATATCTTGTTTACTGATTGTTCCTCCTCGAAGTGCAATATTTATTGACGCGAGAGAATGTTGAAACTTGATCGGCTTAAGCTGTTCCGATATGAACTTTTCCATATAAGGTCAGATTGTGAAGAACTGTGAACATAATAAAACGTCTCCCAATGCTTAGCCACATTTCTGTGACATAACCGGAAGTCATTTAAATGTCAAACATGACGAAATTAAATTTGAATTTCGGAAGTCGGAAAAATAGCTATCGCCAAATAGCATTACTCACCTAACTTTTCCTCACAGAATATGAACAATGATTAAAATCAATTACAAGTCTTCTGCAAACTGCATTGATGTTAAGATATATCTGCAGTATATTTACATTTCTACTGAACTTGGACTCAATATACCTACGTAACATTTTAAAGGTTATTTGTCAATGAACTTTTCAGTTGGCGTATTAATACATCAGTATATTATCAATCTGATTACTCTGTTATTCAGCGGAGCGCGGAAAGTAGTTCCATTCATAGATTGTTTTCAATTATTTTATTTTTTTGTCAGAAGTATTCAATTGAATTTAAAAAATAAATTACATCTTAATTTGCTTATTCATCTTACCAGGACAACGCCTCACAGTGAGTGATGATGTCATAGGTGTTGTTACCTTCTGTGGTGTAAGACTTGCACAAGACCGATATTTTAAAAATTATCCGAACAAATATCAATATCGCTCTAAATGTAAATATAAGGATAGAATCCCATTTTGTTGAGGTTTGTGGGGTAAAAAACCTCAATGGGTCTTGAGACAAATTCAAAATGAACTGCTTAGCAGTTCATAAAATTTGTCTCAAGACATTGAGGTTTATACCCCATAAACCTCAACAAAACAGAATTAAAACCTTAAATAAGCCTATCATAATTTAGATTTTTTGCTTTTTCCAAACATGATGTCAAGAAAATCTACATCATTTTCTGTTGCATATGTGATGTCAATGTCAATTTTACCAAATTCCTAGGTAGGAAATTAAAGTAAAAGGTAAATCATTATAAAGGTAAGATAAGGGAATAGATATATCATAATCCTGATTCACATCCTCTGTTTAAACGTCGCAGGAAACTAACCAATCAAATATAGATATGGCTGGTTTCTTCATGCAGTAATTGTAATTGCACTTTGTATGTAACACTTCTATACAACAATATTATGTTACGTTAATATGAAAACTGCACGTTTGCGTGTTATCATAGAGGATATTGTTTGCCAGATAGGGAAATGTATCGATTCGATTTTATCCAAGTGCAGTATTCCTTACTGAATGAATATAAACTTAAGACAACAATCTTTTAAGGCGAAGTGTCTACTTTAATGCTTGGCCATTATGGATAAGCTTGTTGTTTTTAAAGAAACTATGTCTAGGGCTAAATCATTCAGAATTGGGTTACTTTGATGGATCAATCAAATCCTGCATTGAAAATACGGGATGAAATGGAAAAGAGGCATTATTTGGTATTTTGATTTTAGAAAAGAATGAATGAAGGTCCAACTTTTAAAACATTTTCCCGGAAGCTTCTAATTATTATTGTCTACTCGATACTATACTTTATATAATCCCTACTTTTATAAGCAGGTCACTGCTGCCGAGGTAAAAATGATTGTGAATTTCTTTTTTAATATGCTAAATGGGTATTATCAAATAAAATCCATATATTTACATTGTTACTACAGAACAATTGTTCAATTTTATGTATTTGTTTTAATATAATTTATTTATGTACTGCGTTTTGTATACGCGTCATCATTTAAACGACATTGCCCTATTTAAATTAAATTGTCGCAAATAATTAATCGTAGTCATTTGAGTTTTGGCGAAGGGGTATTCTACATATTATCCGAAGCGAAGCGACAAGACTCTCATCGAACAAGGTCAATCTATGACGTCATAAGTGAACCACCTGTTACGTCTCGAGATGTTTTATTTTCATACTCAAAAGAAATGCATTTCTACTGGTAATGTTCATATAGTGGGTTGCAGCGCAAATGTAAATATACAGTTGTAACCATATAAGCGTGTTGAAAATCGGAGCTCGTATGCGTATGTGTGTACATAATTCTATTTATTCCCTACCTCCTACTTCTTTATGTCATTACCACTTATATCATATAACATCAATGATTGACGTCAACTATTAAATCCAACATCACATTCTAGTTTGTCAATAGTAAACAGTTATTGTTTTCCCTGCCTTGCTGGCTATTAATGTTACAACATGTCATTCATAAGCGAAAAAAATGTTTTACTAAAAATAAATTGACCATACTCTGTTAAACCAACGTAACATGTGGGGTTAATTTTAATGTATGGTTTAAGTTATTCAAAAGTATACTCTCTCTAGTGCTATTCGTGGTTTTTGCTCTTACATAAAATAATAATAGTTCGAGGTTCTTATCTACCGCTTTATCACAACCTAGTTCGTAGGTCGTCTCAAAGCGGTTCACAAATTATTATCCGTGGTTATAGGACCTTTGCAACCTGCCAATATCTATCTCAACTTCCTGGGGAAGCCGGTGCTGTCATTTCTGCACTCACAGCTAGCATTCAACAATTCCAGCACTGCCAAACCGCGTACGCATTTGCAGCTGAGTAGACTGGAACAAGCGGAAAAAGTATCTTGTTCAAAGATACAACACATTGCCGTGACGTGACTCGATCCCACAATCTTTCAGTCTCGAGGCCTGCGTCCCATCACTAGACTGCTGTGTCACCCAATTGTAATGTTGTTTTCTTTACCATTACTTCTTACGCATCTATAATTTAGGTCCAAATGAATTGTCAGTTTATGTTTTAATACAAATGTCGGAAGTGTCAGTAAATATATTTCAGTTTACTTAATATTTTGTTCATGGTTATAATAATTTGCTAAAATCGAACACATCTAGAGAAGCTTGTTTCTTCTTACGGTTTATGCCAATGGTGTTTTATACACCTCTCCGGTTAGATAGGAGTTGTGCGGGTGAAGGTTTCTCGCATAGGCAAAGGGAAATCGTTTATCAATCTTGAATATCTGTTGAAAAAGTACAGTACTATGGCTAGACACGGTAATAAGGCAGAAAAAGTCTTTAAGATACCACCTTACAGGACTGTAAATGATCATGACGGTTGCCTTGTCCATATTTTTTAAATAACTTTTAATATAAAACCTGTTTAAAATGACGTATCTGGATTCACAAGCATGCAGCTGATAACAAATCAATTGTAATCATAATATGCTTTGGAAGGAGAGCTTTATATGCGTGTTTAAGTTGAAGCAGCATGTGAACTATTCACAAGAACATATTGAGATTGTCTATAAACGTAAAAAAAATAAGACAGAGATAAATACAGTTTATGATATCAAGATGTTAATGCAGACTTGTGAAACGACTTTAGTTGATCCCATATCGCCCACTTTAAGCTGAGCAAAAATGATGAAAACAACACAAAAGTGCCTACTATTCTGACCATCTCTTCCAACATACTACAGAACGGAAAGTAAATTGCTCATACACTGAAAATTTCTACTTCTTTTCATGTGTAAGCCGGTCAGAAGGAAGTCCGAGGTGCTTTGTTTTACAAAACCATACTGAACAAAGAAAGAAATGCACAAAGTTCCCGCTGGCAGTACACCTTAGCTGTAAAGAAATAATGGAATATTTGGTCAGGTATTACATCAAGAACGATCTCCCTTCTCAACAGTCTACCCTAAAATCAGCCAACCGTGACGATGTCATTGTGTGACTTTGTGAGCTTCTTTAGTCCAAATCACGCGGCGTGATCAAGCCAAGCCGGAGTTTTTCAAACAAATAATCTTAACGGATACTCTAAGTTCAGCAACATTAATTTGCCACGTTGGCATTTTGATTTTGCCATTGACTGAGATACCACCCTTAACGCAAAATCAGAGGAGTATAGCAATTGCGATGTTGATGGATGGTCATAGCCAAACTGGTGTCGCACGGCAGTTTGGTGTTAGCCCGTGTACAATTAACCGTCTCTGTACACGTTTCCGTGCTACTGGGTTAGTTTCCGATCGTCCCAGGAGCGGTCGTCCGCGTATAACGACAGCACGACAAGACAGTGCGATTCGATTGTCGCACTTGCGCAACAGATTCAAGACTGCTGAAGAGACTGCGTCGCACACCTTAGGTACTCATGGCAGACCCATTAGTCCTCAAACTGCCAGGAACCGCTTGCGTGCCGAGAGAATCATTGCGCGCCGACCTTATGTCGGACCACCTCTGACACCACGGAGGCGGCAAGTGCATCTTGACTGGATGCGCAGATATGGCCCGAATAGGTTTGGGAGGCGTGTGATGTTCACCGACGAGTCTAGATTATGTCTGTATCGCTCAGATGGAAGAAAAAGGGTGAACGTTTCGCCGACGCATGCGTGGTTGAACGCGATAGATTTGGTGGGGCTTCTGTAATGGTTTGGGGAGGCATCTCCTATGGAGTAAAACCCCCCTTAGTGGTCCTGGATCAAAACCTCAATGCCGTTCGATAGAGAGACCAGATCCTCCAACCACATGTCTTTCCAATTCTCAGACGTCATAACCTAATTGTCTAGCAGGACAATGCTCGACCGCATGTTGCCAGAGTCTGTCGTGATTTTCTAACGCCAAACAACGTTCAGCCTCTGGAATGGCCCCCATATAGCCCCGACATGTCTCCCATTGAGCATATGTGGGATGAGATGGACAGGCGTATTAGGAAACGTAAAAAAAAAAACCATTAACCGCGCCCATTTGATCGCAGCATTAACACAAGAATGGAACAATATTCCCTTAAAAGGGCTGGTCGGGGGAAAAAATACAAAATAAATGGGTCTAAGTGCGTTCTCCGGCCTTCCAAAAGTTATACCACGGTAATATGATGGTCGAGTTTTGCTTGCAGATCTATTTATATATGTCACGTGGTTGTTTCGAAAGTGAGGCAGTGAAGATAACAACAATAGCACGCCGTCATGTGCCATGTCGGACTCAACTAGCGGACAAGACAGCAATACTATACGTAAATAAATGTTTTCAAAGGTCATGTATGATGCAAGTGTAGTATTCCTACCTATATGTTGTTGTTATATATAACGGTATTGATACCTCGTGCCTGTCAGGTGACTTTTGCATGTATCTTTTTCTTTCGCCGCGATGTTTACATTTAGCCCTCTTGATGACAAGCGTTCGGTAAAATTACATCACTGATCAGGGTCAATTGATAATTTTAGACTGTCAGGTGACGATTTAGGATTTCTTTATTATAATTATATTTTTTACTCTTATGGAGTGAATTTCAGCAAAATTTGAATCGGTATATTTCATAAGAAAGTATTTTAAACATGTGTATGCCATTTTAGCAAATATGACATTTTTTCCCCGACCAGCCCCTTTAAGGCGAATAAATGTTCTCATGAATTCAATGCATAGAAGAATCCGTGCAGCGATTCGTGCAAAAGGTGCCCACACCAGGTACTGAAGTGTCATTTTGTTTTTCTCGGGTATCCCACTTTGAGTAACTACTAAGTGACGTCACACAGACTTTTCTTCTACAGTATTGTAAAGAGAAGACTTGTCCCGTCATA
Source organism: Mizuhopecten yessoensis (assembly GCF_002113885.1). Taxonomy (NCBI): domain Eukaryota; kingdom Metazoa; phylum Mollusca; class Bivalvia; order Pectinida; family Pectinidae; genus Mizuhopecten; species Mizuhopecten yessoensis. The sequence continues at coordinate 672,905 of NW_018408916.1, forward strand.
TTGATATACAATTTTGTACAAATTTCCCAAAATATCATAGGCTATTGATTGCATAATTTAATTGTGCGTTTCGTTTTCTGTTTAGTATATTTCATACCATATGTAATTATATAACATATGACACAAATTGATCAGTTCAAAAGGAGTCAAATATATATATAATTGTCATTAACATTAAGGTGTAAATGATGATATAAACAATAACTGCAATATGTTGACGAATAAGTATTTTTTATGTAAGTTGTACTTATATAATTATCAAGTAAATTTACTCGCATACTTCATTCTACAATTAAGGCTCTGGTCGACAATGACAGGTAACGATTTCTAAACACTTTAGACAAACGAGCCCAATCTACTAATACAGTCTGGTAAAACCATTAACTAAACAAGCGAGCCCAGTCTACTGATTAAGCCTGGTAAAGCCATTAACTAGACAAACCAGCTCAATCTACTAATACAGCCTGATAAAAACAATAACTAAACAAGCGAGCCCAGTCTACTGATTAAGCCTGGTAAAGCCATTAACTAGACAAACCAGCTCAATCTACTAATACAGCCTGGTATAACCATTAACTAAACAAACGGGACCAATCTACTAATACAGCATAATAAAACCATTAACTAGACAAACAAGCCCAATATACTAATACAGCCTGGTAAAACCATTAACTAGACAAACCAGCCCTATCTACTAATACAGCCTGGTAAAACCATTAACTAGACAAACCAGGCCAATCTACTGATAAAGCCTGGTAAAACCATTAACTAGAAAAACCAGCCAAATCTACTAATACAGCATGGTAAAGTCACTCACTAGACAAATGAGCCCAATCTACTATTACAGCCTGGTAAAACCATTAACTAGACAAACCATCCCAAATCTACTGATTAAGCCTCGTAAAGCCACTCACTAGACAAACGAGCCCAATCTACTGATTAAGCCTGGTATAACCATTAACTAGACAAATGAGCCCAATCTACTAATACAGTCTGGTAAAACCATTAACTAAACAAACGAGCTCAATCTACTGATTAAGCCCGGTAAAGCCATTAACTAGACAAACCAGCCCAATCTACTAATACAGCCTGGTATAACCATTAACTAAACACACGAGCCCAATCTACTAATACAGCCTGTTAAAACCATTAACTAAACAAGTGAGCCTAATCTACTGATTAAGCCAGGTAAAGCCATTAACTAGACAAACAGGCCACTTTACTAAAACAGCCTGGCATAACCATTAACTAAACAAACGAGCCCAATCTACTAATACAGCCTGGTAAAACCATTAACTAAACAAGCGAGCCCAATCTACTGATTAAGCCTGGTAAAGCCATTAACTAGACAAACCAGCCAAATCTACTAATACAGCCTGGTATAACCATTAACTAAACAAGCGAGCCCAATCTACTGATTAAGCCCGGTAAAGCCATTAACTAGACAAACAGGCCACTTTACTAAAACAGCCTGGCATAACCATTAACTAAACAAACGAGCCCAATCTACTAATACAGCCTGGTAAAACCATTAACTAAACAAGCGAGCCCAATCTACTGATTAAGCCAGGTAAAGCCATTAACTAGACAAACCAGCCCAATCTACTTATACAGCCTGGTATAACCATTAACTAAACAAACGAGCCCAATCTACTCATACAGCCTGGTAAAACAATTAACTAAACAAACGAGCCCAATCTACTAATACAGCCTGGTAAAACCATCAACTAGACAAACGAGCCCAATCTACTAATATAGCCTGGTAAAACCATTAACTTAACAAACGAGCCAAATCTACTGATTAAGCCTGGTAAAACCATTAACTAGACAAACGGGTTCAAACTACTGATAAAGCCTGGTAAAACCATTAACTAGAAAATATGTTCCCAAGTGCTGCGAAATGTCATTGGCTTTTCCATATGTACATTTACACCTGACATGGTGTTTCATTCTTACATTATTTTTCCGTAACTTTGTATTGATATGTTTATGACGGAAGATTTTCTTACGCAGATCACATTTGTGTGGAAATTATTTCCAGTTATCTTTTCTCCCACACTTCGCAGGTGTGTTTTCGTTTTAAGCCGTAAAAAGATCAAATTGTTACTCCTTACGGGGAGATAGCCTTGTGCAGAATGGAGCAATCCCATTGATAGAGGTGTTGTTTTCACCAGGGGGGCGATTTGTGTGAAACTTCCTTCTTTGTCTTGCTTTTAGAGAATGCTTCCGGTAGTTTACGAGATCCTGTTTGAAATTAATGTATTAAGACTGCATTATAAGTTTTCACTTCATCGTCAAACATGTTTCCAAACCCAATTGTAGAAGGGGAAAAGCCATGTAAGTAATATCATGGTTATTTATGGTGGATTGTATAATCAATTACTTTCCTTATATTTGTATTAGTTCTATTTTCTACCAGAGTGAGAAGGCAATTGAAAGAGGAGGAGACGATATAAATAAGCTTATGTTCCCCATCTATTTTCTGAATGAAGGAACTTTCCTACTAAAATAGAAATCGTGTAGGCACTTTGCATGTCACTAAATGTGCCGCTTTCCAATGGACCTTATCTAGAAATCCATGGTCCATACTCACAAAATTGTGGAAAAGGACAATAATATTTATTTCATATAGCTGTTTCTATTTAGTATTTATTCTATTGTTTGAATCTCCTGTTGTGAGGCCTCAGAACCGATGTTTGCGATAGTTTTGCCCTTTCAAAATCTCCTTACTAAGACAGTTACTTATTCACCATGAAGGATGACTCAAATCGCGAATTTACATTAGCTTATGCCTGTTTATTCCTGGTACAATGTACATAACGGAAGAACAGCATGTGCTTATATTGTGGCTTATCATATACATTGCGTTACGGTTGCATTGGAATTAAGGTGCTTCATACAAGGACCGTGCAATGTGACTTAGAATAAAGGCGGGTTTTTTCAGGAAATGTTAGTTGATTGATTAAGACATTCGCGCGCTAACATCCGGGCCAACATGAGTGATTAATTTAGGTGAAAATAACTTGTTTCATAATTGTTATAAAATCAATAAAGTTTATATTTAGTTTATATAATGTTATATTTATATTTATTACCAATGATTTTTCGACGTGATTGTTAAAACGTACCCCCCTGCTGAAAATCGAATTCTGATACTTTGACGTGTCAAACAATGGGTGTTACTGCGGTGTTGTTTGGTGCTACTCCAGCTGTTTAGCATGCCTACTCACGTTAGATAAACACTGTAGCACTCCGTTGTTATGGATGGTGTCCATGTCAAATCTGCCCGAGATTGTCGTGAGGGATCGTATTTCAGTATATATAAGTCGAGGCGACACCTCAGGGGAATCAGTTGATAGCTATAGAGCGTGCATCACGGCTTTACACGACCAAAATCTCGTGAAGTTTACAATCGCAGTAAATAAGTGCATTTCGATATGACTGTGTTTTCATATTAAATACTCGACAATACCAACAGTGACGGGTATTACTGTACACAAGCATTCTTCAGTTACTATATCATTACGAGCTGCCAGATTGTACTCAACTCACGTTAAAGTGAGTCATTGAACTACCAGCGTTGTAAGTCATAATCTACCTCAGAGCGCTCCTCTTAAAATCTGCAAGTAAGTATTTCTTAACATTTTTTTCTGTCTAACTGTCAATAGTTAGTCGTGTAATGTACACTATTCTTATGGTTCTTTTTAGTTTTCAAAGCTTATTTATAAAATATAGCAATGGATATAAGGAAATCGATCGCAAACATCCTTAGCTAATTGTATAATCTAAATAGTATTTTGTTACTATGTATAAACTAGGATATATCCATTGTTGTTTACAAAATTTATAACTTATATTCACATGTACATATGTTTTCGTCAACAAAATATGCGAGACAGGTCATTTTAGTTCAATTTTTCCATGTAATTAACGTTGTGCGCGACACGTAATAATACATTTTGAAATCAAATCACGTTTGATATACAGAAGGAAGGAAAATCTAATTGACCGTTTACGCATCATAGATATGGAATCAGTTGTGACTTCATCTTTCCGTAGTAGCATGATCGAAGTTCCAAAACATGAGTAATGGTATATAATTAAACATCTTTTTATTACCGCTGTTTTGTTACTTACTAAATCATATTTTATCGTAAAATGATGACCGCAATGGAATACATGCCTTGTCTTGCCATGTGGTAACTTATATATATGTGACGTCATCAGTTCCCTACAACGTTTCACGTCCTTTTTGTACTTCGTTGAAATGTCGTGTATTTAACAAATACCAATTCATGATGCCGATGTTATATTATATGACTAATCAATCAACAAATGAATCTGAAAACAATAGTGATCATTTCCATTTCCTTTGTCTTAACTATGTATTGTATTTATGCGATTTTTTTTTAGCTAAAAAAAAAATAATGTCATCAATGGTTATAGCTTCAAAAGCAAGTCGCTGCTGTTTATCAAACTATTAAACCTGGTGTAGATTAATTTTCAAATTATAAACAGAAAATGAGTTTTTAGCGAGCTTTCCGTTCTTTTTTATTTTAAAATCAACTTACGGGACCAAACAATTTTCATGAGTTACGAAACTTCTTTCTAATACATGTTGTTTGGAATTGTTTAATGATCGACATCTTGTTCAAGGACGAGCCACACCACGTGAGATTTTTATGAGATACGTTTGCTTACTGTTATGCAGAAATCACAAAACTACGTTTATCGCCCAAATCGAAATCTCACCTCATTTTATGATTTTTTTTCCAGCTATTCGACCCTAATTAATTCTGCTTGTTAAGCAACAACAAGTGTTAAGTTACATGATTATGCGTAATTTTCATATTTAGACAAATAAAAACTGCAAAAAACGCATCACAGTCATTTTCAGGCAATTTGTTTGGAAACCTTGTATCTCATACATGTGTGATGCAGAATGTTGTATTTAACAATTTGACCGGAACTCATATCTTTTCTGCAACTCAAAGTTAGCTATTTGTTAGTCAAATCAGATATCTCACACATACATTGCTTTCGAGTATTTTAGCGTCTATTTAAGTTATTATAACATGCAGCTGTTATTGTTTTCTTGTCGTCATCTTGTCTGACATTCGTCTTGAATCAAATTCACAGAAAGCAATTTGAAAATAACTATCAGATAATACGAGAAAGCATGTAAAAATGGTATTATCATGAGTAAACGTTTTGTAGAAATTATAATGTACATACATATGTATCAAGGAAAACAAATAGAAACAATACTACGCGTGTGTTGATTGCTCAGACGTTAACGGTTACTGCTGTGCTACGAACACAATCCTGTTCGCAACATAAAGACCTGCTACCTACGACGTTGAATGAATACAGAGATCTGTGTCTAATTGTTGATTATTTAAAAATCTTATCTAGATTTCCGGAGTAGGCTTCTCCGGAGCAGTAGACGTAGTGGCCAATCGAATTATTAACATTGTAGTCCCAAAAATGAATTAAAACGCAACCGGCAGTTTTATAGTATTAATGAAAATATAAGAATTAGACAGAGATGTTTGTTAGAATTACGAGATTGGAGTAAAGTATATACAAGGTGAACGTTGTAAACACATATATGAAAATTTACAGGAGAATACAGAAGTGTAAACAAAACCATACAAAAACTCATACTGAAATAAAACAAATACCGGGGCAAAATATGAACAAGGCGAAGCTATACAATGCATGTTACTCAGGCACGATCATAGGTTGCACTCAATCATGAACACAATCGATACGTTTTCAAACATGGCTAGACAGATTTCATATTTATCCTATTTGTGTAACTTACTCTATTCTGTCTAACTTACTGATTAAAGTCATATTTGTGGTTTTTCCGCTGATTTTAGGACTAGAAAATATTACTTAATGTCTTAAAAAGTCAAGATATAGTGTGTGAGATATCTCAGTAAATTTCAAAACTGTCTAATAACCTTTAAGAAACAGTTGCGGTCAAATGTGTTTTTATTGCAAACACTAATTGGTTTTCCTTAATATGTGTAAAGAAAATAGAATAATTGCAATTTTATCTCAACTAACTAAGTGATGTTGAAATAAAAATCCCGGCAATTTTTTTTTTCTTGTTGAACAATTTATACAGCAATAGCATTGATGTGTGGCTTTTAAGTACAATAACCTATTATACAAATTAATTTTTTATTCTCCTTCAGATGAAGTGCTTGTTAAAATCGACTGCCCGGACGACGTTAGGTCTGCTGACACTGTGTATTGCATTGGAAGCATTTCCGTATATATGTTCAGATTGCTTCCCAGACGATGAAAGATGCATTTTGAAATGTTCACTGCAAGGACAGGAAACGAACAACCTTGACTCCATGTCAAATGTAAACTCGAACCGGAAACGATTTCAACAACAACTAAGGTTCGGGAAGCGCGGCCCCGTTGGGGTTACGGACCAGGCGAATGACCTGGAGGAATCCTTTCGCCCACAGCTACGGTTTGGGAAGCGATCACGATTGCCGTCCAAACGGAGATTTATGTCACATATGCGTTTCGGAAAACGCGATTTCCAATTCGATTACAAATCATTACAGCCACAAGAAAGATCCGGACGCATTCCGGATGCAGAGATATCTTCTCTGGACACGCCGAGATCCAGTACGGGAGTTTTGGAAATACCAGCTATTTTCTACGGCCAAGGTCAAGAAAAGAGATTCCGACCCCAAGGTCGTTTTGGGAAAAGATTGAGGCCAGGTTATGAGACGATCAGCGAAACCAATAACTTACCATTATATAAAGGTAAAGTTGAAGTCAATAACAAAAGGTCTTTTTGACATGTTTTGCATGTCTCCATGGTAACTTTAGATATATTGTTAACAAACATGTGCTTTTGAAAGCCAAATGATGATTCTCAAACATGGACTCGCTAATATCATACCGTTCATATAGTTTTATATATAACAATAATGGAATTGATATAAAACAAAATCAGCAATTTTAATATCGTTATTACATAAATAAGGCACTTTCCTTGATGTATTATAAGAGTAATACATGTCAAAACACTGAAATTAATCATTTGAAATTTATCAATATCTTCGAATGTTTGCAGCTCCTTTAATAAAGGTGGTTTCTATGGTTACAACCGTAGTTAAGACGTATTGGCAGTGCCACCTTTTTGGCTTCTGGCATCACAGATGAGTCCTACAATGACGAAAAAGCAGTAGTGATGAGCGGAATTATTGTTTTTGCTTGTTCATACTGTATATATTACCAAACAGTTTGTGTGCAATCACTGGTGCGTTACGTTCATCATTTAATTAATATCAGTTGAGCGTAGTGAAATAATGCTTTTTATGTATGGCACAATATAACGTTAGCCTCGATGTGTAATGCCATTCACACACAAGTTTCGAAGTAGAGTTAAAATAACGTTTTAGGTTTTTAGTTTTATTACAGCAATATGGAATTACCATTTTGAACGTAAGAGAATGATATTGTTTTGTTTTTGAATTTCATGCACAGTAATAAAATTAAATAATCTGACAATTTGAATTAATAAAATAAAAATAATAATAAAAAAAGTCCATCAAAAAGGAAACGAGAATCAAACAAAACGTTAAGAATATTTCTTTCGACAAAAGTCTCTGTCGATAAGATAACAATGAAGAGGGCTTAGTAAGTTGTAAGAACTTGTGTCCTATCCCTTTAACTGTTTAATGTCAATAACATATGTTTGAACGAATGAATGGCAAGAAAACTTGTTTATGAAACGGGTATATTTCAATAACGTTTTGACACAAACACGTGTAGGATATATTCCGTTCCTCATAATTTCAGCAGAATTGTTCGTACATCGTTTGTTTTTCTACCTAAGTTCAAATGATAGATACTAATATCACAAACTTGAAACTTTTTTAACTGTTCCTTTTGTGACACCTTAGGGGTCATGGATGGAATCCAGTCGCTTACCAACAAAAATATTCAAAATAATCAATAGTTACATTTACGATCTAAAATAATATTACATACATAAAAGACAATGAAATGTCTGTGTGAAGTAGATAAGTAAGAAAAATATATCTTGCGACCGACCATAAAACTAGCAGCTTTCACGCTGGTGGGCCTTGTAAAGGATGAAAGCTGCTCGTTTTGTAGTCGGTCGGAAGACGTGATCTGTTTCAATATATATACATCTTTATCTATGGTTATATTCGGATTCGGTGTTAAAGTTTTATTTATATTTTAACGATCAAATGGACATTTGACAGTTTTTCCGTTATCTATAGTTTGAAATTCACCGTGAATAAGGTCGTTTGAGCAGACGTTAATCGCAGTAAAGATACAGTGTGTTGTTATTAGTAAGCTTTACAACAATATAACAAAATACCTAGTACCAGTTTAACCACAACCAGCCAACCGGTTTGTTTTATCGCTATTTTCGTTATTTCTGCAAAAAAAATGAATTGCATGTAGGTTTTTTAAGGGACGTTTATCGTGTAAACCTTCAACAATAACAGAATAAAAAGCAAGGAGCGTTCGTGTTGCGGAGTTAGAAGGCCGTAATTAGTTTAGAGAGTGAAGCGGCAACTGAAATGATATTCATTCGCCAGTCAGTCAGCAGATCAAAGCGTGTGATAGGAAAACGCGTACACAATACTTTGCATGCATTCTAGTGAGTGCATGCGGCGATATTCTATGATGAAAGTAACATGAACATATCTTACAATGGTGACCCCGGAACATCGTTATCGCGTATTTTAATAGAGCAACGCAAAACATTGTATGCAACGCAGTTTTGCTTTGTTACCAAATATTTCATGCATTGTTTTGTAATTAAATCGGGAAAAGGTATACATAAATTGTAATAATTTGCGCCTAATCCTTTCATTGTAATACGCAATAAAATCTGCTTAAACTAACTAAACCAAATATTTCTATGATGTTTTAATATACATATAAAAGTTAAATACTTATTTAGATAACAGGCAACATTCTATGTTACTAAAGTATGCTCATATACTGAAAATTAATTAGCTTTTATGGGGGCTTATTTTCATTATTTTTTAGATATTCCTAATCCAAGAACTCATATGTTCAAATTAATTTAAATACAAAGTTTGGGATCGAATAATTTTTTCCATACTTGTCTTGTAGTAATATTGGAACTACAAGTACAATGTACACAATAAGATATTTTAATTCTTCATTGGTTAACCTGCATGACCTCATATATCTTTTCGGACATTTTCCGGGATCGTGAAGCGTGAAGCGTGCCATTTGTTTAAATTTCCTAGTTTGTGGTCATTGTGGTTAAGTTATGATTTGATTTAACCATATTGTATTGCCTATTCTTATTAGCAATGGGATTGGGCTCAATTTGATGATCATACAAAGCCCTTTCCCTAGAATTTTACAATAAGTTTTTAACTACAATTGAAAATGTCAAAACTACATACGTGTATGATAAACTGCACATTATAATAGACCCACTTACATGCACTTATTTCAACCACACACGCATTCAACCACCACTCACACACACGCACTCACCGTCCCTCGCACGCACACACGCACGCACGCACATTCTTTCAAACATTTTATGTAGTTTTTGTTCACATTATATAAACTTTTTAAAAATATAATCAAGTATACCGAGTCAAAAAGTAATGCTATTATACATGATTTTCATCAAACAACTAATAAATATGTATGCATACAATTTTTTATACATTTTGCCATAACATGACAGAAGAGCATTTGCACCTAACAATTTTCAGGGAAATATAAAAAAAAAAAAAAAAAAAAAAAATGTGATGTCGTTTTTATGTAACAGCAGTCGTTAGAAAATTTTAAGTTGCCGTCAATACTTCCCTGTTCTGATGAAATACGGTCGTGTGCAGAACAAATCTGACGCGCTCCACGTCAATGATCCCATAAAACCAGCAGATATTTTCTTCATTGCTTCCTACATTTGACAGATACGATCATTTATTCTGAATAAAGGCACATATCTTAGCACGAACGGTGCGTGTCATGTGACGGAGGACGGAAATGACGATTGTTAGTCAAGGTTAATGGAAGTCCAAACGGCAGACCGGAAGAGTAGGAAGAACGGTCGAACAGACATACTTATCACTGACATGCTTTAAGTGTTATATATTTGTATTTTTTGTCCAGACAGGTTACCTTTGATTGGTATATTTTAAAAATAAACCTATTTATCTTTTGTATTTTACTTTTAGTCATGAATTATACAATTTATTTGTTTAGATTGCTGAGTTTATTTTTTAATAAAAAAAGTGTGCATCGAAGCGATCCTTATAATAAATGTCAAATCAGTAGAAATCATAAAGAGTGTTGGTGAGCTATATACTTAATTTACGGATTTGACGGTAGTCGACATGTTGAGTACCACATGTGGTGACGGAAATGTTTAGCCTTCCGGGTTCCTGGTTTCCCTTAGTTTTTCCAATATAATGAGGCTAATTCTGAAGGAAATCCACTGAGTAATAACTCTTCTTTTCTCATTTTGTTAAATGCTAGCGAACCAAAAGGATACATAAACTTAAATATATACGTATTTCTCATCCTTCAATTTACTGCATAGTATGTACACTGTACTAGCTACGTCCTTACTGCGAATATTTACTTACTTCTTGTCCTTTCTATCTAACGTATACTTATTTTTGTCCTTATCATATTAAATTAGATAATCCGTGATATTGATGTAATAAAGGTTCATTGTTTCACATGAATTCATATATTTCTTCTTGGGTGGTCGGGTTGCACAGTGGATTACGCATTCGTCTTTCACGAAGAGTACTCCGGTTTCCTCACACATTAAGACCTCCTGCGCGCTAACATCCGAGCAAACAAGAGTGATTAATATAAGTTTTAATAACTTGTTTCATAAAAAATGATTTTTTTTTTTATTTTTTTTTTATATATTTCTGTATCTCTTATATAGGCAGTCCACAGACTACATCCAAGGAAGAGCTCACCTTCGATTTTGACGATATGGCTGTTATAGGTTATCAACTGCCAGAAAAGTAATACCAGTAATACCGGATATGCGTACCATGATTACAGGTGAGTCCCTAATTACTTTAATTATACCTATATTAACATGGTGGGTGTCGTTAATGAAGGAAACAAACCTCCCGGAAAGCAAAGGCCCGTATTCATGAAACTGCTCTTTTCCTCAAGCATGGACTGTGTGCGTAACCCGAATTTCCTGTTCCCGTTATAAATGAATAGATAAATCATATTTGTCAATTGTTTGGAAAAACCCATTGAAAAGACTTAAAGCTTAAAATTGTTTCGATGATTTACTTTTTAATCGTTTGACATGATTTAAGCGAGTTAACAAAATTAGGTTTAACTCATTCACCCCTGAAGACACATTTTAACTCTTCCAATACAAAGGTTGGGATAGCTCATTATGAAATTCTAGGGGTGAATGAGTTAATATAGAATCCATGCGGAACTATGCTTCCGCATAGATTCTATATTAAACCTAATTTCTTGTTCCAGTCAAAATTATCAAAACAATCTTATTTTGTTAAAAAAATGGAAAATATTTGAAGGGTCTTAAAATGGAACACTCTTTTCAATGTTTAAAATTGACCTTTTAATCGTTTGACATGATTTAAGTGAGTAACCAAAAAGCAAGTTTTAGCACAGAGTCCATGCTTGAGCATGATGACGCTTTCGTGAATACGGACCCAGGTCTTAATCTCCATGTACTTTTCAAGGGTCTAGGTGTATATCTTTTATCACAGATTTTGAGTTTTTTTTTACTTTTTACTTTTGAATTCTTGTCAAAATTGATATTGCTAACTCTAGTTTTCACGAACTTTTCCTTAACTTTTGTCCCCGTTACAAAGCATTCCTGGTGATAAGAGAAAATCGCAATGTTAAGAAAAATTTCAATTGAAAATCAGAAATAAAGGAAGGAGTTAATGGAAGTTCACGTCAATGGAGCCTAAAATGTGTCTGTCTCTAACATAAACATTCTTCGATAATTTACCTGGATTATGTCATCAAAATATGTAAGGCAATATGCAATTTAGTCTATACCCGATCAATGAACTTCTCATTGTCGTAAAACGAACCCTGTAATATGAAAATCGTCTTACATCAAATTTAATGTCACGAAAAGTTCAGACTTGGTTAATCTATCCTTCATGTTAAACTGATGGATAATATTTATTTTGTTTACAGATTCTGTTTGTATCTTTAGGAAATCTGAAAATAAGGAGGATTACTGCACATATCCCGTATTACCCATGCTGTCTGTTAAAGTTGCAAGACCTCTTTCACCAGAACGAAAATTCTTGCTATATTGGGCGTGTTTCAGTTTTACAATATATAGTTATGAGTTGGACTCAACCAAGACCAAATGCATATTACTACTTATATAATACCAATGCTTTCATGAAAAACTACATCAAACCATTTAAGAAACAAACAATCCTATGCTATCGCGAACGACAGGAAAACCCGAAAGCTAAAGGCATTCAAGGACAAGACATGAAGGTAAACGAACTTATAGTAAAAGTGGTTCCAAAATAATTGAATAAAAGTCTCCAATTTTTCACAAAGTACAAAATACAATGAAGTTGACTCTCTTTTGGAAGATGTTTGTGACGAACGGAACGAAAGTAATCATCTTATCACAGAAAATACATATAGAACGGAAATGGAAAAAATGCAAATATAATAAAGACGAAACAGAACGCAACATAAAATTATTTTGATTTGTAAGATAAAGAAACTCAATGATGGACATCTTTGACGCCCTTTGTATCGACACGTTTTCCTATTAGATGTTGCGAAATGTTAATGCGTCCGGCATGAAATATCTTTGTTGGAACAGCAACTTTTAGTTGTTTCATTGGCATGAAATCTTAATCCAAAAAAATAATTGTTTCCTCGGAGTAACATTTCTAGTTGGGTTCGAGTGTAATATTTTCGAGTGGTAAAAATACAGGAGAATAAAACCGGATCAAAACACAAAAGGAAAAGGGAAGACAAAAGAGAAAAGGAAAGGAAAAAAACCGAATAGGGCTGAATTAGACGAGTAGTACGTCTTTCAGAGTAGTTGTCAGGAAAAATAAGTATTATCATTTTGAGGTTAGTACCAGGCTTAACTTCAAACTTTGATTCAATCACGAAATGAAAAGCTTTCGGGTATTTTCGACTGATTTTCAGACAGTTTTTTCCCCGTTGCATTCGTTTATAAATTTCTGAAACCATGATTCACTTTTTCCATATGCAATATACTTTAACCATATAATTTTCATCAACTAGATCAATCATTATGAACGTTCTGTGGGAACACCATGTTTCGTAGATAGGAAAAATAAATCAAATAAATCCGTTTGACATGTTTGTACTTCACCTTGCTACGTAATCATATTTGCTTAAATTGTAAAATGCCAATTTGTTGTTTCCTAAGATAATGTACCATCAATATCTCATGCACTCATTATTCTATTTATTTGTTATTTTTACTATTTTCACAGTCTATCAAATCTTTATGTCGTCGTATGAAACTGTACTATTTTCCGTTTTATTTAACTGGAAATAAAATCTCAGTCAACTTGTATCCTTACTTTTGAATGTGAAATTGTTATATCTTTTGATACAACAAAAGCATCTTGCATAAATGACAGCATCATCATTTGTAACTGGATGCTGGTACTACTGATCTCCCTTGTTAAGCCGCCAGTACCATGCGAACAAAAATATAATTTATTTAGAGATATAATTTATATCTAGCTGCTTAACGATGCCTGAACTACTGGTTCCAAGTAAATCTAAATATGAAACATATTATATATATTTTTGATTAACGATTTGTATTCCATTTTCATCATTATGAGTGCACAGAATATTGTGAGTGACAGTGAATGCTATATATTGTGCGGTATGGAAGAAAATCCGCCCTTTTGTCAGCACACACAAACACCAAACGTAATTAAACAGTGACAGGGATAACCAAAATAAATAAAAACTACGGAATTGTCTGTAAGCCTTACATCCTTTCAAAAGATTGTTTCAAGAAATGACATAGAATTGTTAGCATTTTTGAAGGAAGATATCACAATTTATATAATTTAGTTTTCATACCTGCTGTACATGTACACGAACAAGGCTAATAGGATTCCTTTGTAACGAATGTGAAAGCTAACATCGTTTCGTAGGATTTCCTACAAAACCGCCAGAATTTTACAAGATAACAAGTAACTATCACATATTTCAATCTGAGTGAAAATTGACTCTTTACGAGAAACGTGTTACTGCATGAATTCAAAAGTATAAAGTTTACCAACCACGGAGCTCAAAAAGAGTCTGATAGAAAACAAAACTGTAGACCATGTCAGTAATTAGTTGCTAACTTACGCAATAGCATAGTGAAAAAGTGAATTTTAAAATTGATAAAATTAGTGAGATAAATTTTAATTTTCGATCGCTTTTTTTTTTTATTAACTGCGATATCATATATCCCGCGAAATATATTTGTTTTACAGTAACAGATGATGCAACGACACTCAGTATAGCAATGGAACTGATCCAAAGATAAAGACACGACTATATATCATATGACAAAGATTACCGCCAATATCTATGCTTTACTCCATCTGAACAATAATAAAATTTGAAACGAATTACTATATTTGTGTGTTTTGTATTTAATCTCTAAGGCGTTATATTTGATTTTATGTTGGTTTCTTTATAATGCCGACAATATCCATGTTATATAACGATTCTACGTCAGCCATTTACGTCATTTGAGCTTTTCGACAACACCGTTATTACAGCATCAACCGGCAGCTTAATAGAGGTATAAAAATAACCAAGGATCATATCGAAATCTTAAATGCAACACGAAATGTGAAACGCCATTGAAATAGCAATTGCATCAGGCAATAAATCCAGAGATTGACATTCAGTTCTTCCGTAGTGCTGAGTAAAAAAACTTAAACAGATCTGATTATGAAGTATCTTCAATAACCGTTTATTTAATTTGATATCAATGTCATGGTTCTCGAAGGTTACTTATTTTTCTTTAAACATCTGGAGAACTGAAATCGTACATAAATGTAAAGACCCCACTGCGCTGTGGTTTTCTGTTTATACAGTAACGACGCCTTAATTCGCTTTGGATATCACTATAAATTGTAACACAGATGGGCAAGAACACGATTGACCAGGATGCTCAGTCGGTTAGAGCGGTGGTATACTTATCTGAAGTGCAGGGTTCAAATCCTGGTCTAGTCTTGCCGATTTGTTTTACACTCAGACCATTGATTTTTATTATTTGTTTTAAAAATATCATCTTCCTAATTTTTTCATGAAAGTGTCACGAAAATTTCAGAAACGATTGATCAAAGTAATAGTGATGCCGGATGTAACCGTTTCACATGCGTAGTTACAGTAACTGGCAATGCCTGAACGAAACCTAGACTTAAGTAATAAATAAATAATAAATGAATTTTCTTAACGTCGTGTACATTGTCAACAACAAACATTAGCTCTGTTTAATCACGACGTCGCTGAGGTGTGGGAAATGTTGTTTTCGTGTTGGAAAGCCACATCAAATGATGTATTAAATAAATATTGCTATTCCGATATACCTTTTTTGTTTTCGATGCCTTAGTTCCATAGTAAGGGACCATGATGTCCCAATAAAAAATGTATGCCGAGCATTAACGATATGATACACAGCACATGGGACTTTTATCGTGATAGACATTGAATATTTTACACCGGATCTCGTTTTTTGATAACATCCCAATTTACAGAGGAAAATAATACAAAAAAGGGATATAAGAACAAAGTGACAAACTATATTAGCGTCTGTCTTTTGTTGATTAAACCGGAAGTCTGATCCCCCACAACCGTTATTCTATAGGATTGATGCTATTTTGCCATGCTATGTAAATACAAATATAAGCCTCCACTTTTTATCTCTGGATCAAAACTTGCCAATTACCTTTCACCCACAGTATTTGTTAATTGATTTGATGGCCTCTATTGTTAATAAACAAATGTTAAGTACAGCATTTCTAAATTTTACATATACTCTGATGAGAAAAAACACAACGGTCTTACAATATTTGATGACATCAATTCATCACACATGGAGTACTTAAATCACGAGGTATAGATAAGTGTGGTTAGCAAACAGTTTAAACGATATTTGACAACACTTAACCCTACTTAATTACACATTAGATACGGTATATTAGCATTACAAAAAACGAAAATTAATCTTTATATGAATCGTTGTACACCTGTTCACTTCATCTTGTTATAATATACTATAGAATTTGATTTATTCTGTTTCATTGGACTGTTTCAATTTCCTAGAAACCTTGTGTATAGGTCTTTAAGTACGGCAACACTACTCCACATATATATGGGATCGGCTGTGCGTAGTATAATGCGGATTATGTAGTGTTACCCACATCTGTCAATTTCACGACTTACGTACGTGTCCAATGTCTGCACAGACACTGTTTTCAGTAGGCATGTCGTTACACCCGTGGTCAACGGTGTAATTCAGATCACCGGAAGTGAGTCCCTGGGTAGATGTACATGCAAGTCATCATTTAAGTCGTCATCCTGAGGTGTCTGTTCGGAAGGGGCATAACAAACCTTCATGTAAGCAGCTGTTCAGAACCTTATAAGCTCAACCATTTGAAACAAATGTTCAAAATTGGAGTATTGAGAAACAGCGGGAAATTTAAAAGCATGTTTATTTCTTTAGTAAGCTTTTATCGACAGTCTTTCTGTAATCGCTTAGATGCAGTTGAATTATGAATTAAATATTTGTGAATTGATCAGAAACAATTTGTACTCTAACGTGTCATTAAAGTAATAATGATATTGACAAATTGTCCAACGTAGGTTTTTTCAGTTTCGTATTGCTGGTTGATGCTTATATCATTTTGAAATGTTATGTGGGCGGTAAGTTAAACATGTAGGTGGAGAATTGCGCTGTCAACCTGACACTGGCAGGCTTATATATGGTCTGACGTAATGTATCGTGCTGTTGTTGTTGATAATGACACCATACCGAAGCGGGTACACCGTCAGCTGTCTTGTACGCCTTAATCGATCCTGCTGATTTTTATGTATATCAACGAATGAAGTTATTTCTAATTACATAATCACACAATAGTTGATTATATAAATGAATGGTTAGTGGCTCTTTATATTATATTACATCTTATGAACACTTACCAATCACATTTGTGTTTAGAACTAGTGTGCATGGACATGATTGTGTTTGCTCATATATTTTTTTTTAGCAAAGGTTAAGAAATAAATGCCTGGAATGCCTATTTTGTTTATAAACAAAATCTTCAAGGTGCTTGTGTATTTTGATAGAAATATATTGTATATGTTAAAAGTCCATACTTCATCTTTGGCGAAATTCGAAAATGACATTGAACATTGCGCTCAAATGAAGTCGAACACGGTATATTTGCGTACAGAAATATCAACCAGAAATGTGACAAGGATAATGTTTTAAAAAAAATCCTTTTGTTTGGTTTAAATCGGTAGGAATTTCATTTGTTAGGTTATATTTCATTTTTTTTGTCATTACCATATACTGTTTTGTTATTACATTAAATCATAATTTCGATTAGATGTAAATACATTGAAATCTCTATTGTTACATTGACAGTTAAACAATGTCAGCTAATTGTCAAACCATTGTTATTTATCTTCTAGAGGTTTCACCATTCGTTATCAGCATTGAAAGTACTGGTGCATGATGAGTATGATTATGATGTCATATTCACCTACTTGTAAAGGTGACATACAATAAGAAACTGTACAACCTTTCAATAGAATTACTCATACAAAGTCCAACACAACAAAGACATCTCGTCATTGCCATCAATAATAAACTCCTGTTATCAATGATGATATAAAGATAATGACAATAGAAACAAAACAACACAAAACGACAGTGTGAAGTTATCTAAAAATGATCGGTATCTTTGCACATTCACTGTAAGACGACACGTAAGAATTTCTAAAAAACCCGGTTTTCCTGTAGGACAAAATACAGCTTGCTGAAAGGATAAGCTACACTACCGCTCGAAAGATTATTCTACACTCGTAGAATAACAACCGCGAGTTTAACCTTTGATCCGATCTAAAGTGTTAAATGTTTTTGTTATCGAACCGCTATCAATTATAGTTGAAACATAGGACGATTTACTTGTATAGAAACAAATCAAGCAACTGTTTAATAATCACGTCCAGCTGATCGAAGAGTCGAAATCGGCAACCCTCGCACGCACACTTGACGAACAAGCTGCCATCTAATGGGCATTCCATACAGGGAACAGTATTATCTGTAGGCAAGAGACAACATATGCCGGAATCGGGAAGATTTAGGACATTAATATTGCTAAAAATGGAGCACGTTTGAGAAGAAAAAAAATCATTTGTGTCTTTATATATCAGTCGCATCCTTATGTCTGTCATACTTCAGGTTTTATTTTGTCTTGAGGGAACAAACACATTACAAAGGAATCCCGCTTTAGACAACTTCTACATATGTCTGCTACCCACACCTTATAGGTACATATGGTAAATTATCATTATTAACGAAAAATTACACCCCCGTTCCTCAAAAGTAACAAAATAGCCTTCCATTTCTTAAAATATTAATGAGCTAATCAAGAAACAAAAAACCTAGGCAAGTCCTTAAAGTTCACATTCTGATGTATCAACAAGGTGTTGTCTTTGAAAAACAATAATGTTTATGACCACACTCTCATGCGGTTGCAAGCAGGCAACCACAGACATTCCAAATTGAGTCATGTACCTGGACCTTTGCTTACAACTTGACAAACAGGGACGGCTTTCTAGTCGTGAAATATGTCTTTCTTCATAATAACATCCCTGCTTCTCGAGCCTGTGGTGTTTACATGTCGCATTTGATTTTGGTACTCAAGGACTTGCACCGACTATTATGACAGTCGTAATATATATTGACTGCTGACGTACATACTTACAACACAGGGTTTCCAACGAAGCAAGTTGATGACGCCTATCGACAAATTGTATGGTCGCTATAATGATATCATCCTATGTCTTTGAGGAAACATTTTGTATTTTCATCCTTGTGCCCTGTGGTCACTACCCGAGATGTCGCTATCAGGATGTGCCATTACTAGGATTTGACCTAGATTTACACAGAGGGTGATGTCGATGAAGCAGAAGACGGTTGCCCTTCCGGAATTTCTAGTCTTAATTGCGTTGTACCTTGCCAAGGGTCTCCGTGTAAATCTTTCCTCTGTTCTTTTTTTGATAGTATTACTTCATTGACACTTAAGTGTTCCCTTGCTCTCATAATGGTGCAGAAATCGTTTATCATTCTAGAGCTTTCAGGTTTTGCCGTCGGTTAATTTCACCAATTCAAATTGTGTCTCCTATTGTTTTGGTGTTTTTTGTTATAGATCGTGATTTAAGATTTTATCCGCGTGCATTGACGTTAAATTAATTGTACAGTTATTGTTCCATAGGATTGTGTATCGAACAAGAAAATACAAATAAATTTATATTAATATCATCAACAGAGGAAATTTATTGTTTCAAAATAAAAAGTATGATGACATCTATTCGACATTTGCCAACACAATCTCCTGAAAATGAGTTACAAAGAATAGATCACCAGATAATACTATCAATTTGATATTGAGTATTGAATCAAACATACCCCTTTGGTTGCTTAATTTAGTCTTCACTTAGAATGTGCAGAAGGCAGGATGTAACACGCGGGTTGGCCTAAAATCAACCAAGTTTTCAAAAAAGAAGAAAACAAGAATTTTAACTAAATTAATATGCATTCTATTACATGTACCTGATAACTAATAATCAAAGACAGAATATGGATCTGTTAATTACTCAGAGACAGAGAAAGAACCAAACACTTTGATCTTTGTATGTAATCCCACTCCGCTACAGGAGCTGTTTTTGCACAAATGCGCACTTGATATTTCAAAGATATCGCCTGATTGACTTGCTTAACTCACTAAAGCCTAGAGAGCGGAGAAGATATGTGGTATAACTCTGATAGTTGTACGTGCAAGATATCTCAACAATATCAGTGATGAAGTGTTACTCGTATTGTCAAGAACTATAGCCAGACAAGGCATTAATATTATAAGGTTATGTAGAGATAAAACGATAATTCTACCTCAACACAGAACAAGTTATTAACTTGAAGTCGACACTTAAACATAAGATACAATAACTACCACGAAAAAAAGATAAATAACATCTCCCCTTTCCTACAGCCCTCACCCCTCTGATGAAACGGTAAAGATATTTTAAACGAATTGGAAGTATAAATGACATCTAATTAGACATGAAATTCGAAAGGATTTGCAAAAACGACATGTATGTGTATGGATCAAGTCCAACACCTTCATTCCACACATATGATTTTATTAGTCAATATCTGTTATATATACCCTACGTAAGTCGATACTTGCTCATCCAGGATTTGTCATGTATACAGGCAGGGGACCACGGCTTGTATTTCCTTACTCTATTTACCACCTGTCAGGTAGATTAAATGTTAATGTGCTCCAGTGCCTGGCAGGCGAACCAAACCATTACCTGTAACACATGTAAATACTGTATCAAATAACTGTTGAATGTATCGAACATGTCAATAATAGATTGTACCATGTAATACATGGTTTGATATTTAGGGAGTGGCTTTTATCTTTATATTGGGTATGTATTTGTGTCTCCTTCGTTCCGAATATCATTCTTTTGTATTCACCTTTGTTCCTATGTGTATTCCTGTGTGATGACGCGGTGGTATTTCTTGTTGTCTAGTTAACTAAAGTACAATGACCATTGTAAATTAATTTTTTATAATCTAATCGAAAGAAACCATGACTATGAGACTGTTTTCATGATGTTACTAACAAATTAGTCAATATGTAGAACAAGGATGATTGAGAACAAATTTGAAGTAACATGTGTTACCGCACAACGCACAAAAATAGCGTGTGCACATAGTGCATACATCGTGAACACACCATCCGCACATCGTCTACACATGTTGCGCAAACTGTGTGATTTAACAATCATTCGCCCCGTTGTGTGGTTCTCACCGTACAAATATGCAAGTTTGTAAAATTGGATGATCGATATTACGGATTGAAAAAGATCCGGAACCCTCATATGGAATAAGGAACGTTGTGGTATATAGCTCCCCTTCACCTGGATTGTCATACCTTGGCAAGTTACCTAAGTGCCCCGGTTGGGGAAACTACGGTCCAGGTACAGGTACAAAGTGTCTATGTTTACCTGTATACGTGACCGTGTGAATTTGTGTGATTTTACATATGTCAATTTGGGTCGTTCAAAAAACACCGAAAACTAGATTTCTAAATTTAAGAAAATAAACATAGAAAGATCAGCTTATATATGTAGCTAAGTTTTAGAAATAAACCTAAAAAATAAGTTTTAATGTCTAAACACGAAGCGGTATATATTGCTTAGCCATTTCTCAATT
Organism: Mizuhopecten yessoensis; assembly: GCF_002113885.1. NCBI lineage: Eukaryota > Metazoa > Mollusca > Bivalvia > Pectinida > Pectinidae > Mizuhopecten > Mizuhopecten yessoensis. The sequence continues at coordinate 694,470 of NW_018408916.1, forward strand.
TACACCAACCAAGATTGTCATCGCACAACGTTCGTCCATCGTCCGCACAAATGTGCGCCAGCAATTATCGTTCATATACGTATCGTTTGCACATCATGCACTCATCGTGTAACGTTGTGCGATCCCGCAACTGTACTTTAACCTAAAATTGCAATTAAACCAAGGAGGCAAACACTTGATCATAAATAGCATTCGGAACACTTTGTGCTAGTTAAGTCATTAACTTTATCTTACTCGGTCCTTAATATCGTGATGCTCACGCGACACTAAATTGTGATTTGACCGCCCCCTCCCCCCCC
>NW_018408916.1:694789-735777 GCF_002113885.1 Mizuhopecten yessoensis
CCCCCTCCCTCCCTCCCTCGAAAAAAGCCGTGTTACACAATGTATCGAATGTCTATCGTCATACTGTCGCCGGAGACTATAATATACATTTTTTGTTATTTTGATATCAACAATTGTTTCCAAACGTTAGCAAAGTACAACAAACTTTTGACAGAGACTCGCAAACTTGTTGATTCGTTTCCCAAGATGTTGTCTAATATAGTATTGTAATGGTATGTAGTTTCTATACCAGCTATTTTATGCTGAAACAGCATACGACATTCCCCCAGAGCAGCCTCTTACAACTTTCCCAATCGCACGAAATCCCCCACACATATCCCCATTCCCCGATGTGTCACATTAACAATCGATTGCCTGTCAAGCACTGAATGTATGGTGTGCGTAGTAATACATCGGTACTTCCGCTGAGCGCGTCGGTGTGTCCGGTGTCACGGCGTTATATGTCTTTAAAATGTCTGATTGTAAAACTTTGAGTAGATCATGGTGACGATGTGAACACAGCATACTCCCGCTTCATACAAGCTAATGGGGTTATCAACAGGATACGAGGGATTACACTGGGATGCAGAGCTTTGTCAGACGGAATATACTCTGCAGTTCAAAGTACATCAGACGAAATCGTGCAATAATATAACTAATGTCAAATAGTTTACTTTCAGAAGGCGTGATGCTAAACTTGTCAAACTGTGTTATATAAACAAAGTGTAACGTTACAGTGTAAATCTAGAGGAGGTCCATCAGTATTATTCATAACAGCGGCAGAGCTTTCGCTCTTCACATTTAACAACGGAACGTTCTGATCGTTTCTACGCCGATACAGGCAGTCGTTTAAATTGAACACACAAAATAAGCAGTTGGTGATGTCAACCATCTTCGTTTTAATCAGTCAGAAACATCTTTTGCCGATTACATCTCGCAGTTCTATGCATGTAGCATTATTGAACCACTTGAAACGAGATCTAAATTATGTAGGTATAATCTTCATTTTATCCAATTTATTTTACATAAGTAGACTTATGTTTAGCTGGTAATGAAATAAAAGCCAAATCTATGCAAGACATGCTACTAAATGGTATTCTGGAGTGCACGATCGTGCATGCGAGGGCAACTGGCCGACCAATTGCCAACAAAAAATGTATTGTGTGATAAGATGCAATTTAGATGTTTGCAAAATCTTCTACCAAACGACCCGTGCTAAGTAAAGAAGTCCCAAGGTTTACCGTAACCTACTTATCAACAAGTATATCACTTAAATAGTGACAAAATTGGTAACACACACACACATTAATCATTATTCATGTACAATAAGCCGTTCTTTTGAGTCCAAGAAGAAGGACACAGCTCTATGTGTAATATATTTTTGAATATTTTCTCTGTGACCATATTTGATATGTAGAATAACATTTCTGCGTCTAACTTTTATCTTTAATTTTGTTATATTTGAGTAACAGTACTCCGCACAAATCAGTAATGTTTTTTTTATATATTTTTGAAATAAAGTAACAGATGACTCCTTATTGAGGATTAAAGGACGCCAAGTGGTAGAAAACTATAGTGTCTCCAACATTGGAAGATGCAATTAATCCTGGTACGGTTTATATGAAACGTTAGTTGAAGAACTGCACATCTGAAAATGATATTCTGGTGGATGTTTTATTACCTCGTTCATACAGACAACAATTGCCAACTCCCCATATCTAGCCAAAATTGGGATCCAAAGATGTCAAGTTATCGAAAATTATAGTGTCTTTAAGGGTCAAAGTTGAAATTCATCGTTTTCATGAAATAGTGGTTATAACTGTTTATCTATTGCAACCGAAAGTCTTCAAATTGTACCGAAGTAAATGAAAAGACCATATGGTGTAGTATCTGTTAACTTTATTTGCATTTCTGGGTATATTTGCCAAATATAAGTAAAAACCTTCTTTCTTTCACATTTCTAGTGATTATTTGATATCAAATCTTATACATGGCATCGCCATTGCTTAATGCGTTATTCTCGTTAAATTACAATTGTTTCGCCCACCACCAAGTCTCCCTTTACATACTAAATAACGGACCTTAATACATGTATCTGTCGTCTCTCTTACTCTTTATCATAGATGTCGTCTTATCTCAATAGCATTAAATTACCCTGTTCTCAAGTTACACTTAAAACATATTGCTTACGGTTATATCCGATTCCTACACGATGAAAAGAAAAAACAGAAGATTGCGAAAATAGCTTTATTTTTCGACTATCACAACGCCCTACAAGAACTTACTTTCTGAAGGTATTATTTTCAGTATCTAATTTATTGTCAGCTGTTTTTACAGTCTGTACACTTTGATACAAAGTGGTTTTGTTGTTGTGCTGTTGCTAGACACACTGTTTTGTTGAGAAAAAATAATTCCTTTCCTTGATTGAAATTGGTTTCAATTTGCAAAGACTTGGTTATCATACACGTTTATGAATATCAGTACCTATATTTATACGCAAAGAGCAGTAAAGCTGCTACATCAAGTACGAAGATAAGATCACCTACGTCATTATCGCTTGATATCAACTTTACTGTAATCACGTACTGTTACAATCATGGAACGCGATTTTTGGCGAGAAATTGTTGAGTTTAGAAGTGTGAAATCGCGCGATACGTGATATCCTCTGTTGTAGTGATTTTATTTTGAACTGAATCTGTATCAGGCGACTATGTTTGTACTTCTCAATATGATGGCTACGTAATACAGTTTGAATGTTTTATGTTAACAATTTTGCTAAAATGATGTGTTTTTTCTGAAATGCAAAAATTGATGTTTTAACATGTTTCTTAAGTACATGCATGTGACTTCCTGTGGAACAAAGTTGAATTATACCAAACGGTAACCCGCTTGGACTAGTTGTGATATAACGTTGATACGAAAAGACCATAACAAGAACCGGATGAACATCAAAACAAAAATTATGACATAGAAATAACTGTACTAGGAAAATATCTTTTAATGTAATAATTTTATCCTGAATTGAATAAATCTCACTATTGTTAGGATAGTGTAACACTTGCGTATCCACTTGTTGCGTATAATGCATTATCATTATATTGGCGTTGAGATCTTTGGATGAATAACCTTGTTCATTCAAGCTCGAGGTTTTTTTTTATGACATTTACAATCTTCACAGATCAACACTAATTCTCATGGTTTTTGTTCTTTCTTCTGGTGTGTTCATTACGGAAAGGTGTAAATGAGGAAAAGACGATAAAACATTTTACAATAGGTTTCGAAATAAGATATTGCATTTATGTAGTTGGTGTGTCAAGAAATAAAAAGTTACCATTGACTCTTTACCTGACAGATTGTTTGATATTCATTACCATTAATTTTAACTCTAAGGTGTTTGGGACGAGCAAGGAAAGAAACTGTATGTCTAGCGCACGTACACATCTGAAAATCAATAGCTAAATGCATTTAAAAGGTTGAAAATTTTCGTAGCACACGGGAAACAAATAAGAGTGGTTTCCCTTTCAACATTGTGAAATTGAACTTTTGAAATTTTTCGAATATTTTCTCCAAATAAAAATAAAACCTGTGCAGGCATTAAAAACGTTTTTGATTTCTAATGACCAGGAAAATCTGCGCTCGGGATTCAGTTATTTAAACTTTCAGGAGCATATTAATGATAAAAAATCGGTGTTGTTTGAATAATTTATAAAAAAATGAAAACAAAAGATGTTTGTTATGGGACTGAAATCATTGCTCTTGAATATAAATATTTGAATATATTGTTTATGAATGCACTTGATAGAGCATCGTTACATTTAGTCTGTTTTATGTAATTTCAGTGGTCATTTGTGTTATGTTTGTCAAAACTATTTGTTGATTCTAACCTGTGTTCGCAAAATCAATTTGCTTATTATAAATATTAAAAAAAACTATAACAAATACTTTAAAAGTTCTGTGATGTTGTAATTTTAGGATACACATGTTCTTCTTTCCAGTTTATGTATTAGTTCTGTTGAAAACAACCGGACTTTTTACCGTCATTAGGTTTGAATTTTTACTCCACTAAATATGGAAATTCTTATGTAATATAAAATCAACGTTATTTAGAAATAGCTAAATAGGATATTCCACAGCGAAGACATATCCCATCGTTTCTTTTTGATCGCATGGAATATCAAGATATAATTTACGATACTTTATTATCTTTTTCAACACTATATGTAAATGTAAAGTGTCCGTATGTAAATGTATATAAGTGTCATAAAACGAATAAAACAAAAACCGGATGTATTTTCGACACGGGAATATCGATATAATTACGTTAAGATCTGTCTTGATCTGTGATGATCCTCTCTCATTAAGAACATATACATAGTCCAGATTTCTATTTAGCAAGAAATTGTTTACATAACAAGCATTGCCATCATGTCTTCATATATCTATACAAAGACCTGGCAGTTGTTTCGTACTTGCACTACAATGCTCTGGTGTCGGGGAAGAAATGGCTGATTCTGACATGCGCGTGTCCTGACACCGTCACCACCCTGTATATGGTAATGGTTCTTCCGTCTCTTGCATTTCCTGTTCAAATATACGCCCTGCCAGTATTGTTTGATAGCATTCTGTTTGTCCTCCTCTGATAGTGTAACTGTACATAGGGGATGGGCGTTGTCCTCTGTTTGACGCACACGTTGACGTGACATCGGGGGGAAGTCGAGGTCTCCACTCAGTGACTTTAAGGAAGACGTTGTTGAAGACCCTGTATTTATTTGGCATGAATCTATCTTAACTAGTAATTTGTTTTGTAGTTTATTTCTAATTTTGTATTTATTTGTTAATTGTTTTTATTTCTGCGTTTGTGTAATTATGTGTTCATCTTCCTCTTTTTCTTTTATATTTCGTTTTTGTACTTTTAACTTCTTTGCTTTTTTTACCATTCGAACAATTATATGTTCTTTGTCTTTTAAAGGTTCAAAAAGAAACTCCGACGAATTACTTCAACCACGTGTAAGCAGGAACAGTCATGACATTAAACATCGACTTTGAAAAACAAAATGTCGGTAAAATGATTTCTTCCGTTGCTCGCACAGTCCATGTTGAAGCTTTCAGTAAGGGTTATGACAAGTTCATTGCTCAGTAACATTGCTTCTGTCACCGGTTACATTTGGATGACTTTGTCAATGTGTGTGCTATCGACGAGTGTGTTATACAGTTTAGCATTGTTAATACATGTAGATGTGCTATGTTACAACTACACGGTTGACATGTCATTTACTGACTTACAGTAACTGTTGTGTTGTCCGAAAAACATGAATTAGTATTGACTTAAATACAAATGTTCCCTTATTCTCGATATTGAAGTGTCTCTGTCGTCAGTGCAAACGATATTCCTGGTTAGCCTAACGCGCCAAAAGCCTTTTGCTTCTAACAATTGCCTCATGCTATTTGAGCTTCAAAATGACGCTGATCAAATTCCGTCCATAGCTTTATGAATGCAGTTATGTATGTATTTATGTAACTGTGAGATGACAGTATTATCGATTCACAGGGACATGTAGTATCCCAGCAGGGATATTCATTAATGTAATGGCAATTAAAGGTGAATTTCTTTAAAATGTTGATATATCTATTACCAAAATGATGACGTTTAAACCCTTAAAATGCACAGTGATCCGATCCATTCAGTATGGAGTGCTTCCATCATCAAGATCAACATTATTCGGAGCTGCAAACTGATGCATTTTGAAGCATAACAAACGTAATAAACAATAATTACGTACCAGAATGCTTTTATTAGTTAGACATCCATGATTCTGAAAATATTATAGTGACTCATTGATCAAAATCAACGATAAGTGAAGAGAAACAATTTCAGAGACATGTGTACAAAAATATTTTCCAATATTTTTTATTTTGTTTTTAAATTGATTATATTTTTTTTCCAAAATAATCCAATATTTGTTTTTCTGAGAGTTCAACTGAAAAACTCAAGCATTAAAATGTCGAGATTCCTTTGGTAGGTAACAACAGTGATATTTAAACCAGATAGTTAGCCACATTTACGTAATAACACAGCCTAAAATAATTACCTTTTCGTGAGACACAGTGTTATTGTTGTTGGCCAACTCAATTTCCACAGTGTGAATTTGATATCCAGTAATGCATTTGTTATTTCATGGGATGACCAATGATCGCAAGCTCGAAAGTTAATAGTCCTTAATGAGGTAAACTGTGCACCTGATTGAGTTACACACAAGAGTTGGCTGGAGGCTGTCGACTCATAATCCTCACAATTAATTGATAATGACGTCGTTTCTAATTTCATTAAAAGTTTTATTATTTCGTCATTATTGATGTTTTTTAAATTGTGTCCAACATAATAAAGTATCAAAACAACCCCTCTGTTGGGTAATCTTAATATCGCTCACGCTCTATCGTCTGGCGCAGGTATAAATTCGGTAGCCTCCAGTGTGATTTTATAATTCTAGTTTCCCAGGCATTTATTAACCACATTGTGACGTTGATACTTTGTACAGATCTTTAAGGTACGTTTTTCTCTATTACGAACGATCGTGCTCCCCCACCGCCGCTGACCTTTTTCTTCTGAAATGAGAAAAAGTAGTTATTTGTTAGAAGAGAATGTATATATAGTATAAATATATACCCAAGAGCTATTGGATTAAAAAGTTTAACAAATAAAATGCAGACATGACAATTTTCACGCGGTTTATTTTTGTTTTTTTAATGTGATTGGTATTGAGGTGTTCATTTCTGATATATGTTTGTACAATTGGGGTTATCTTAGAAAACAAATGAGGAGGATTTAATGTTTCCAAAGCAAAAGTTTGCATTTAAAGTGTAATAAGATATCTCAAAATAACTAAATTATTTGCGAGTTTATCAATGTTTGACAATTCCACGTTATATCCACAAAGGATAGAAGTGTAAGAGTTATCTTCTTATGGACACTTGTTGATTATGACGCACTGACACAATTGAAAGTCTCTTGACTCTGCAATTGTTACAACGCGTTACAGACCCTCTTCGTTTTTTATGGATAAATATTCGAAGAGCATGCTTTTGAAACCACTGAAATGGTTTAGTGGCAGTAACAAAGCATAGTATTCCGGATCCGTTAACGAGGTAAGCGGAGGATTGTATACTAAAAGAAGATAGTCGGTAGCCCCTAGTGTGATTTTATCATCGGTTTCTAAGATATAAGCACGTGATTACTGACTGGACATAGAATAATTAATACAGGTGTATAATGTATTATGAATTTTATGAAAGGGGTGAGAAAATCTTTGGAAAAGTAATTAACAAAGGCAGCCGGTTCGGAAATTTAATTATTTTCCCAACATTTTCGTATCCCGAGTAATATGTTCAGCTACAATATATACACATATAGCTGATATATCTGTTCCACCAGAAATTACGTTGTATTAACATCGGTGTCTATGCGACACATATCATCCTACTGTTGAATTTAGACACTTTATTTCGTGTGCAATATGATATATGATTCCTCGTGTGTGTATTTTACCGAAAAATAGTGCACAGCTGCTATTATAAATTTTCGTTGCTGCAGCCAATGGTAATGGTCTTTAATTCGACGTAAATGTTTGTCGAAACGATTAGAAATGTACATGCACGCGTGAACCTTCCTCGATAATACTCACTGATCTAGGACAAGTCACAGACGGTGAACGGCTCATTTGTTTGCATTTGTCATACACGGCAAAGGTGTTTCGAGGGACATGGCACGTGCATAGTTGATTGTCAAATAATTAATTTATATATTTAAGCCAATGTGAAGTATATTAACCTGTACTATCTTAAGAGATCGTATACGCAATATCACATGTAAATGCTTACCTGTAGCATCTAAACAGACCGGGTAAGCTGCTCTCTACACATAATTTTTCAAGCAGTTTTAAAGTCTTCTCGCTGTCTGATTCTGTATCTGATCTGCGTTCTACTACAGGGTATACATCTATATCACTTTCAGAGTCTGTAAAAAATAAGTGAAAAGATCAAATTAAAATCTCTTGAATGCATTTTTAACCTACAGTAAAGCTTTCTTATCTAATAAGCTGGATATGGATTACATGCACTATTTTTATATTTTCTAATAAACACGTAATAACAGACAAGTACTCATTTTTCTGTTCCATTCTGAGAGCAGTTTTTCTGTAACGCGTGCTTAGCATTTACGTCAACAGCTTTCAACTAAAAACGCCTGTCGAGCGTTCGGTTTAAAATGTTACGAATTACCAATTTATGCGAAACGAAACGGTGTTAAATATATTATCAAACTAATACAAAAGTAAACGGTAAACATTACACATACCAGATCACGTCGATGGTAAATGTCAGAGTTACTTGTTAGAATGTAATTAAAAGTAAGGCCGTGGTCAAACTGTTGCTGGTAAATTAATTAGTACCGCTTTTGGCATGGCACAGGGACATAGAATGCAAAATCCAATATAATCCTATAGCACCCATTGGCACCCCTAATGGCACGCCCTTAGGTAGGGGGTACCTATCGACGTTGCAGATGTTTCAGCGTATACATCTCCTAGCAACCGCTTCCATTTAATAGGGGTGGGGTATTGATCGACTAGACGTCGTGTGAGGTTTTCGCTATATCAGCACATTTATTGATATCGCAACCGGTTCCACAGGGTCTAGAACTTACCTCAACCTATGCTACAAGTTAAAGAATAACGATTAGACGAATTTGTGTAGAACATTTATAGTATCATCCTCACGATAGAATTAAGATGGGTTCACATTTATCCTTACATTGATTACCTACTCTAGCATAGACATTAATACAATATTCACATACATGTATACACGAGATCCGTTTACCACCCGGGCTATATAACTCTGGTAATCTGTCTTTGATGGCACTCTCTTTCCCATAAAACAGGGTCTTGAAACTAGACCGTTATAGGGAAGCTCACTCTCTCACAAATCGGGTACGTCTGATGCGCGGAGCAAAAAGCTCAATTGTTTCGGCAAGTTACGCCATTTTACATAACCGATTTGAAGGATAATGAACTTGCCTAGAATGGTATGATTTAAAGACTATAGGATCATACAGGTGATTGCACTCCATGACGATGTGACAAAGCGGTATTTTTTTTATACTACTGGTAGGCATGATGTCACAACAATCTATAAAGTGTTGACTGTAAAAAGCCAATGCAGTCAACCGATACGGCCAGTAACTGGACAATAGGTGTGATTTATATAAACTGTTCAATATAGGTATTGTTTTATTTTAAAAATCACTAAAGCCAATTTATGTAAATTTTATTTCGATGAACATATAAACTATGCATAAATCAATTGCCTGTGCACAATGCTTCATAGTAAAGTATAGGTCGATTTATACATGTTATTATTTCTGTGCGGTTTGGTTATACTCGTTTCGTTTAAGAGTACACTTGCTTTTCACCTTTTATTTGTAAAATCAGAATTATTTTTTCTCAAACGAGCCAGTCTTTGAAGGACTCGCACAACTGAATCAGCCAATCAGCAAGTGTTTCATACGATTGTAATTCCTACCTAAAATGTATACAGTGCCCTGAGTCATTCAAATATGTCGTTCTTGACATATTTTATATTGACAGAAATCTACAGATGTTGAACTTTAGAAAAACGTATAGTTTTAATAGATTTTAATATGTGATGGCGGATTGATATGGGGTCAAATGTCAGGGGATATTCCCGTCCCACTTCCGGTTATCAAAAGCAGACGCCTATAGCGCTCTTGTGTTGCATTTCCGTTGCACTTTGGTAACGTTTCCATACAACTTGTGTAGACGTCCCTCCAACAACGGACGTGTACGGGTCTGTATGCATAGTATTACGTGTTCATGTTAGTGATATTGTTTCCAGATATCTAAATAGATATGCAAGATATATTGCAATCCAATTGAATGAAACTTAACATAAAATACATATGTAATAAACAGTTTAGCCTAATTGAGTCGAATCTGATGTTTCGAATATCCCTTTTTACTCGAACAGGTCATCTGCCTGCGACTATTACCTTGCATATACAGTTTTAACTTAACGAATATGCCGAGCGAACATTAGTCAAATATCACTATATAATAGATAAATTCTGTTTCAACCGTAAACGCTTCCCTTTCAGACCACAAAAAGTTTACTTTGTAAACATATGTAAGATCTGATTATAAAATGCGAAACCTTTGTTGAATAATTTAGATATCAATATCCAATGTGTATTAGAAACCAAAATAATCTACTGAGAAAAGCAGCTCAATGTGTGCTAATTCGTGGAGATTTATAGTAAGGTAAACTTTGTTACATTTTTCTATCGTTGGGTCATGTGTAATATTACATGGTTTTCAAATCTTACCTGGCTGCCATGAAAGTGGATATTGTCTCTGGTCCCCTCTTTTGCCAAAACGACCCTGTGGTCGCCATTGTGGTGCTCCGTCACCGACGGTCAATGTGACAAAGAACACTACACACAGCACTGTTATAATTTCTGCTAGTTTCATCGCCTGTAACAGTTAAGGAAGTAAATTATCTACCAATACAATGCTTAAACAACAGATAAGCATAACACCAGTCTTTTAAAAGTAAACCGACATTAGGATACATTTGTAACATATATAGGATTTTGTGCGATATATTTGTACCTGTCCTATAGGACGAATGCTTTTAATATTCCTATCATCTTCGACAGTATGTTTTCTAGTTAGAATTGTGTTACAAGATATTTTCTTAAATTTCAATCTTTGTTAATATCGATTGACTGAAATATCAATACATATATTTTCGGCTTGGCAAGGGAGCTTAAATGGTAATGGCCATATATGTGTGATGGTATCACTTTCACACAGAGTACTCCTTAGACCCTTATCTGTGTGTTTCCAGAGGTAATCTCTCCGCAGGCTAATGGTCTGAGAGTATCTTTCGAGTTGCTAAGAAGTATCGGTGGACGAGGAAGGGAGGACTCTTGTTGTAGATAAGGATCTATATCTGTCCCACATTTGCTCAATGACATAGATGGTCTCGCATCATCAAGTCAGCAAATAGTTTATATAATGATCTGTTTCATTGATAAAATAAACGTTAGTCGACTATCCTGACTAATCAATGACAAACAAACACTTTTGATATAGAAGGTTTAACATGGTGAGTCAACAACTCGTGGCATATCATGCAAGAACAAGCATTGACGCTATATAATGCCTGCCAACAAAAGTGCTTCCACTAACCACAAAATGTACATAGAACAGCGGTGAAGGATTCAGACGAGACAAACTATTACGCTAAGAAAACAGAGAACAGCTCCGCAGGAACACCAAATATTTGATCGGTCGATAAGGATATAGTATGATCCTGTGTGGCACTTTTGAGGATAATCAAATTGCAAAAGATCTTGGTAATCAACCATTGCTCGCGGATAATGGCGAACCGTAGTTTGAACAAGGATAAATGGGTGACTATGACACGTGGTATCCTTATATGGCCTGATTGTTAGGGGGAAATGGTTGTCAAGGCGCGGGAATCATCTTCATGACAATATTCCCCACGACAATTTACAACCGACTCAAAGTCCATGCCTTATCAACAGCAACTCTTTGTCGAAGTACATTATTCGATTTTTTTTATGAATCTTTTATGAATTTTAGAAGGACTTTTGCTACGTTTTAAAAAATGTCCCGTACTAATTTTATCATAATACAATCGTTACAGATATATTTTTCATAAATATACTCCAGACAATTTCAAACATGTCTGATCTTAAACACAATAAATGAAAGACAAACCTGTGCAATGCCTTAAGTAACAAAATGCCTACGTTTGGTTAAGTTACGGCAATAACTGTAATTAATTAAAAGACCTAACAGAGTAAATAAAAAGCGTATACTTCCCATTATTTCTTTCTAGATGAATATTCACAAGTTTTACACAAATGCCTGTTATATTAACATACATTTGCTAATATTTACATATTTTTTAACTAAATCAATTACTATAACAGTGTCTACTTACGGAAAAGCAAACGGAGGGTGCCATGTCTACCGTCTTCACGGAGTTAACAACCAGAACTCTAAATGCCTCCCAAATGCCAATGACATGTTGTTACAACGATAAATAATGGTAATGTATAAAATTATTGATGACAGTCACACTGTTTTGATACCAACATGAATCCATATTGAACTCGATGATCTCGATGAACAGATGCATGCGTCGGTTTCATCTAAATATGCTATTGATTCTTAGAATAAATAAGAGAGAAGTTTAATTAGGCCTATGATTCAGTTGTGCTAGAGTGATTATAGACACTTGAAGCAGTGTATCCAACAGTGATCGCGTCCTAGCAAAATTACTTAACAACAAAAATATTTAAATGGCCTTGAAAATGTGTTTGTTGTAACATCAATAAATCAGGTGGTTGAACCACGCCAATCTGATTCAAATAAAAGTTTTCCATCGTTCTCCCAATATATACTACCATGGTATCTTAATGGTTGAAATAGCTATATGATGACATATTGTATTTACTACCAAATTGTATAGGTGCCATCACGTGAGTCTTTTACGTTCATCTTACATATGATGCAATGTAAATATGATGCAATGCAATTAAACATAAAGCCCTAACGAGCTTCATGCGGTATGGATGTAACCGATTTGTGTTCATACCGGCATAAAAATAAATAAAAAAAATACGAAATTCAATTCCTATTTGTTTACCATAGAAATGTCAAATGTATTTGTGAACAGTGCCCGGATAAAAATTGTGAAGACAAAATATGATGTATAAAATATTATTATTAGACATACCATATATCGTTCACACCGAATTGGTATTTCTACTATTACATGTATCTTTGATTATGACGTTTCAGGAATCACTGGACTCTTAGTAACAGAATGGTCATTTACATAAGCATGACATTGCTGACACATAACAAATACACTACAGATAGCCGTGGAGGCGAACTCGAGACCGACCTAACACAATTAATCTAAGATGTATTGCTAGGAAACTGCGTGGCGTTCTAGACTAAACAAAGACGACCCAATACAATAGATAGTATGCGGAAAGGTTGATCCACTTGATTTGATTTCCTTCATTAATTACGTCAGGTGGTGATGGTTTCTAGGGGAGAGACAGCAGTTTGCCATTTTATCCAATACAAGACGAGCACGTCGTTGACACTTACTAAGAATTTAGCATTGAATGTTAATTTTTACCCTTAACAAATGATGCAAAAAATCAGTATTTATCGTTGAACAAACGATACATTGTTAAAAGGCTTCAGAATTTAGTAATTCTGTGAATACAAATATGTGAATCTTTCGTATTCTTGTCTTTAACTCCATTGTACGAGTCTTGACTACAAGATGATTTGATAAGTTTCAACCAGTTTTCGATATGGAGTGAAGTGTCTTTTTCAGCATAATACATGTACAATGCAAAATAATATGCCCGTTTTTTGCGTTTTATAACGAAATTGAAACAGAAGGAGAGAGAACGATAGACTATACAAAACTTGGCATAAACCTTATATATTTAAGAACGATGGCCAAAGGATAACTTCATATAGCCTCAAACATCCATATATATATATACCATCCTTGCCGAGCTGAGAACTGAAAAGAAACCAACGGACTTTTCCTTCTGTGAATATCAATTTACATTGCTCTCGCTAAACAAGAGACAATCTCCGTCAATGCTGATGTGTTTATATCACAGCATATACTGTAAAGTTGATACCAAGTCTTAAGAAAATCAGATTGACGCTTAGTGACAATTTGTTCGGCCAAGTTTATGATTTATCAAGTAATTAGCAAACGTTTATATTTAGGTAAGCAATCAATAGATCAAGATGTCTGTTACTTAAGTCGATATACAAGTTAAAGAAATAGAATGTGTAGTAATGGACATAACCTGAATACGTGTAACTTACAAAATATACATAAATGTATATATATCTGTAAGCAACCATTTGAATCATATGCATGTTACAAATACATATTGTGTATTGTTGTATATTAACTCAGAGAGGGGTACAACTCCCGCGTAGTATTGTCGCATGGCGTACGTATATATATATGTGTGTGTTATCTATAGAAGATGCAAAGTATGGAGTTACTAACACGATTTGCAGCAAACATGCTAATCTTTAGCCATTTAAAAACAAGAAAGAGATATGAAAAATAATATAGATCAAGGAAACATTTGTTTTATACATTTTACCTACGCATCGTAGATACGCATCATACTCTTTTATTGTGATGAACCCGAATCGTCTATCACATAGTTACAAGCATTTCATGTTTAAGACTAACGTCATGTGTGCGTTTATATATTTTGATAGTGTATATTATGCTCACCCGTCATTTCATTTTACCCATTTCTTCGGTTAACGACATTTTGATGTACAATTGTGTCTGGGAAAGATTACGAGCAAATGTGTATGATATGATACACACATAAAACTGAAACACAACAATAATGACATTCGATGTTGGTAGTCATGTATCGGAATTCAATATTGCTAATTGCTATGACTGGCCGAAATGTCTCCAATATGCCAGATAAAAGTAAACGGAAAGGTATATCAATTCCACTCTCATATAACGCCTAATGGCGCCTTGAGTCAATGAATCCAGACCTTTAAATTATTCAATCAACTTTTTGGACCACCCAAGTCTTCTCAAATGTCAGAATACATTTCAGTTTCTAAATACAATGTGTTGTCTCAATCGTACGGACATATTCTTAATTTCAGCTTCAGAAAAAAATCTCTATGTCATACATGTACACATAACTGTATACTATTGTTTAAGACAATACTACTGTAATCACACTATTGATAAGGGGAATACGAATTGGAATTGTAACCATAAGTTTCAGTTTTAAGTAAAAACATTCAATGATCATTTTGAAATAATTTCCAAGACATAGCTATAAAATGCATAAAAGCGCTTGTGATTAATATTTTGGTCCGACCGTACGCCATTCCGTGGAATATTTGTTATCGACTAGAGAGAGATTCGTTTATGAACTACATATCCCATTTACATTACACAAAATCACAGTTTATTTTTTATCGACCAACCTATAGGATTAAGGGTCCTTTAATGTTTCGTTATCGTACATTGTATACGCTAATTATTCACTTACGACGTGATTTGGCCATTTTGGTGGAATCAAGCGACGGCAGTATCAATAAACATGATATCAATGAGGCCTACACGGATATCGAATTATAACCACTATAAACATGCAATGAGAGCGGTTTATTGACATCGGAAAAATAATTGTTTGAAAATATTGAAAAGACAAAATCTACAAAGTGGCCTTTTCAAAATGTATTTTACGGGGGGCCTTCGGGACGTTTTTAAAATAAACATCTTAAAAAATGAGATCGAGCTAATACGAACGAACAATTTATATTTCAATCAGTTCGCCAATATTATGTAAAACAGAAATAAACGTCAGAAAGTTACAGAAGTACATAATTATTTATATCACAAATCGTATATGGTATGTAGGACCAAATGTTGAAGCTGAAGCTACCCATTTGTTTATGCTCAATGTAAATCTAAAAATATTGGTTCAAAAATATATTATCAATTTAATAAGATATGAGTTCTAATGATTTTTTTATAGGAAAGATTTCGATATGTCTACATGTTTGGTAAAGTTTGTCAATGATGTAATGGTTTCTTTTTCAGACGCGTTTTGAAAAATCATATCACTTGGAATTTGTTCGGACTGAAATCTTGTTATGCCTCAGCGAATTACCATAATCCTTACTGTATAAAACATTTAAATTTCAAAGAGATTTAAATGTACTTCTCGACATTCAAATAACCTTGTTGCAGAAATTTACTAGAACTCCTAATGATCGTTAAGCCATTTACGAATCGTCCCTCAGTTCATCTTCTCTAAAACAGTTGCCTTAAGTTTAGACATTAATTTGTGTTACTACTGTAAAACATATGTTTTAAAACCTTAATCCAGCTAACGTATGGAAAAAAATGCATTTTAAACGAACAATATGTCAGGCTTCAAATTCATTATAGATGTCAGGAGATGATGAATTCTTACCTTTTACCGAAGAATGCTCACTGACTAGACAGACGTAAGATGTTGTTTCCTTGGCGAGTGCAACAGCGGTCTTATCATACCATGAGGTGGGAAGTCATTTAAAATCATAAGAAATATTCCAACATATCAAGGTATCTGATCACTTTGGGGAAATCTGTCCCTATGATGCTGTCTTCACTGAGACCTCCGGTAATATAATTACATTTTAATGACGTAAATTAGCATCGCGAATGTATGGATGATCTGAGGGGACAACGGATAAAGGCACACAAGAGACTCATTCTACAAGGTTTTGATATAATATTATGACTTATCACGAGTCAAATATCCAGTATTTCACAAAATTATTTTCTATTCGTGACAGTAATGTCAAATGCCAATAAACGGTAACTAGATGAAGGAGCGGCTCCATTCCCAGTGCAATAGCAATACTACACCGCGAATAGTTCTTGAGATCAAATAATAGGTACGGGGCGCATAAATAAATCTTATATGAAAATGGCAGGTCAGGTCTGTAAACATTTCTATTGCTACTCAACCCATTGAATGACGTATTTTGATGTATTAGTATCGTCATGTCTCATAGCTCTTCATTTGTTTTATTTTAGTTTTCCCCTTTAAAAATAGGGGATCCTAAAACAAAAGACTTCTATGATAGCAAGAACGCTTAAAAGTAAGAACATTCAAAGCGATATGTTCCCCGTTATACTCTGTTTTAGTTGTATTTCACTTGTTTTTCCGATAAGATTTTATTGAGAAAAACTTGTTAAAAATCAAAAATATCTTTTATCAATTTGAAATAATCAACGCTAATACAAAATAAGACACAAAACTCGATAATTAAAATGTGTGTATTAAATTATTGTGTTTAGAACTGAGAGCAAGGAACGAATAGTGTAACATGGAATGTCAACTATTACACTGTACATATGTTAACAAGATATAGTATGATAATATACATGTTTCACCTTTTGTATTTCTAGGGATTGTTTTACGTAAAAGGGTGGGGGCGGGTTGAGGGGGTGAGGATAGCGTTAACGAAGCCTTTAACCCGTAAAAGTACTGACAATAGGATAAAATGAATAATAAATACATTTATACGAAGTAAAAATAATAAAATTTAAATCAAAACGAAAAACTTAAAAAGGAAAATAATCAACAACCAAACAAAAAAGACACTGTGGATGTTAAGTATTCTTCAAACGTGACAAAGCAAAATAAGTTATGCAACATTTTCTCGACTTTCAATATATGATCCTATAGTATCATATCTTACGTAGCTAAATGTACACGAATAACAGCAGCTTGGAGATAGCATCTGTAATCAATCTAATCTATTGTCATAGTTCTCAAATTCCTAACGGTGACGTAAAACATCGGCTAACTGTTGCTAAATCATCATTTTGTAATATTCCAAGCGAACTAAATCTCTCCTGGTGTTACAATAAATCCCGGGTAAGCGAAATAACATAATTATTATCCTTATTCTTCACCTGAATGTATGAAGCCTTACACGCTTTATCCCGTTTTTCTATAAGCACTTGGATAAATTATATTTAAATAGTTATGAAACCTAAAAAATAAATAAAAAAATATATACTTCATAGAATATAAAACGATTGCGTCATCGGGAAAATGTGAAAAAAATACCTTTTGCAATCTTACATTAAAACCCCCATTAAACTTTGGTTAATATGAATTGGTATCTAACAACCGCTTGGTTTAACGGTTAATTACAGAAATTTACGTTTATTTGCACCATGCTTATTTCCACGAATGCGCTGCTTAGTTACGTACAGTTCTCCATAAATTTGTGACGTTAACGTAATTTTTGAGGCATGCGTAGTGGTAGGATAAAAGCGTGGCCACCTGCCGTTAGCTGTCACATCGGGTGAGAGGAGTGTTATGGTGCTGTCATGAAAAGCTTCACAAACACATCCGTACGACTGAAAAGTAGTGTTAGTTTTCATATTTCAAAATGAAAAATTATCTTTTTGCCTACGAACTCTTTTTAAGCAATTTTCGACCCTCGTTTCCTTTTTGTAATTTTAGAATACTTCTCCCTAAATGTTTCGGTATTTTTTTTTTCATTTGAGGTATTATATTCAAAAGAAGTTAGTGGTATTGAATACGGTATTAAGCTGGTAAGAGAAACGTGTACCTTTGAAGTTCACTGTGTACTATATATATTTGTCGAAGTTGATTAAACATCGTCATCATTATATAAACCATCCAAAATATACGTATTTGGAAAAAAATATTGATTTCATTAATATTTAATTTACTTGTCTGATAAAAGTTGCATATACTTACTGTATGTAAAAAGTACATGTGTGTGGGCCTTACTCATATCAAAACGACTTCATTACATCAATATATGCCTCATTTGCGGACGAATAGGACAACCTTATACTTGCAGGTACTTTGTGAATATCATAAAAATAAACCAAAAAGACATTTAGTAGTTAAAACTGGATTGCGAAGATAAGCTAAAAAAAACTAATTTATATAAAATGATATTTAAAATTTCGCCTACATCCATTTGGGTACGACATTAGTCATTGGGCATTTTAGTCGCTGTTAATGAAGAAATATGTTAACATGTATACATTGTCAGTGGTAATTGCTGTAAAAATAAATTTCAATAGATTTTGTCTAGAATGTATGTCTGTGCAATACATATTATCGAGAAATCAAGTCTGTGTAAATTGGCTAGTATCGGATTGGAAAAGCGTTAAACAGCACTACGTTGTACGCCGTAAACTTATTTGTCAAGGTTATTTCAAACCAAATTGGATTGAAAGGTAAAGTTAGTTCGTCATTGAGAATGTCATATAGCTGTCAAAGTCAGATACAACTATAAACTATCACAGAGACAATGTGTTGGCTAATATAAACCTGAATAAAACTTAATCCCCTTTAGACCGGAGTCGTTATGAAACCTTGGGGTATTCAATATTCAATTCCATTATGGACTATCAGTCATTCCTAACCCTTAAGTTTTGAGTACTTAACGTGTTTTCGTTATGTTGTATATTTTTTCTCATCTTATCTCTTATTGCGCTCCTTATTCAAAATATCAGGGGGATATTCCAATAAAGGTGACTTAGTTACAATGACGATATAATTTAAGGTGTCAAGTGCAATGATTTAGCTCTCTGTTGTGCATATTCACTCTCTTTAAAAATAAATGGGATTTCTACACAAAACAATTCACATTATTTTTATCAATTACTTACCAAGTATTTGTGCAAATTCAATATTATCCTTGTAAACTAAAAGAAATGAAAACATAACTAGTATTTAGGTTTTAGAGTTAAAGTCACCTTACACGTTTTATCATAAAAGTTATGTAATAAGAACGGTCTTATAGTTACTGGTTATCTATGTACAAAAGTATATTAATGTGTACATTAGAACTGTCATTTCTACTCTTTCTAAATTAACATATATATTGTTGTACTAATAAAGCATAGATAGGTTTATGTAGTTTGCATACAAACAAGTATATAAAATGGGTTGTACCAAACTACTTATTGGTGTATACTACAACACAATATTTTCATATATGTGACACCAAATGTTCATGCTTTGTATAATTTGGACTCTAAAACAGATATTTGCAAATGGTTTATCAAGTAAAGCCGATATGCAGAGGATAGTAAATACCCTATGCCGTTTAACGTTCGCCGAGTGAAATAATCACCATTCACCAGAAAAATCTGTGTTCGCCCGGTGTTAATGTTGCCCTCTGTAATAGCAACACTATGCATAGTCAGTTTTGTGCTTAAAGTTCCCTTTATGATAGGTTCGCTCTTTTTCATTGAAGATTTTAATTGTGGCTTACATTTCCAAATATAAAGCATTTAAGTATCCTTCCTTTCTAAACTACGGTAACTGCCTGGTTGCAATATGCGTATATGCTTTTTATTTTAATAATGACCCTCCTTAACGCGTAATAATTGACATTGACATTTTATATAATGTCTTTTCTTTTTGTATACCAAAAGGATTGGATAAAACGAGTAAAAAATCCATTCAAAGCAATAGCGGATCGGTAAATATCTCAACAGGAGCCCTTTATGTTAAAAGTGGCAATACTTGTCACAAGAGAATCATTTCAGATGATTATACGCTACGTGCAAATGGCATTTATATCGACTTGTTAAATTTCATGAACTTGAAATAGCATCTTTTCTGTGACAATGACGCTTACTGCAGTTTTTTTATAAACACAGAGTGATTTATCAAATTTTCATATAAAAGGTTACTGCTTTTCAAAGCGACCTTTATTCATTTCTCTTCCTGTAAAAAGAAATATTTTATGTAAGTATCAATCATACTTTCTAAAAGCGGATACCTATATACGGTACATAACATATTGAAAGTGAATCATTGAATAGAGTTGTTATTTGTGATACAATTTCAGATATGAATCGAACATACTTTTGTTGTAGCTATGATTCATGTGTCTCCGTTTGCATATGAAGACGATATGTATTGTCATTTACATTTGTTTCCAGATACCAACCAATAATACATAACATACAGAATTTTTTGAAATACCCTTACGAGACTGTTGAAGCAGAAACACTTTCTTAAATCAATTTCAGCTAAATTTGAAGAAACACAAATGCAACTGTAACTAATCGCGAATAGTTTATCAGTCCTATTTTAGTCTGGCCCTTATAATTGCATCATACAATCCATTTTCTTAACACAGTTGATGATGCTAGAAATAACAAATCTCACTTGTATGCATATGAATATCAGAATATCTAGCAATCACCTACAAAGCTATAATTCAAAATCTTGTTTTGCATAACTTTCATATGAATTGGAAACGAATGTAAAATCCTGTTTATCATACCGTTGTGACATTACAATCGGAACAAAGGAAATCAGCGGCAAATTACAGCCCCGCTAGGTATTTTTTAATGTAACGTCATTATATAGGCTTTTTATGGGTGTTTAGACATTAACAATGGAGGAGTTGGGTAAAATGTAAACTGGAGGGTATAATGTAAACTGGAGGGTAAAATGTAAACTGAAGGGTATAATGTAAACTGGGGGGTATAATGTGAACTGGAAGGTATAATGTGAACTGGAGGGTATAATGTGAACTGGAGGGTATAATGTAAACTGGAGGGTAAAATGTAAACTGGAGGGTATAATGTAAACTGGAGGGTATAATGTAAACTGGAGGGTAAAATGTAAAATGGGGGGTATAATGTGAACTTGAGGGTATAATGTAAACTGGGGGGTATAATGTAAACTGGAGGGTATAATGTAAACTGGAGGGTATTATGTAAAATGGAGGGTATAATGTAAACTGGAGGGTATAATGTAAACTGGAGGGTATTATGTAAAATGGAGGGTATAATGTAAACTGGAGGGTAAAATGTAAACTGGAGGGTACAATGCAAACTGGAGGGTATAATGTAAACTGGGGGGTATAATGTAAACTGGAGGGTACAATGTAAACTGGAGGGTATAATGTAAACTGGGGGGTATAATGTCATCTACTGTTAGTCGTATATCAATTACTTGAAAAGATTTATTTGATCACTACCCTTTTAATTACCCGATAACTACCCCTTTGACTACCTGATCACTTACCCTTTCGACAACCTGATCACTACTCTTTTGACAACCTGATCACTACCCTTTCGACAACCTGATCACTACCCCTTTGACTACCTAATCACTACCCCTTTGACTACCTGATTACTACCCCTTTGACTACCTGATCACTTCCCTTTTGACTACCTGATCACTACCACTTTGACTACCTGATCACTACCATTTTGATTAACTGATCACTACCCTTTTGACTACCTGATCACTAGCACTTTGACTACCTGATCACTACCCTTTGACTACCTGATCACTACCACTTTGACTACCTGATCACTACCCTTTGACTACCTGATCACTTCCCTTTGACTACCTGATCACTACCCTTTGACTACCTGATCACTACCCCTTTGACTACCTGATCACTACCCTTTTGACTACCTGATCACTACCCTTTGACTACCTGCTCACTACCCTTTGACTACCTAATTACTACTCCTTTGACTACCTGATCACTACCACTTTGACTACCTGATCACTACCCTTTGACCACCTGATCACTACCCTTTGACTACCTGATCACTACAATTTGACTACCTGATCACTAGCACTTTGACTACCTAATCACTTACCCTTTGACTACCTGATCACTACCCTTTGACTACCTGATCACTAGCACTTTGACTATCTAATCACTACCCCTTTGACTACCTGATTACTACCATTTTGACTACCTGATCACTTCCCTTTTGACTACCTGATCACTAGCACTTTGACTACCTGATCACTACCCCTTTGACTACCTAATCACTACCCTTTGACTACCTGATCACTACCCTTTGACTACCTGATCACTTCCCTTTGACTACCTGATCACTACCCTTTGACTACCTGATCACTAGCACTTTGACTACCTGATCACTTACCCTTTGACTACCTGATCACTACCACTTTGACTACCTGATCACTCCCCCTTTGACTACCTGATCACTACCCTTTGACTACCTGATCACTACCACTTTCACTACCTGATCACTACCCCTTTGACTACCTGATCACTCCCCTTTGACTCCCTGATCACTTCCCTTTGACTACCTGATCACTACCCTTTGACTACCTGATCACTACAATTTGACTACCTAATCACTACCCTTTGACTACCTGATCACTACCCTTTGATTACCTGATCACTACCCTTTGACTACCTGATCACTACCCTTTGACCACCTGATCATTACCCTTTGACTACCTGATCACTTCCCTTTGACTACCTGATCACTACCCTTTTGACTACTTGACTTTAAAGTGTCAGTTTATATGTTGTATAAAATAACTGTATTTATCGACATGTTTTCCTTTATGAAAAAGTGTTCCTTAAATGTTTGATACAGATACATAAGCAACAAATCAACAAATGTTCTTATATTCAATTTAGTTAAGTGAGACCAAAACAAACATGTTGCCATTTGAAATTATATTGGCACAGCCGCCAAGTCGTTAAACCAGAAAATATATCGTAACCGTATTAAAAGAGACAAAATCCTTGAATTAACGGTCAGCTTTTATTTCTGAATTACCGCCAAAATATAGACCTCGCGAATCAGGAAGTTATACCAGTTTGTGTTTACCTTCTTTGTGCAATACCATCAAATAATATGTACGTAACACATAAGTGAGGCGCATCACTGGAGACGTCACTGCCACTTCAGTTAGTATCAGTACAATGCTAATTTTATTTCCGATATGTTTATTGCAGTATGGGGTCTCATAAAACGTGTCAAACAAAATGTCATAGCTGTCGTCATTATGACCACATCATCTCGGGGAGGATAATAATGACATTTCAATCTAACCTTCTGGTGTAACCTACTTAGGGCACTTGTTTATGCTTAAGGGAATTGAAGAGATTCCTTTAAATGATGAAGTACAACTCGAACACGCTTTAATCATTATCGCACATATATAACGCACTAGTCAGCTTTAAATATCATTTTTGAACGAACATTTATCATTATCATTTGCGTGTGTCTTGTGGAATATTGTTACTCTAAAAAACAAAAATATTGGATGATGTATTTATGAAACAATTCTTTTATAAATCAAACAATCGACATATTTTGTGGCATAACTTAGAAGTTAGAATGGACAGGATTACACAAATGGTATATATATATTGTTTGTTATTTCGCCTTTATGTTGTATAAGACGGTATGTCAGAATATTAAGGGTTCGGGTTGACAAGTTTAATTTTTCAGTATATATATTCAACTCATTAACGCTTTTGATCTTAATAAACCGTTGAAATTAAAATAAAAAAGGGAAAAACATTCTTTTTATTTGTATGTACCATGTATAAAATACATAGTCAAAATATTGAACACAATAATAAGTAAATGCATCCTATTCCATCTTTGCGTATTGCAGAGTTATCTTCTCTTGGTAGCAGGTATTACGTCACTTGTTTGTGAGAGTAACGTCATCAATTTTTTGTGAAAACGACGTAATTTTCTCACACAGACCAATGACGAAACAATCAATACCTGCTCCCAAGAGAAGATAACTCTGCAATACGCAAAGACAGAATAACTGGTTAAAGAAATCAATTTCGTATTATTTGGTTTGACGGTCAGGTTCAACTAAAAATAAACGACATTTTAAGAGAACGATGTCTATTTCATCTGTCCGAAATACGCTATATATTTATCTATTTCTGTATTTCTCCTTAGGAATTATGCAATACATACATTTCCAGTTTGTAAACAAATTTCTTTAAAAAAAATGTCATTTCCGTTGATTTGCGATATATTTACGCATTATCTATATATTGTCATTGTTGTTATACATTAACATGACTTAAAAGCATACTATCAGAAATAACAATATGTATATTGCATTTTATACGCATTTTGATCCACGTCCTAATCCCATCACTTTGGTTGTATTTTGCTTTCCAGTGCCAGAAAGAATCTATTCATTATTTAGGACGGGTCAGATTCAAATACAAGGTTCATAGGTTCTACTTTGCCTCTCTGTGCGCTGTTAATTAATACGAACACAACCGTACTGAACTAAGGGAATTAAAAGGGACCTAAAGGCACCGACAGGAAACTGACAGGGAACATATGTCATTGACGATTCGACTCGGTCTAACTACACAAAGTAATCACTTAAAACTAAGATTCTAACATGCAAATTCGTTACTTTCCTACAATTCATATAAATAAAAATATCAAGCACCTTCAAACACATCAATCATGGCGTTAGAAATGTGAAGTCCCAGCGGTTTTCTAAACAACAGTGAAATCAGCACTTTTAGTATTCTAAGTAGCACTTGCAAGTACATGTACCAGGCGTTCGGCTAAAATAGAACGTCCAACTCAAAAACAAGGTGATTGACACAATAAAAATCAATAAATACATGAATGTGAAGGTATAGACAGAAAAGAACTGCCACATTACCCCTGTATAACATTGCACAATGTGACTGTATTGAGTAGGATGGGAGATTGTCATCAGTCATTCTTGTGGAAGATTGAAATAACAGTTAGACCATTTAATCATCCATGTAATGGAAATCAATACGTTGTTTTCTTCGTCGCACGAGGACATGTCCCGGGACAGGTAAGTGCGTACTATCGCTTTCCCTGGTAGATGAAAGTCATACAACGTTAAGTGCTATTGGTTGTCGTTATCTTTTGTTAATTTAGACTTGACCAATGCTAGATTGTTCATCTATATACAATTAGCATGTTTTTTGGTTAGCACAAATACTTACTGTGAAAATATGTTTTTTGAGAAAAATATAAACTAATTTTCAAGACACACTTTGGTCTATCGATCATTGAATTTAGAGCTTTCGTGTGTGAGACTGTGGTCTGAACACATGATCAATCTGGTATAAAAAAGCAAATATTAACACAAGCAATTAACACATTTGGGTTAGTACAAGATTCACTCAAAACAGGTGATTTCTCCTTTAAAATATTGGTAATATATACAGTTTACCAGATTACAAAAACTACACTGCGCCATACAGCTATTTCGGCCTTTTATGCCTCATCAGTGATGATAGGAGCCAAAAGTGCTGGAAGTCCAAATGTTGATAATTACTGTTGAAATAGAATGGGAGGTGCGGAAAACCTATTCTTAATTTCAAAATTTAAGAATTTAAACCTGTTCAATTTCCATTTAAATACTGGATAAAATTTACATGGTATGAACATTGCCCCTAATTGAAAGTGATTACTCGGGCTATTAAGGTTACGGTAAACCTCAGGAACAACGAATTCCACCGGTAGAGTCTATCACCTTGTATCACATACAGATGATTGCACCTGCTAATGTGGTAACAGATGCAACGTACCAAAACTGAATTACGCTGCACGATACCGCTATTTCGTCATTCAAAGTCTCATTGATGATGCTAGGTGCATACAAATACATTGGAAATCATGTGGGAGAAAAGTTGAATTTATTTAGAGTAATAATAATTGTTTTGTTGCCACTTTTCTATTTTATTTTTTGACATTTTATATAAATGTGCATAAGTTATTATTATTTTTTTTATTTTTATTTTTATTTTTTATTTCTTAAAACGATTGTTTACCTCTTAATCATAATATATTTCAGTAAGTGCTCATACAATGACTTGCGGTTTCAATGTATATGAGGTGAATGTTCGTTGGTACGGTGACTAGAAATTATAAATTCGATTCCGAGGAATGTGACATTTTGTAGTCGTAATTAATCTAATTTCAGACGAAATGCTATTCTCTATGGTTTTCAAATACCTAATATCGATGGTAATCATTCTAAAATTAGCTAGTTTTAATCACGGTTACTGAAATTATTATACAGCAAATACTACGCAATGTTGACAGGCAATTTCACAGGAAATTAAACCGTGTTACTGGTGTTAGGGTAAGTAGGAAACCATTGTAAGCAACCGTATAGACATGGGAGGACACAATTAACCTTCATTTTCAGTGATGATAAAGTATGACCAAAAAACCAAGGAACAAAACGGAAGTTGGAAGAAACTATCATGAAGATTAATAAAACAATGGCTGCGAAACAAAACCACCCGGAGGAGTGACTGATGCTAGCAGGACTTAAAGGTACTCCAAGGTACGGGATGTAATGGACAATAGACAAGCTGAAGGTGAGCTCCATCTACGTGGAAAATGAATTCTCACATGGCTTACAATCTAGATGAAAACTAATTATACTATGCAATAAAACGTAAGTTAACTGTGTCCAATTTTATTTTTTTTATTTTCGAAAGATATCTCGATCTCTTCTTTGTCCCCTCTCTTACCTACAATTTTTTCTTGTCATATGTATATTTAAGTAGCTCTAACATTGCGTGATATGTATTGTAATCAATTAATTTTTGTCGAAGAGGACTTCCAGAAGTTGGCAAAACTTGTGTCCAATTCGTTTGCAACATCTGTTATTTGCAATAAAATATGTTTAAATCAAATCAGCAGGACTTAAGGCATCGGTTATGATGTCTTATGTGAATCCAGGAAAATACGTCTAACAGCAATGATAAAAGAGAAAGATGAATAAGTCTACGTCGATAGATGTGATGTTGGGTTGGGGCCTTGGTCAACACCAACACCTACTTATCATCATCAGAATGATAAACTTTTCGAAAGTAAAATACTAAATAACACTTCAGCTGCAAATACAAAATAATATAAACTCAACTGTAAATAAGAAATGAAAGTGAAAATACAAGAACAAAACGAAACTCGCCGTCATCAAAAATGACAAAACAAACTCAAAATCGACTTAAAATTAAGAAGTATATTCAAAGTAAAGAAAAAAGACAAAATAACTCAACGAAAACACAAAAGGACAAAACGTTAATCGTGAAATAAGTCAACTACAGTCGCCCCATAAAGGTTCATTCTTATAGCAAACATTTCCCTCCAATTTTGAACCGTTTGGACATTTTAGATATCAAAAATTGGGATATATTATTATATAATGATATTATTTAAATGTCATCATTAAAAATCAAATTAAGATGACGTCATACTTACAACTATAGATGAAGAACATTTAAAGGCGGTCAACACGTTTTCTATACAGTACAATGGTACCGGTTAGGCCTATATAGCACTTACATATTCTGATTAGATAGTTGCACTGTTTAAGATTGGATTCTACAAGAAAATTCCATTAGCGGTGATGATATTCGAAATTGTGAAATTATCTTGAACGTGATTATTTTTTTTCAAATAACGTGAGATATGTCTTCGAGCATGAATTTACTACGAGTAGGTACTAATCTAAGAAAAAGGATATATCGCTTAACTTAGTTTTCATCGACTGTTTTCCGCTTTTTATAAGTCCCGTTGTAATTCATTTTGAAAATAAAAAGATTATTAAATCCGTCTTTGTAACTATATTTGCAAAATGTTGAGATGATGAATATAGTGGGCAAATTATTTTTATTATCGTTATAACTGGTTCGGACGTTAAAAAAAGTTTAAACTTGTGTTATTGAAACAAACAAGTAAAAGTTTGTTACTTTGTTATAAGATATAAAATACGTGTGAAATGAAGAGATGTTTGCCTTAATTAGTATTGTTATTTTTTTTAAACAATGCATCGTCTATCCAAATCTAACAGATTATGGAAGAAAGTAATACATCTATTGACATTAAACGAGGTACTCGCTGTATTATCTTAACCTACATAATATTGTATAAACCATTGAAACGCATCCTGAATATGATTTATGCTGATTATTGTGCCAAATATAACAAAAATGGCTTGTTATAAGATTTGATATATATATATATATATATATATATGATAGTAAGATTTGGGTTGTTTAATTACTTTTAACTATATTTTTAAGTACGATTATATCGACTGTAAACAAGGCGTTATAGCTAAATAATTAATAACGTGAACTTACAGTATTAGCGTTACGTCGCAAACCTACACGTAATTGTGGAGCTATAGTAAATACGTGGTAATATAATAATGTGCTCATATTCATGACTGCTAATATTGATTAGTATATTTAAATATGTTAGCTGCGATGTAGTTTGACGTCTCATACACCACACATAAAGGGCGTCAATGTGACACCACAAGTGTCATACATACTCAGCTAAGTGTCAAATGTAGCTACAAGATCGACAGCGGTAAATGTCAACAATAGATTAACAATGTTAAAATATTAATCAAAAACTGATTAGTACATTATCTAAAAGTTTAGCTATGTTTATATTGAATATAATGTCTGAAATAAATTCACCTTTGTCGATTTTGGCTGTTACAAATATATATCATTACATGTAAAATGGGAAGGGGTAAACGTATGTCCTAAATCGTAAGTGTTAATAAAATTAAATCAGCAAAATAAATGTTTAAGAAATTCAATAAGTAAGAAAATAAAACTAAAATAAAACAAGGCCAGCTTGTCAATCAAAATAATAATGCGTTACCTTAGAAACCATTTTGGTGTTTAGCTGGATCTGTCTGGAGAGGAACTGTAGTAAAATCCAAAGTCGGGGGTTGCTCGTTCTTAGGTCTCCCTCTTTGAGCGTCTGTTCACACTCCAGTTGGAACCAGAGATGCGAGGTGACTTATATATGGCCTCATTGAGCCCTTTGACTGGAAAACTATAACCCTGAATGATTCTGCTTCATAGGGCAAGAATGTATAAGCGAGCGGGGAAATGTTCCGGCAAAATTTACGATTTCCGAAATACAATTTCGATCCGGAGCGTTCACTTAATGTCAATACTAATTTCGCTACGGCGACGGAAACTCGGGTTAATGGGGAGAGGGTGGGGAAAGGGTGACGTCACAATCCCGATTCACATTATATACACAAGAGAGTTTAAGTAAATTGTCGCTCTTTTTCAGGCAAGAAATGTTATTCTGGCGTCAATTTATATAAACATAGCATGGCTAACTAGGTTATTTTATGTTTTCACACCTTTGTTCAGTCTACAGTGTGCTACATATCAAACGCATTGTAAAGAAGTAGGCAGGCTGTTTACCGGGACGTGTTGGCGCATGTCCACGTAAGGAAACGTACTTTATGGAACTGACACTATACTATTCAATAAGGAGTTAAACAGTCGTTTACATTATATAATTCCATATACCAGAGTCACACACACTAGTTTAACATCAAGACAAAATAAAATAAAGTTAAGTCCTCAAGGGAAACATAAGCTCGGATTCATAAGATAGCAATCTCCCAATGGAAGACTAGTGAACTTTCCGTTTATACATATAAGATCTTTAAATTACATTATTCTCCAATAAATGTTCTATTTTGAACTTCTTATATAACTTGATGGCTTTATCAGTTTCGATAGACTACCTCGGATTTAAATGCCATGTTTACATAGGAAAAAATTCCATAACTTGAGAAAATACATTAATCTTGAACAAAGCAAATTATAGTATCAAATTATTGGTAAATCACCAATAAATGCCTTCTTATGGAAACTTCCTTTCATGATGCGAGTGAATGATATGCTGTTTATTATATCTTTGACATTTATCCACATTGCGACAATTATGGCCATAGTCAATAACTTTTGTCATTTTTAAAGGAACATGTAGCATTATAATGAAAGAATCGTTCATGAGTGTAGGATAAGGAAATTCCATCCATTCTTTTTCTTCAAATTTGGTAAGACCCGAGGTTCTGTTGAGGGTTTGCACCAATTATTTTGAAAATTCCGAATTAATAACATACTCATTGCTTCTGATTTCTTTAACACAACTGAACCGCGTTTCAGAAAGTCATATCTTATGGAAACTCGTGTGAGATTTTCTGATTAATACTTTTTTTTTGATGTTAAAACTATTTCGTCACTTAAGTCAAAAGTATACACAAAAATGTTCACAAATATAACATTTGCACTGTGTTGTATCTTTGAGCAAGATACTTTACTCTGCGTGTTCCAGTCTACACAGCTGTTAATGAATATGTGGTTGGGCAGTGCTAGAATTGTTGAATGCTAGCTGTGAGCGCCGAAATGGCAGCTCCGGCTGTATGCTCCCCAGGGAGGTGAGAAAGATATTGGCTGGTTGCAAAGGCCCTACAACCACGGATAATAATTTGTGAACCGCTTTGAGACGACCTACGAACTAGGTTGTGATAATGCAGCATATGAAAACCTCAAATTATTATTAGTAGTATTATTGTACCAATGAAATATTCACAAATGTAACAAATAATAAACAACAAATAACAACAAAAGGCTAGTTGAATTATTTTTAAACTTTATTTTAAATTGACAAATAATTAAGTTTAAGTGTTACCGATATCAAAATGTTAAAGAAAACTTTTTCTTGCATTTTCTGTAGTCACAATTGTAAGATGTTTGGAATGGCATCTCATCTCTGGGTAATACTGTGAAATAATAAATGCTGAACGATTTTTATATGGAAAGTTCTCAATGCATATTCAAACTACATGTACCTTCCCAACTTCTTCTCCTCAATCTTTGCCCTATCAACTTCGGCTTTCGAACCTCAATAGTCGCCAGTATGTCATCATTATTTTGACAATGATACCCTTTTCAAGTGCAAAATGTATAAAAACGTTTTTCTTTTTTGTCGTTAATTCAAAATGTCTGAAATAATGAAATGAATAAATACACAAAATAAATAAACTAATATAATCAAAAACGTTTTTATAAGTAATAATATTATTTTCTATATTGACTTTATCGAACTTTGATGAAATGCGCACCTGTCCGTTTCTTTCGATTATTTTCCAAGCTTTTGCTCAGACGATCGTACATGTAACAGTAGTTCCAAGAGGAGATACAATGTATCTAGTCATACATGTGCATATGATGAGTTTTATGAAATGAAAATCGTTAGGTGAAAGGAGAACGAGTTTGATATTCTTTTTATCGAATGATTTAGTTAAGGATCTTCACACTACTGCCAAAAACTGTAGCTGTGCATTGGTAACTTGTATTTGCGGCGTTACTACAGCTTAGATGTCATTTCGGGATCGTTACAAAATAAAATGTAAAAATTGTTGAAAAATTCTAAAAATCATAAATTAACAAAGAAATATCAAGAGCAATGTCCGAGTATAAAAGCAGGAATTGGGCAGGCCAGGATTCGAACCCTTGACCTAAGAAGATCATGATACTGTCATTCTAACCAACTTAGCTTCCTTGTCAACAGAAGTTTCCTGGCAAATTTGCGGTACAGTTATATCCTAAGAGAAATATAGGGGAGGTTACTCTATAAACAAAAAATCTACAGTGGAACTCTCTAGTGTTTTGCTTGCAGTAGAACATGGGGACATGGATCTTTAAACTTGTGAATTAGCTCTTTGTTGCAAAAATATGTAGTAACGTGCGAGATGTAATCTGCATCCTGAATTCGTGACGTAATCTTTATCTTTTAATGAAACAATAGGTTTAATTACATGGGATGACACTATCAGAGTCGATAATAGCCAAATTATACATTGTTTATCAACAGCGATTAATATAAATTGAATTAACCTGTTCCATAATTGTTGTAAAATTAATAAAGTTTATATTTTTATATTCACACTTTTCCTTCGGTACATTATTCTTTCCGAACCTCCAATCACATCCATAATTTTCCCTTGCAATTTCGATTCTGATATGATGGGCACGCAGTGCATTTATAAAGAAACGGATTTTTTTTTATTTTCAAGATTTTATATCCTCTCACCAGCTAAGGTTAAATGAAGACATGTGTCTATGGAGAAATGAAAAAGTAAGGAAAAAGTAGTAAGAGAGAAAGAAATGGATCGTAATTACATCACATACCCATAACTCAATCAACATCATGGTACAACTCATGGTGTATTTTGCACATTTTTATTACACATCAGTAGAAATAAATTCAATCTTTTATTGGTTCACAATAACTATTAAAATGCCAGCATATTTTACTGGGCTACTTTGGCTAATTCATGTTCTGAGAACAGCTATCCATAAATGAAGCTCCAAATCTCTATTAGAGAGATGAATAATACACACATACACACACAAACTCACACACACACTCACACATATGATTGCAACTATAAACTTGTGTAATAGAAACAGCATATACTTGTTTTGTCATTCTGAATCTCATCAGTGATGCTAAGATGCCAAGGGGCAAAAATGTAAAAAAATCCAAATGCGTTTTTATCATAACACAAAATTCCCTGTAGCTCCAAATCTCTATTACAGAGATGATGTTAGACACACACATACTATAGATTACAACTATAAACTTGTGTAATATATACAGCATACAACGATTTCGTCCTTTTTAAGTCTCATCGGTAATGCCAGGGGCAAAAATGGTAAAAATCTAAATCTTTGCGAGCTGCGTTTTGATCATGACACCAAATTCCCTGACATTTTAGGTATATAGTCATTCGTTTGAGTATATCATATTTTAACACTACGAACTTAACCATCGTTTTAACTTGCATTGCTGGGTGTTTTAAAATGTCCTGCACGTAAGCGACATTGGTGTTTTGTAAAGTTTAATAATGTGCACTAAAATCCAACATTAAATATCTAGAATAAATTACACAGATTGCTGCGCTTTCAACGTATAATTTGAGGCGTACTCTTCACCACCTTATATTAGGTAAACAGTATGCTTGGATACCAGGCTAAGCTAATATCAATCATCCCTAGCTATCTTTTATATTGTATGATCAATTAATGCTGGATACATTTATCACTTTAATTGATTCGTGATCGATCGTCGGTACTTTCGCCCTTTTGCGTGTTATATTGCCTTTTTAATTATACTTAAAGTTGTTATTAATTTTTCTGGGTCAAAAATAAAAATCAAACGGCTATTTTCGGATCAAAAGTTTGTTATAAAGCTTTAAAATGACAGTTATTCGATATAATCTTCATGGATATGTCATCTTATTAAAAATGCATACATGCTACAAATGTTTTTCATTACCCTATTACAAAATAAAGCATAAAGATAAATATGTTTATGCTGTTTTTTCTTAATTGCACCATTTGACCCGCTTCAATTTAGCGACCGTCGTGGGAATATAGTTAAATGTTAACAAGATAGCATATGTAGTAAAACTGACAAAATTCTCCAAATGTACAAAATTATTTACAAATCTTCGTTGAAACTTACAACCTCAAATTGATAAATAAAAGCAATACATCAGTTGCGTTGTCAATGGCACCATGTTATTTTGTTGTGAGGTACATGTAACTAATTACAACACACATATCTTTCCCATAGTTAATGGCTGTTCAAATGACCTGGTCTTCCGTAGGCTAAATACACAACGAAAACAATTTTAACCTCGGCTTTGTTTTATTGTATTGATGGGTTCATGCTTGATTCTCGAAGGGTTATACTTATTTTCGCTTTATGCAACCTTGGAATCATCCTCGATATCCAGGGGTTACGCTCACTTTCGCTCTCTGCACCCCTGGGATATGTCATAGCAACATTGAGGGCTCAGTGTGCGCCACCTTGTTAATGAGACAGAAAGACTGGCTCGATCCTTTGATGTACATCAAAAGAATCTCGCGGTCACGTAACGGTAAAAAATGACAGGCTTTGTAGTCGGGCGTTTCTCCTTTGTAATCTTCAAAGGAAAGGTATCAGCCTAGCGATTAGTCAGTATTTTATTCCTGAGACCAATCAAACAGCTTACTCTGTGCCTTTAATTTTGCTATGACATATTCCAGGGGTGCAGAGAGCGAAAAGTGAGCGTAACCCCTGGATATCGAGGATGCCTTGGAATATTCCATAGCAATATTAAAGGCACGCGGCTATATATGTGATCGGTGTCAAGTAAAAATCCCTAACCAATCACTAGGCTGATACCTGTCCTTTGACGTTAACAGAGGAGCAACACCCGACTTCAAAGTCAGTCAATATTACTGTTACGCGACCGTGAGATTCTTTTTATGCACATTTAAGGCCCAAACGAGTCGTCTTGTCTCTTCCTCAAGGTGGCGCACGCTGAGCCTTCGATTTTGCTATCGTATGGCATATTCAGGAGGTGTAGACAGCGAAGGTTTGCGTGACCCATTGAGTATCGAGGATTTGATGGAATATATGCATGGGTGAATTCAAATTTTCAACCATGGTTCATACCCCAACCCATTTGACTAATATTAGGGTTTCAAACTATAAACGTTTCAGTTCCGACATACAATTTCTACACACTCCCTCTGACAGTAGACAATATAAACAGCAACAACTATTTCAACTATCTAAATAAATGCTTTCCAATCGGAAACTGTTCAGGTTTTTCCCATCGGGTAATCGGTGACCAAGCATATGTCGTGATGTCATTTTCAATCTGGATGAAATTTCAGAATTGTTTTCGATTGACGGATGTTGCCTGATGCATTCCTCCACAAGTTTTTCCCGTGGATTTTATGTTAATCGTGCCTGTTTCGTTTTGAGGAACACTTGAATTGTGTAGATTTCTGTTATGTATTGTATACAGTTTTCTTGTGCGATGTCGTAACCTCAATTTGCAGCAAATCTGTAGAAATCACATCATCAAATTGCGCATGGGATGTCTGTTGATGTTGCTTGTTTGTTATTGCGGCATGCTCACCAGAACAAAGATGTCAATCTATATTACAAGTTCTTTTTTACTTAATTATCATAAACAGAATATGTTAGGTAATGTAAAAAGATGCTCATGTCTTGAATATATTATTCGTATTTTGAGGTGTGACTAAAATTAAATTTTTTGTAAATACCTACCAACAACTCTTGTAAAATTTAGACATAGTGATTGAGAATACATTTATTTTATTCAATCTACGTTGGATTCGACTTCCGGTATCGTGGGCAACTTGCATCTGACCTTAAACTAATTCTTATTTCAGTATATCGGGGCAACACTTGGTAAATTTATTATTAAATTGACCAAATGCCAATTCTATAAGGTGTAGGTACGTGATTACATTATTATATAAATAGAAAAATAAAAGACAGTTGGAGACATGTTGTGACGCGTCCACTAGATTGTTACATGGACCCTTCGTAGAACTTCCTTTAGGTATTCATGTTACCTTTGATTTATCAGTTCAATCTTTACAGATGAAGTGCAGACATTTTTTATCGAAAGACATTCCTCAAAATAAATCTGAATTCACTTACTAACATAGCAATACGATCTGTCTAAAAACAATCTTTAAATATAGAAAAAAAGGCTTGATGTTTTTCATAAATCATGTGTTCAATTAGGGTGGAGAATCTGGATGCATACATGTAGCAGGTTATTTTGTGGCATTATTTACAACAACATGGTGGCAAAAACGGTCACCAAGCGGATAAAATCAGATTGAACACGTCAGATTTCTATTCCAATCCTTCCTTCTTGACCGATCATCATTTAAAGAGTAAATCCTCACTTCTGCATTGAAATCGAAATATTTCCTTTCCAATCTTGTTGCTATGGTATCGTTTTGCTATGATAAAGAACTACACTCCATATGTTACCAAAGGAGCAACAAAGGTTATTCCAGAATTGTGAGATCTTTCATATCTTCCAAGAATTTATTAACTTAAAAAACCAAATTATCATACAGAAAAAAAAGAGTAGATATGATCGACTTATAAACCCAATATATTTATAGGTATTAAGAGGTTACTGTCTTTTTTTCTTTTTCGTTTTTGGGAGAGTGTTAGCCAAGAAAATGACAACAGAACCCATCTCTTAAATGTTCTTCTGAATAATTTCACACTTTAAGCAGTACGAAATGTGGTAACCTTCGCTGAATTATTCGAAAAACCGGCATAGATAAACATGGGTAGAAAGAGGCTTGTTAAAATGATATTCCAATGCAGAAATGTACATACAGGCACTCCGACCGCTGTCACTATATATCTAAACAATTCTGGTCATTTTGTATCCGAACGTTCAGAGTCTGGTGAAGATGAATAGCATCCTTTATCAGAAACTTGGCATTAAATTAAAATTACTTCATCGGCTGAAGAGATTTTTTCACCGCAATACATGTATTTCATCCTCGAAATTCAATGGGTATTGCTCACTGACGTTCTCTGTACTTCTGGAATGTGTCATGACGACACCGAAATGGATGATACAAGCCGACTTGCTTGATAGTTTGGTGTACATTAAAAGAATCGTGCGACAGCATAACGGTAAACCTGACCAGTTTGAAAATTTGGTGAGCCTACTCTGTAATCTTCAAAGGGAAGGTATCGGCCTTGCGATATGTCATTTTTCTTTACCTGAAACCAATTCGATAGCTACTCTAGTGCCTATAGTTTCGTCACGATAAATTTCAAATGTGCAGAGAGTGTAAGTGAGCCTAACCCTTGAAGTTTCGAGGATGGCTGTATGCATACAGTGGTGAATAGTACCATAACAGAAAACGTAATTCTTCACCCTGATAAAGATATTAATTATGACAGTAAAAAGAACATGATATTTTAAGCTGTATAGTACGTTACGTGACATTACCTTCATCATAATACCATATATCATATTTAACGCTTTATCCGGTATTCAATGACAAATTTCCGATAAACCGGAAGGAAGTTGTAAGCTCACTCCCATTCGGTCAGTGACGAGACCCCGCCTGCGCCGCCCAAACATATGATATGTACAGTGTAACAGGTATTATAAACGCCAATAACAGCAGGTTTTACATAAACCTGATAATTGTGTTGATGATCTGATAACGCTAACTCGATATTACGGCAGACTGCCCTCCATAATGAGGCTCTCAAGTTACAGGAGTTGGGGTTTAACCATTGATGTGGGTTTGTACGCAGAACTGACGTCATCGGTGTGATGTAAAGATTATACCTGTTAGTTAACGCCATAGGTCTACTACTACATGTATACTCCTTCAGCGTTTTGCATGTTCATTTAACAGTGATTTTTTATCTTTTGCCTTTTATTCTTTTGTCAGAAAAAGGTGAACGGGTGAAATGGCAGGCTGCAACATTCAAGTTAGGACATTTTGGTTGGGCGACACTTTTACGGTGACCCTTGCATGCATCGTCATCCTATATTAAAACGTGGGATGTTGTAGTCGTAGAAACTGCGGATATTTCCTGGTTTGGCGATTTGTTGCCGAATGTCGTGAGTTCGTTCGAGGACAGGACAGGGCAAGAGTCATAAAATGATAAACACAATGTATTATATATACACTAGTGTATGTTGAT
This sequence comes from Mizuhopecten yessoensis, assembly GCF_002113885.1. Lineage (NCBI taxonomy): Eukaryota > Metazoa > Mollusca > Bivalvia > Pectinida > Pectinidae > Mizuhopecten > Mizuhopecten yessoensis. The sequence continues at coordinate 732,659 of NW_018408916.1, forward strand.
TTAAGAAATAAACTACCTGTCTAAATTTTAGACAGTTTCCCTAGAAGATTAGATTTGTAATTTGATTGAAAATAAAGCTTTAGATAAGCTTATAATCTTATGAAAATCATGCAGAATTTTGAAAGACAAGGATATAGACAAAGGTGATTTAATACCACATAGTGAAAATATGCACTTGATTTATTTTACAACATTTATGAAACAACTTTTTACAACTGATATTAATCACTCTTGTTGGCCCGGCTGTTAGAGCGCGGGTGTCTTAATGTGTGAGGAAACCGGAGTACCCAGCGAAAACCCACGGTTAGGTGATCCAAAACCTTTTCACATCCAGTCGGTGAATCGCACCCCTGCCGCCTTGGTAAAAGTCAAGTGCGCTATCCACTGCGCAACCCGACCACCCTAATTATATAAGGCATGAGTTATTAACTAAATGTTACTATATATGTATAACGTCTTTAAGAACTAGGTGATAACGCTAACTCGATATTACGTCGTCCTTCCCGAGGTTTTTAAATTACAGGGAAGTTTTTTAAACTATATATTGCACGCAGAACGGACTCTGTTGGGTGGTGGGGGTTGGGTTTTTTTTGGGGGGGGGTTACACGTGGAAATGAAATAAAAGATCTAACCAAGTTACATTTACGCTTGAAATAATGCAAAAAACTGATTAAGCGAATATATAGACCGAAATATTTTGAACGAAATATTAATATTTACTAAGCTGACTTTTGTAATCGTCTAAAACGGCAAAGATTATATTTTCGTCCGACATTTTTTTTTTTGCAATGTCGCTCTAGGCGCCCGTCTCTATAAGATCGTATATATCTATGTAGCTGCTTCAAGGAAGGGAAGCCCTTAGCAAACAGAACATTGAACAAACCATATTTTGTAAAACGGCAAATCTGAAACAGATTAGTAAAAAGCTTTTAAGTATTACAGAATGTCAAGTGGTTAAGGCGTCTGACATTCTGCTACCACTAGCCCGTCACCCTCGGTCACGGGTTCGAGACCTACGCGGGGCAGTCGTAGGTTTTTTCTCCGGGTACTCCGGCTTTCCTCCACCACCAAATCCTGACATGTCCTTAAATGACCATAGCTGTTAATAGGACGTTAACACAAACCAAACTAAACTTTTCCAATTTTTTAAAAACCTGTCAAATTATCATTTTGTGAATTTTCAGTTATATTATTAACCAATTGAAAACACACATGTATCTGAGAGTTACAAAATATTATAGATACCTTTGTGAAGCAGAAGAATACCGATTAATAATTCAATTGAGAAAAAATCTGATTTGTAATATGAATTTGCCCATGTGAATTTCAATATTTCTCATACATTCAATAAAAGAAATAAAAAATTAAAAAATAACAACAGTATAATCACTTCATCAATATCCTCTTATATATGTATTTAGATCGGTAAGTAAACCCATTATTCAAGCACCGGTAAATAATATCTTTATTATCGAGCGGAGAAAGGCTATTGCTTTTTCTAGCAATGAGTTATTGTTTAAAATTGCCAAAAGCAGACAGAGGATGTCATTTTTTTCTATTTCAATCTCTGCATGGCAAAAGGTGGCAAAGTCGACGTCTTTGCCTGTAAATAGGATGACATTTTAATTTTTTTACCTTCGTGTAGAGTACGGCGAAGACTTTTTATCAGGCTTATGGGTGCTATATATATGCAAGACCACACTCTTGTGTTTTTCTAACGAATCAGAAAGCACGAGTTTATTGCGCGGAGGAATATATTATACGTCCGCGCAATAAATGAGTGCTTTCTGATTCGTTAGAAAATCACAAGTGTGTGGTCTTGCTTTTTTGTTACATACCTTCCGTATTTGGTAAAGATCAATACAAATATTTTATAAACTTTGATATTTTTTGCAAATACCGGGAACTTTTCAGTTCGCCATGACAAGGGGATTCCCATAAAAAGTAGTTTCGTCTAATAGGTAAATACAACATTCCGTATTGCACATGTGCAATACAGAACGTTGTATTACTATAACAAGATTCAACAGGTATGTGATAAATTTGTATTTCGCGTTACATGAACATGTTTCGCCTAGCAAAGAGGGGAAAACAATATTCTGAAGTTGTGATACCAATTTTGCTGCTGTACTCTCGGTTGGCGAAAAAAAAAGCAGATTTGTTTGTCCACTTATATGATTAATCTATTTTTGTCGTATTCATGACATTAATACTCAATATGGCATCTAGCCTTAAAATATGTATATTCATGTATATATAGATGATAATAAAACTTACTTTATTAATTAGGTCAATACTTGTCAAATTGATAGTCACCAACATGGCTTAACTTAACGCGTACACCAATGACGTGGCAGTCTTTAAGTGTACATACATGTATATATAGATAAGTATCAATGATTATTTACAGATCTATAAATATATATAGGTCATCATCCACATGACCTAATTAGTGTACATACATGTATATATAGATAATTATCAATGATTAGTTACAGATCCATAAATATATATATAGGTCATCATCCACATGACCTAATTAGTGTACGAACATGTACATGCATGATATATATATGTGTGTGATTATTTTTTAGTAAATAAATGTCATGTTAACCTTCGAACGGGTGAGCTATCGGGGTAAAATAGCACCAAACAAATCAACGGCGATTTCCTCTTTTTGGGATGTATTAATACATGTACCCATGTACCCATGTATTAATAGAGCAAGAATAATAAAAAAAAAAAGTTCAGTGAAAATGATGATGTTTATGACCAGAATTGTCTTCCATGCATCAATTTAGTAATAAAATGTAATTTCAATTACAATTTTGAATATTAGTTTCATGTCCTGCAATTTTTATTTGGTTTTTACCTCTGTTATTTCATTGTTGCCAGGGTTTTTTATGGTTTGAATACGAAAATAATATAATTAAATGTAAAACCCGATTAGGTTGCAGGGAAGATTTCATCTCTTGGTCGATAATGAAATTTACGATGGAAAACAAATTTATTGAACTTTTTTTGATTCATAAATAGGTATGTGTCAGAGTGGCAGTTTGAGAAAATCACTGGATTTTATAGTCCTTGAAAGAAAAATAGTGTGCTGAGGCTGCGGAAAA
>NW_018408916.1:736201-747026 GCF_002113885.1 Mizuhopecten yessoensis
AACTTTTCCAATTTTTTAAAAACCTGTCAAATTATCATTTTGTGAATTTTCAGTTATATTATTAACCAATTGAAAACACACATGTATCTGAGAGTTACAAAATATTATAGATACCTTTGTGAAGCAGAAGAATACCGATTAATAATTCAATTGAGAAAAAATCTGATTTGTAATATGAATTTGCCCATGTGAATTTCAATATTTCTCATACATTCAATAAAAGAAATAAAAAATTAAAAAATAACAACAGTATAATCACTTCATCAATATCCTCTTATATATGTATTTAGATCGGTAAGTAAACCCATTATTCAAGCACCGGTAAATAATATCTTTATTATCGAGCGGAGAAAGACTATTGCTTTTTCTAGCAATGAGTTATTGTTTAAAATTGCCAAAAGCAGACAGAGGATGTCATTTTTTTCTATTTCAATCTCTGCATGGCAAAAGGTGGCAAAGTCGACGTCTTTGCCTGTAAATAGGATAACATTTTCAATTTTTCACCTTCGTGTAGAGCACGGCGAAGACTTTTTATCAGGCTTATGGGTGCTATATATATGCAAGACCACACTCTTGTGTTTTTCTAACGAATCAGAAAGCACGAGTTTATTGCGCGGAGGAATATATTATACGTCCGCGCAATAAATGAGTGCTTTCTGATTCGCTAGAAAATCACAAGTGTGTGGTTTTGCTTTTTTGTTACATTCCTTCCGTATTTGGTAAAGATCAATACAAATATTTTATAAACTTTGATATTTTTTGCAAATACCGGGCACTTTTCAGTTCGCCATGACAAGGGGATTCCCATAAAAAGTAGTTCCGGCTAGTAGGTAAATACAACATTCCGTATTGCATATGTGCAATACAGAACGTTGTATTTCATGTTCTGAAAATTGCTTGTATTACTATAACAAGATTAAACAGGTATGTGATAAATTTGCATTTCGCGTTACATGAACATGTTTCGCCTTACAAAGAGGGGAAAACAATATTCTGAAGATGTGATACCAATTTTGCTGCTGTACTCTCGGTTGGCGAAAAAACAGGAAAATTTGTTTGTCCAATACTATGATTAATCTATTTTTGACGTATTCGTGACATTAATACTCAATATGGCATCTATCCTTAAAATATGTATATTCATGTATATATAGATGATAATAAAACTTACTTTATTAATTAGGTCAATACTTGTCAAATTGATAGTCACCAACATGGCTTAATTTAACGCGTACACCAATGACGTGCAGTAAATATATAAATAGATAATTATCAATGATTAGTTACAGATCTATAAATATATATAGGTCATCATCCACATGACCTAATTAGTGTACGAACATGTACATGCATGATATATATATGTGTGTGATTTTTTTTTAGTAAATAAATGTCATGTTAACCTTCGAACGGGTGAGCTATCGGGGTAAAATAGCACCAAACAAATCAACGGCGATTTCCTCTTTTTGGGATGTATTAATACATGTACCCATGTACCCATGTATTAATAGAGCAAGAATAATAAAAAAAAAAAGTTCAGTGAAAATGATGATGTTTATGACCAGAATTGTCTTCCATGCATCAATTTAGTAATAAAATGTAATTTCAATTACAATTTTGAATATTAGTTTCATGTCCTGCAATTTTTATTTGGTTTTTACCTCTGTTATTTCATTGTTGCCAGGTTTTTTTATGGTTTGAATACGAAAATAATATAATTAAATGTAAAACCCGATTAGGTTGCAGGGAAGATTTCATCTCTTGGTCGATAATGAAATTTACGATGGAAAACAAATTTATTGAACTTTTTTTGATTCATAAATAGGTATGTGTCAGAGTGGCAGTTTGAGAAAATCACTGGATTTTATAGTCCTTGAAAGAAAAATAGTGTGCTGAGGCTGCGGAAAAATGTTTGATGAAGAAGATTTCATCAATTACAGGAAAAGCCTGTAATATCGACGCTCTGTCACAATCACCGACACCACCAGAACCTCATAAGGATTGGTTTGGTTAAATTTTGTTTAACGTCAGATTAACAGCTAAGTTCATTTAAAGACGTGCCTCCATGTGTGTAGTGTATGCGTGCTTGGGTGTATGTATGCAGGAGACAGGGTATGTTGGTGTGCTTGCCTCCTTGTGATAGCGCGATCTGATGCCGACTTTATAGTGCTATCTCACTGAAACGCCATACCAAAGGCACCAAGCACAGCTAGCGTTCCACCCGGTCACATTATACTGACAACGGGTGAACCGTTGTCATTACCCTTAATGCTGAAATTTAAGCAGGGAATAACAACAACCATTTTTAATGACTTTGGTATGTCCCGGCCTTGGGACAGAACCCATTGCCGTCCTTACCAGGGCGAACATCAAAGCCAAAATTGAGGTGTTGCCAAGCAAGGCGACAGGAAATAAAAGGTAGTTGGAAGTGTAAGAAATATAAAGATCTCAAATATTGCAGCGGCGCACGCAGCAGATTTATTTTGGTCGCTTTTATGTCTCAAAATAAAGGACACCAAAGCAAATCCCCAATTATGCAGGGGGTTCCCACATTAGTCGCTCCTACGGTACATGCAGGGGATAACAGTAGGTGTATTTTTTTCCCGATCCCCCACCTGCAGGGGTGACCTCCGGCGACGGACGTTTGCGTGAGTCAAAATGTACATGTAATACCTCTTCAGAAAGTCAAGTCACCTACTTCATCTATAGATATAGAGCAAGTATAGGCAACAGTCAAAAGTCAACACATACGTAGTGAGAGAACACCGACACCGCCGAATAGATTGTTAAGACCACGTGATCATAGAATGAAAAATAGTACGTCACTTCCGGTTTCATACACGGGAATAACACATATTGGACAAAAATACATTTTTAGACCAGCACGCTGCAACAGAAGAAGGCGAAAGATTTTGAAGAATAAGTCAAAAAACAATCTTTAAGTAAAAATACAAAATACCAAAATGTCAAGTAACGACCTATTAACTGATGAGATACTTGGTTTGAAAAAAAAGGAAAAGTGTTTTTCACTTCTGAAGCTGATGAAAAAGATTAAAAAAAACAATATTAAAAACAAAAATTGTCGTAACTTATGATTGGTGGTAAAAAGGTTTATCAGCATTACATTGATAACTCGTTATTAGTAAGAATTCCGTCACAATGGATTCTGTCCAAATGTGCCGACAAGTCCTTATCTGCACTAAAAGAATAGCATGTCGTATAAACAGCGTAGAGCTTTGGAAAACTTACTTAGTGATAAGTCTATGAGACTAAGAAATATTGTACAAGTCTTATTCAAAATACATACAGGGATATTTTATGGAAATGAAATTAAATATCTTGTTTTACAAAAAAAAAAAGAATATGCGCTTAAGTTTATGTCATCTCAAATTCAGACCTATACTTAGGGGTCAGGAGAACGTTTCTAACCGTATAAGTATATTTTAGACTAGTAACTGAAACCTCTTATCGGAGATTAAAAGTTGTATACGGAATGCTATAGATTTTTATTCTCACTTGCCATTTGTTAAGGTTTATTAACCTGTGACTTTGAAAATGATCAGTCTGTATACATTTTGTGCTAATATTCGACATAATTTGTGAATCGAGGTCATTAGCTATGATTTATGTTCAGAAACAAATATATTTCAAGATTGATAAACTCTTTATCGTTTATGCATTGACAACTGTTTTGGATGCAATAAATTTTATTTTGCTTATCATTTGTGCCACCAACGCAAATGTTCAGCATTGGTATAAAGATGATCCTTAAATACTCGACATTTGTTCTTATATGAAAAAAAGTAACATTTGTAAATTACATAAAAGACTGTGTTTTTTATTTTTAATTTCTGGATGGCTGTTTTATGATTTGGCCTTTTTTCGGAATTTTCCAGAATTTTCCAGTTTGCAATAACACCCCGCTTTGATTTACACAATCTTGTTTGTTTATTTGGGATGAAACGTTCTCGCAACAGCCAAGGGCAGTGAGGAAGGGTGACTAGGGAGACACCGTCTGTAAGAGAAAGCAGATAGAAAAGAAGACAGGAAAGATAGAAAAACAAAAAAGATCAAACGTGTTGCAATGGGGGCAGTAGATCAAGTTTTGGTCTTTTCTATGTAACGTTAGTAGAAGACACACAAAAACATAATTCTGCAAGGCGCCAAACATTAGTCGCCTCTAACTATTATTTCCCCGAACTTGCACGGGTTGATTTACACAATATAGAATGGTGAAAGGGGAACAACGTTGTCTTAATCAAGGTCAATTTAGACAACATTATCGTAATTAAGATCAATTTAGACCACATTGTCGTAAGTAAGGTCAAAATAGACCACATTGTCGTAACTAAGGTCAAAATAGACCACATTGATGAAGATATGGCCAGTTTAGACCACTATGTCGTAACTATTGTCAATATAGACCACCATGTCGTAACTATTGTCAATATAGACCACCATGTCGTAACTACTGTAAATATAGACCACCATGTCGTAACTACTGTCAATATAGACCACAATGTCGTAACTATTGTCAATATAGACCACCATGTCGTAACTACTGTCAATATAGACCACTATGTCGTAACAACTGTCAATATAGACCACAATGTCGTAAATATTTTCAATATAGACCACCATGTCGTAACTACTGTCAATATAGACCACTATGTCCTAACAACTGTCAATATAGACCACAGTGTCGTAAATATTTTCAATATAGACCACCATGTCGTAACTAATGTCAATATAGGCCACAATGTCGTAACTAATGTCAATATAGACCACTATGTCGTAACTACTATCAATATAGACCACCATGTCGAAACTACTGTCAATATAGACCACCCTGTCGTAACTACTGTCAATATAAACCCCCATATCGTAACTACTGTCAATATAGCCCACAATGTCGTAACTATTGTAAATATAGACCACCATGTCGTAACTGCTGTCAATATAGACCACTATGTCCTAACAACTGTCAATATAGACCACCATTTCGTAACTACTGTCAATATAGTCCACCATATCGTAACTACTGTCAATATGGACCACAATGTCGTAACAACTGTCACTATAGACCACAATGTCGTAACAACTGTCACTATAGACCACAATGTCGTAACAATTGTCAATATAGACCACCATGTCGTAACTAATGTCAATATAGGCCACAATGTCGTAACTAATGTCAATATAGGCCACAATGTCGTAACTAATGTCAATATAGACCACTATGTCCTAACAACTGTCAATATAGACCACTATGTCGTAACTACTATCAATATAGACCAATATGTCGTAACTATTTTCAATATAGACCACCATGTCGTAACTGCTGTCAATATAGACCACAATGGCGTAACTACTGACAATATAAACCACCTTGTCGTTATTAAGATCCATACATGTCACACCGTCCGAACTTAGGTTAATATAAACCAAATTGTGATTAGCTATGTCAATATATAGATCACAAAGGCATAAAAGAGTTAAAATATCAGCAATAGGATCGTAACTATGGTACACATAAACCTAAGGTCATGTGACAAAGACATCGTAACTATGGTACGCATAAAACTAAGGTCATGTGACATAGACATCGTAACTATGGTACACATAAACCTAAGGTCATGTGACAAAGACATCGTAACTATGGTACGCATAAAACTAAGGTCATGTGACATAGACATCGTAACTATGGTACACATAAACCTAAGGTCATGTGACAAAGACATCGTAACTATAGTACACATAAGCTAAGATCATGTGACAAAGACATCGTAACTATGGTACACATAAACCTAAGGTCATGTGACAAAGACATCGTAACTATGGTACGCATAAAACTAAGGTCATGTGACAAAGACATCGTAACTATGGTACACATAAACCTAAGGTCATGTGACAAAGACATTCAATATAGACCACCATGTCGAAACTACTGTCAATATAGACCACCCTGTCGTAACTACTGTCAATATAGTCCACAATGTCGTAACTACTGTCTATATAGACCACAATGTCGTAACTGTTGTCAATATAGTCCACCATGTAGTAACTATTGTCAATATAGACAACAATGTCGTAACTACTGTAAATATAGACCACCATGTCGTAACAATTGTCAATATAGACCACCATGTGGTAACTACTGTCAATATAGACAACAATGTCGTAACGACTGTAAATATAGACCACCATGTCGTAACTAATGTCAATATAGGCCACAATGTCGTAACTAATGTCAATATAGGCCACAATGTCGTAACTAATGTCAATATAGACCACTATGTAGACCACCATGTCGTAACTAATGTCAATATAGACCACTATGTAGACCACCATGTCGTAACTAATGTCAATATAGGCCACAATGTCGTAACTAATGTCAATATAGACCACTATGTAGACCACCATGTCGTAACTAATGTCAATATAGGCCACAATGTCGTAACTAATGTCAATATAGGCCACAATGTCGTAACTAATGTCAATATAGACCACTATGTCATAACTACTGTCAATATAGACCGCAATGTCGTAACAACTGTCAATATCGACCACTATGTCGTAACAACTGTCAATCTAGACCACAATGTCGTAACTACTCTCAATATAGACCACAATGTCGTAAATATTTTCAATATAGACCACCATGTCGTAACTACTCTCAATATAGACCACAATGTCGTAACTACTGTCAATATAGACCACCTTGTCGTTATTAAGATCCATACATGTCACACCGTCCGAACTTAGTTTAATATAAACCAAATTGTGATTAGCTATGTCAATATATAGATCACAAAGACATAAAAGAGTTAAAATATCAGCAATAGGATCGTAACTATGGTACACATAAAACTAAGGTCATGTGACAAAGACATCGTAACTATAGTACACATAAGCTAAGGTCATGTGACAAAGACATCGTAACTATGGTACACATAAAACTAAGGTCATATGACAAAGATATCGTAACTGACCACATTGTTGTTACTTAGATCAATACAACAATGTTGTCGTAACTAAGACCACAATTTTGTTATTAAGGGCCACGATGGGGGCCGCGGTTGCCAAGTGGTTAAGGCGTCTGAAATTCTCCACCACTTGGTCGCGGATTCGAGGCCTACAATGGGTCAATAGCCGGTTACTGGCCGCCGATAGGGGTTTTGTTTTTCCTGGAACTTCGGCTTTCCTCTACCACCAAAACCTGGCACGTCCTTAAATAACCATAGCTGTTAATTGGACGTAAAACACAAACAAACCAAACTAAGGTCCATATGACCGCAATGTCGTAACTAAGGTCCATATGACCACAGTGTTGTAACTAAGGTCCATATGACCATAATGTCGTAACTAAGGTCCATATGACCACAATGTCGTCACACAGGTTCATAAGACAACAATATCGTAACTAAGGTCCATAAGACAACAATATCGTAACTAAGGTCCATAAGACCACAATGTCGTAACTAAGGTCAATGTGATCATCACAGTATTCACTTTGTCTTGAGTTAATATTTATACTGTCCATTAAGTGACACCACTCCTATAACTTAAGTCCTTATTGATCACACGTTCTTAAATACGATCGCCGTTACATGTACAGATACATTTCGATGCATTTTGATAATCCTTTATTCTAGTCTTCAAATATGTTAATGTACATATACGTAAAATATATGAGTGGACTCAAAATACAACATATCGTCATCCCGATATCTTTTTTTTTTTTTTTTTTTTTTTAAAGAATCGGTTTATCATGTGGGCAGCAGTTTTAGATAAGAGATATGTGCATATACTACAATGATCTTGGACTTCTAGATAGCTGGATACCACATAATATTAATAAATGCGCAATACACGTACATATATGTATTTTTAACGATATGCAAAGTTTGAGATATTGATAAATTTGTTCGGATCATTCTGTTTCACACACGATTCCATTTTCTTCACCAATAGCAACATCATTGCACATTGCCCCGATGTCATTCAACAAAAGCAATGCCGTCCTTTTATAGAACAGAGTTTTATTTAAAAGCATAACTTCTTCATCGGAAACTCAAATATAAAGAACAGTTTTTCCATAAACAGTTTCATTTGTGAAGCAGTGGACATTATTCTACGGAACCACGCGCGAGAGATCGTCTAAAATGGCGCCATTTCCGGTTTTCCAAGCTGTAATTGAAATTTAATGGTTATGTATCGTCAATGGCCTACAATTAATCCAGCGCCAGCAAATAAGTGTCAATATATATCCAGTGTTGCAATAAATTCGACATAACTACTGCTTGATACGTCGGGCACTCTCTGCAAAGCCGGTGACGTCATCCCTTTCCGTCAGCGTGCGTCGGAATTCCGTTATAAACCGGAAGTGCCCATAACGAGGAGAAGAAGAAAGATAGTAAACTGACACGATTTGAAAGACGGATAAAAGTGCTGAGAATGTTGCTGGTAATCTGGTGCTGTTTCACGCTTCTGTAGTCTGTGATATCAGGAGACATTACTCCCGCCCACACTGCTGAGTTGAATGTGTCTGGTTAGCTTTCCGAGGTCAATAATTAGTGATATTTACTTCGTCGTATAAGGCATACAGAGCATGTGCGAGTCTGGGGAGTGAGTGATGTGGGGGCGATTTTGAGGCCAATGTGTTGTGGTTCGCAGGCAATAATGCCCCTAAGGAGAGATTCGTCTATATATAAGGCTCCGTCATATTGTTCGTACTTTCAACTTTCTTTGATCAATAAATAAGCATCTACGCCTTTACAATTAAGATTACCAAAAGTCCTCCATGTCCAAGATCATTCAGATATATATTTTCAATTAACAAAACAATAAGTATACTTTTGTAGCTTCCTTTATTTGTTTAATGTTTTGATGATTAATTGATGTCATTTTTGAATACGGTATATAATGTCGTTTAAAATTGAAAAAATAAATAAAAATAAAAATAAAAAATGATGTCATGACCTTGTTTATCTACATAAAGAAAATGAAATAAATTTATCATGATGTCAAGGTTGTTCAAACCAACCACATGTTATCGGATTATGAACGTTGTAAACAGCGGATTCATATCCGAATACAATAAATGGTGTTGCAGTAAGAAATAATCGATAACTGTACGTGTGATATCACGAAATATGTTATGAACGTGTGCAAAAGGTGGATAGTAAACAAAACAATCAACGAGCGCTTCGGTTTGAGTTAATTATTTGTCCAAAATGTAGTTCAAATCTCGAGTTGTATAAACCACAATGGTATGTAAACACACGTGTACATTGAGTTTGTCTATTCTAGCAGGACTTAATAAATTGGAGAGTTTTTGTGTCTATCTTAGTTCTTATATGGATAAAATGTCATTCACTCTAATTAGGCGCATTTCACACGTGGTTTCACGTTCCGATTTCACAATTAAGCTGCAACCATATTCGCTTGACAAAGCAATTTTTATCCAAGACCAGTCTCACATGGCTCGCACGTTTACACGTGCAATTTATACAATACAGCGGAAGTTTTTAAAAGAGCGTCCAATGTGTTATGGTCTTTTGAGAATTAAAGCGTGCACGAGCGCGTCTATATTGCCCAATAAAACATATCTGGTAATCAATGAAAATAATCATTACATCGCTGACGTGGTAAAATTACTTAAATATTGTAACCAATAGCACAACTGTCTTGCTCTTCGCTTAATCAATGTTTAGTCAACGTATTCTTTTGTTTCCTTCTCCAAAATGCAAACATGAAGTACACTCTATAGAGCGTAAAACCTCGCTATATAACCAATTCCTTTATTTGCACCTCACTTATTCCCAACTAGTTCAAGGTATCCGTTTCTATTTTTTATTCACAATTTCTTTCTTGATATATTGATAAAACCATTTATAACGCAGAGTGTTCGGATGGAAAATGTTGGTACAACAACGAGTGGTTGATAAAATAATAAGGGTGCCGCATTGGCCGAGTGGTTAAGGCGTCAGATATTCTGCTACCACTAGCCCTCCACCGCAGTGGTCGCAGGTTCAAGGCCTACGTATGTAGGCAGTCGCCAGGTATGGGTCACAGGTCGGTGGTTTTACTCTGGTTACTCCGGTTTTCCCCACATCAACTTAACCTGGCTCGGCCTTAAATGACCATAGCTGCCAATAGGACGTAAAGCACGGACAAGTCAAGCAAACAAACCAATGACAATTACAACATTAGTGTACATGAAGGTGTTTAGAAAGATCTCCGAAATTACATAGATAATTTGGAGAAAAATGAAAGGGAAAAAAGTACATTTTGTATGTATCTGCGTTCATGTCTGTAGGTTTTACTTGAAAATAAATTAACTCGCGATTGAGAGAATGATTTTTTGATTAGTGATAATTATTATGTATGGAAATTATTATCAGCGGGAGAAGTTATCACACTTCTACAAAGGTGTAATTGTAAAAAATCAGAAAATAGATTTCCCAATGACAGGTCGTGTTCAATGGATATTAAACACTTATAATTTTGTTTCCTTCTCCAAAATGCAAACATGAAGTACACTCTATAGAGCGTAAAACCTCGCTATATAACCAATTCCTTTATTTGCACCTCACTTATTCCCAACTAGTTCAAGGTATCCGTTTCTATTTTTTATTCACAATTTCTTTCTTGATATATTGATAAAACCATTTATAACGCAGAGTGTTCGGATGGAAAATGTTGGTACAACAACGAGTGGTTGATAAAATAATAAGGGTGCCGCATTGGCCGAGTGGTTAAGGCGTCAGATATTCTGCTACCACTAGCCCTCCACCGCAGTGGTCGCAGGTTCAAGGCCTAC